>NW_022196897.1:154061574-154061737 GCF_008632895.1 Mastomys coucha
CACACACACACACCACACACACACCACACTCAACACACACACACCACATACACACCACACACACACACACCACACACACACACACACCACACACGCACCACACACACATACACACCACACACACACACAAACCACATACACACACACACCACACACACACACA
>NW_022196897.1:154061778-154062353 GCF_008632895.1 Mastomys coucha
CACACACACACACCACACACACACCACACTCAACACACACACACCACATACACACCACACACACACACCACACACACCACACTCAACACACACACACCACACATACACACACACGCACACTACACACACCACACATACCACGCTCACCACCCCTGCAATAATAATAATTGGGGAAAAACTGAATACTGACTTGGGGGTTATCTCAGTGCATACTGGACTTGGGGGTTATCTCAGTGCATTCTGGACTTGGGGGTTATCTCAGTGCAGAGGACACGTGGCTTACATTTGGTTAAGCAAATAAGATGCTGATATTTTCAAAAATTCCTAAGGAACACTTTTAACACTAAGAATGTGATATTTTACATCTGTTTTTATAGTTATAAAAATACAATTCTTCTGATCTTTCCTGTGCAAAGAATAATCAAATCACTGCCCTCAGTTTGGTAAAGACACAAGTGGGACAGCGTGGGTATGCACAAGGTGCTTGTGGCAGGGGGTACTAATTGGAATGTGTGTGTGTGTGTGTATGTGGTGTGTGTGTGTGGTGTGTGTGTGTGTGTGGTGTGTGTGTGTGT
>NW_022196897.1:154062527-154085076 GCF_008632895.1 Mastomys coucha
GAACTCAGAAATCCGCCTGCCTCTGCCTCCCAAGTGCTGGGATTAAAGGCGTGCGCCACCACCACCCCCCCGGCTTCTTTTCCTTTCTTTTTGAGACAGGGTCTCTCTACATAGCCCTAGCTGTCCTGGAACTCATCATGTAGATCCATCTGGACTCAAACTCACAGAGATCTACTTGCCTCTGTCTTTCAAGTGTTGGGATCAAAGGTGTGTGCCACCACTGCCCAGCATTTGATTAGACATCTTTTTAAAGATTTACTTATTTTGTGCATATGAGTACACACTGCAGCTGTACAGATAGTTGTGAGCCTTCATCTGGTTGTTGGCAACTGACTTTTAGGATCTCTGCTCACTCCGGTCAATCCCGCTCTCTTGCTCCAGTCGGCCCCAATCACTCCAGTCCAAAGATTTATTTATTATTATACATAAGTACACTGACACAGCAGAAGAGGGCATCAGATCTCATTATAGATGGTTGTGAGCCACCATGTGGTTGCTGGGATTTGAACTCAGGACCTTCGGAAGAGCAGTCGGTGCTCTTACCCGCTGAGCCATCTCTCCAGCCCCCTAATTAGGTATTTCTTATTATAAGGATTTTGCAAGCCAGATATGGTGATACACTCCTGCCTGTATTTGATGGAACTTCTGAGCCATCCTCAGCTACACAGAAAAAAATTGAAATCAGCCTGGATTGTGCACAACCTCACCTCAAAGAAGGAGGAGGAAGAGGAGGAGGAGGAGGAAGAGGAAGAGGAGGAGGAGGAGGAAGAGGAAGAGGAGGAGGAGAAGAAGAAGAAGAAGAAGAAGAAGAAGAAGAAGAAGAAGAAGAAGAAGAAGAAGAAGAAGAAGAAGAAGAAGAAGAAGAAGAAGAAGAAGAAGCTGGAAAGGCCAGGTTCTATAGTAACTCAGGACAGTCAAGAAGAACTCAGTGCCTACCACCCTATGTCCCTTTCTGCTTCGGAAAAAAAAGTCACTAGCCCTGGGGAGATGGCTCTGTGCAAGTATGAGGACTGATCTCAGGTCCTCAGAAGCCACATGAATCTGGTCACAGCAGCACCTGCAACCCCAGTGTTCTTAACAATTTTTTTTAAGATTTATTTTTATTTATATGAGTACACTGTAGCTGTCTTCAGACACACCAGCAGAGGGCGTCAGATCCCATTACGGATGGTTGTGCGCCACCATGTAGCTGCTGGGAATTGAACTCAGAACCTCTGGAAGAACGGTCAGTGCTCTTAACCACTGAGCTACCTCTCCAGCTCTACCCCAGTGCTCTTACAGTGAGATGAATTACAGAGGCAGGAGAGTCTCTGCAAGTTCAAAGGCCAGAGGCACACACTGCAAAGAAGGACAAGATCATCTCAAACAAGGCAGAAAGGGAGGACATTTGGGAGTGACCTCTACACAGGGGCTGTGGCACATGCATGCCTGCACTCATACATGAACACACACACACACACAGGAGAAGTTACCACCACGTCCTGTCACAGTGAGACAAAGATTGACATAGACAACTGAACCTGCAGACACTGGGCACTGTGAGGCCAGCAGGACTCGGCCTGTGAGCACTCATCCCAAACAGCCTGGCGAGGGGCCATCTGAGTGAGTTTGCTAGGGGCTCAGGTGGACAGGACCTCGGTATGGAGGCACAAGGCCTGGTAGTTCCAGCCTGCCTACCATCCTCACTCTCTTGCCCCACCCACCACCTGGTTCACTCAGTCCCCTGCTTCCCCATGTTCCAGAGCCCAGGGCTCCACAGCCAGCCTGCTTGTTTGCTGACCAAAGCTGTTCACAACCCAGGAAGTGGCTGAGGGTTTAACCAGAGATGAGCCATCTGGTTCCTCCACAGTAAACAAAAGAATTGAGGCCAGCCTGCTCTGGTTTTCCTGTCCAGTGAGATGTTTCTCTTATCCTGGGAGAAAGAGGCTGGTCCAGGACCTGGGCCTCAGCCCAAGAGCTGGCCTGACCTGGAGCAATTTGCACAGGGAAGTGAGGAGAGATAGGTCTTCCATCTATCTATCTCTCTTTTCTTGTTTCCCTTCTCAGAGACTACACCAGGTGGTCAATCAACAGGGTGATTTCCTCCCAAAGGAACAGAATATTTTCTAGAACCCGGTGAGCTAGCTCCTCCCCCCTCTCTCATTTTTGAAGAGCAGGAGATGGAACCTAGAACCTTACATCTGCTGGGCAAGCGTTCCAGCCAGCTCTAAGAGTTCAAACCTCGTATGCCGGGTGGTGGTGGCGCACGCCTTTAAATCCCAGCGCTTGGGAGGCAGAGGCAGGCAGATTTCTGAATTCGAGGCCAGCCTGGTCTATAGAGTGAGTTCCAGGACAGTCAGGGCTACACAGAGAAACCCTGTCTCGAAGGACCAAAAAAGAATTCAAACCTCTATTTCCAACAAAGGAGACACCTACTGGTCCCCTCCAGTATTGCATCCTTGCTCCATCAACAAGGACAAATGCCCACCCAAAGGAGGGTGAGGCCCTGTTCCCACGCTCAAGTGAGGTCAGTGGGTCCCAAGCACAGAACAGATGTGTGTGGCTCAACAGTTTGGGCTGAAACCATAACCCTGGAATTTCCAAAGTATTGCAGAACATTCTAGGCTGACACTAGAGTGTGGCTCGTGAGCTGTTTATTAATTAGTTCCCTGTTTGCCAAACATTCTTGCCTGTGTCTCCCAGGAGATGTTTGGTTGGGAATGCGTGGCAGCTGAGTGGAAATCAACAGAGGAGGAATGTTTGCTCAAAGGGAGGCTCGCAGAGAGGTCGATCCTGTGAGGAGAGAGAGAGCATTGCTAAAGTGTATGCGTGTGTGCGTGTGTGCATGCCCATGCTTGTGCGTGTGTGTAGGTCAAAGGGTAACCTCAGGCTCTGGTCCTCCCTTCCACTGTGTTTGATACAGGGTCTCAGCACTGCTGTGTCCTAGCTCGCTCACCACTCACCCGCTTCTACCTCCCTGCAGGAGTGCTGAAGTGACAGCACTCACCAACGACCACAGCTGGCTTAATGTGGACTCTGGGGCTGCAAGCGAGGGTCTTCATACTTGTATGGCAAGTGCTTACCCTTTCGGCACCATCTCCTCAGCCCTGGTACTGCGAAAAAGAAGGATGGAGGACACCAGGGAATAAACTAGAATTTGGGGCTCTTTGAAGACAGTTGATAACTTTCGATACAGGTGTGTGCCTCCCTCACCCACTGTAGAGCCGGCAGGAGACCCTGGGTCACAGCAAAACCTTTCACACAGAATCCCAGCTGACCCCATGTGGAGGGCCAGCCCTGAACCAGCCATCCTGCAAATGGAAAGTGAGGAGCTAAAGCAGTGTCCTCTGGGGGTGGACAGGTAGCAGTGGAGTGGGGGGTATGAGGGTGGTGGGGGGCGGGGGTGTCGGGTGGGGGCAGCAGTTTGAGGATAGTTGAGGTGTTTTTGATTTTGTTTTGTTTGGGGTTTATCTTACTATGAAGTCATGGCTGCTCTGGAACTCACTATGTGAACCAGGCAGCGTGTCCATAGGCATGCTTCTACACACAAAACAACATTAAAATAATAAACAGAATCCAGGGTGTGCCAGGTCACCCCTGTGAGTCCCAGCACTTGGGGGTTTTGGCATGAGGATTTTCATGAACTTGGGGCCAGTCTAAGCCACAGAGGGAGACCTTATCTTGAACAACAAATTAGCAAGCCAAGCAGGGCCTGGTAGAACTGTGTCTGGTGAGCCCAGCCTGTCCTTCAACTAATCCAGAGGCTGAGGCAGGAGGATGCCAAGTTTAACAGTCTGATGAAAAAAGAAGACCCTGTCCCAGGATAACGTTTAAAAGGTGAGTGGCCGAATCCATATCCCAGTGTCAGGATGCTTGCACGAGGCCCTGGACTCGGTACTTAGTAAGGGCCTGGTGGTACAGGTGTAAAGAAGAATCAGGAGTTCAAGGCCACCCTGTGCTACATGAGACCCATCTCAAAACAAACAACAAAAAACCCAAATAAAAGAAAAAGAAGGCCGGGCAGTGGTGGCACATGCCTTTAATCCCAGCACTTGGGAAGCAGAGGCAGGCAGATTTCTGAGTTTGAGGCCAGCCTGGTCTACAGAGTGAGTTCCAGGATAGCTAGAGCTATACAGAGAAACCCTGTCTCAAAAAAACAAAAACAAAAACAAAAAACAAAAAGCAGAAAAAGAAAAAGAAGAAGGCTGGAAAGATGGCTCAGTGGTTAAGAATGCTTTTCTGAAGGTCCTGAGTTCAAATCCCAACAATCACACGGTGGCTTACAATCACCTGTAATGAAATCTGACGCCCTCTTCTGGTGTGTCTAAAGACAGCTACAGTGTACTTACATATAATACATAAATAAATAAATAAATAAATAAATAAATAAATAAATCTTTGGACCAGAGTAAGAAGGGCTGGAGAGAGAAGAAAAAAAGTGTCTGAGGACAGCTACAGGGAGAGATGGCTCAGCAGTTAAGAGCACTGACTGTTCTTCTGAAGTTCCTGAGTTCAATTCCCAGTGACCACATGGTGGCTCACAACCATCCGTAATGAGATCTGACACCCTCTTCTGGGGTGTCTGAAGACAGCTACTGTGTACTTACATATAATAAATAAACAGATCTTTAAAAAAAAAAAAAGGAAAAAGAAGAAACAAAAGAAAAGAAAGGATAAAGGAACTATAAAGGAATAGAGGGAGTGTGTCTCAGCTCATCAGCTATGAAAACACAGGACAGAGACAGTCTGGAGCTAGGCAGCTCCATGCCAGCCAGCTCTGGCACGTGGCCGATGTGGGATCAACTGAGCTGTTTTAATGGTCCCCTCGAACAATTATGGACCTTGCATGGGCCAGCACCCGACCCAAAGCTCACACCCGCTCACTCTATCCAGCTCTCCCCACCACACGAGGTTCTGATCTCATACCCTGGACTTATTACTTTTCTTGCCTAAGGAGGGGGATCTGCTTGGCCCAGTGAAAGTTCCTGTAAACGCTGAGCCGAGCAGGAATCTGGCCACCTCATAGATGGGTTTCCAGGGACGCATGGCCTTGAGCCTCTGCTGGCTAGGAACGTATCCTTCCCTTCCAGGGAGAGCGAAGAGGGCCTGGCTTGTAATGGGAGGCAGGGCTGCTGTGGGTGCCAAGAGCCTTGGCCAGGGCCCTGCAGATCTGGGCCCCAGTGGCTCACTCCAGCTGCCTGTCAGAGCCATGCTCCTAGAAGGTGACATGGGGACAAAAACTGCTCCTCACCACAGGCCTGGGCTCAGCCACAGCCTCCCAAGGCTGGAGCATCCCAGGGTTGAGCTCAGCCACAACCTCCCAAGGCTGGAGCATCCCAGGGTTGAGCTCAGCCACAGCCTCCCAAGGCTGGAGCATCCCAGGGTTGAGCTCAGCCACAGCCTCCCAAGGCTGGAGCATCCCAGGCTTGAGCTCAGCCACAGCCTCCCAAGGCTGGAGCATCCCAGGCTTGAGAGCTCTTGAGCTCAGGACACTTGTTTTATAGTCGTGGAGGAAAGCCATGGACCAGATCCCAACACGATGGGTTCTGTGAGGGCAAGAAGTGATGTTTGAGCCTGCATACGTGTCAAACGGTGGAGAGACAACGGGAGACTTTTCCAGAGGCACCAGCATGGTGGTGCATGCATGCAATCCCAGCCAGGAGATGCTATGAATTCGACACCAGTCAGGGGCTACATGGTTCGAGCCAGGGGGAGAGCTTGGAGAGATGGCTCAGTGGGCTTAAGTTCTCCTGAGGACCTGCATTTGATACCCAGGACTCACATCTTGTTGTTGTGTTTGGTTTGGATTGTTTTGTTCTGTTTTGTTTTGTTTTTCTAGACAGGGTTTCTCTGTGTAGCCCTGGCTGTCCTGGAACTCACTCTGTAGACCAGGCTGGCCTCGAACTCAGAAATCCGCCTGTCTCTGCCTCTCAAGTGCTGGGATTAAAGGCGGCACCACCACCGCCCGGCCGTGTTTGTTTTTAAAGGCATGGTGGCAGTGGGTGCCTATAACCTAGAAGCTGGAGAGATAGAGAGAGACTGGCTCACTGGGGCTTTGTGGCCACCAAAACGACACATTGTCTCAAAATCAGGAAAAACTGAGATTAACCTCCAGCCTCCACACACACACACACACACACACACACACACACACACCAAAATCCAGGCTCATGCCTACAATCCCAGTACTTTGGAAGTGGAGGCAGGAGGATCAGAATTCCAAGATCATCTCCAGTCACATAATGAGTTCCTGGCTAGCCAGAGTGCACACATAAATGCAGCCAAAAGACGAATACACATAAGATAAAAATAAATATTTAAGAAAAAGCCCACAAAAGCCAAAAAAAGGCCATTTGCAACATGTGGAAAAAAGAAAGGAAAATAAAAAAGAGTTTTCAAATGTGTTGGCTCACTTCGTGCATATTGGCACTGGCCATGTGATAGGCCAGTCCTCCTGACCATGAAACAAAAACAAACAAGCAAGTAAACAACCAAGGTTGGGGGCATCTCTCTGAGGCCCCCTTTGTGTGACACTGGTTCCATTTAGAGATACTCCACCCAAAGAGCCCTGGCCTGGCACCATGACCCTGGAAGGGCGCAGACACCGATACATGAACTGGAATCTCAGGGTGACTCAGACACTCAGATGGTTCTGGGTCCCCATGGCAGTAGGTTCAAAGTTCATCTGACACTACAAAGTTCTGAGCAATAGAAGAGCCTATTGCTGTCCTCAGCTCTCTTATGTGAGATAAGAGATGCCTTTAAAAAACAAACACAACGCTGGGCAGTGGTGGCACATGCCTTTAATCCCAGCACTTGGGAGGCAGAGACAGGAGGATTTCTGAGTTCGAGGCCAGCCTGCTCTACAGAGTGAGTTCCAGGACAGCCAGGGCTACACAGAGAAACCCTGTCTAGAAAAACAAATAAACACCACAAACCAAATATAATAACAAAATGTGAGTCCTGGGTATCAAATGCAGGTCCTCAGGAGAACTTAAGCCCACTGAGCCATCTCTCCAAGCCCTCCTCCTGGCTCGCACCGTGTAGCCCCTGACTAGTGTTGAATTCACAGCATCTCTTGGTTGGAATTGCCATAATTTATCTACCTCAATTTTGTTTCTGCTCCTATACCAGGACACCCTGAGAAAAGCAGCTTAGGACTTCCAGTTCCAGGTTCCAGTCCATCAGTGTGAGGGACACCAAGTCAGGAGCAGACAGCTAGCCAGTTCACATAACATAAGGTTTCAGCTCTCTACCTAAAACCCTCTCTTCCAGACACAACATGGAAACCGCTCCCACGACCCGGCTCTCTACACCTGGTGTCTTAGGCAGGGTTCTCTAGAGCCACAGGACTTACGGAATGTCTCTATATATTGAGGGAATTTATTGTGATGACTTACAGTCTGTAGTCCAAATAATCCAACAATGAGCAGCTGTGAATGGGAAGTCCGAGAATCTAGTTTCTCAGCCCACGGGGCTAGTTGGTTCACCTGGCCTTCTGTAGTAGATTCCAACAGATGTGAAGGCAAGCAAGAAGAGTGAATCTTCCTTCTTCCAATGTCCTTGTGTAGGTCTCCAGGAGAGGATGTGGCTCAGATTAAAGGTGTGTGCCACCATGCCTGGATCTGGGACTCGCTTTGTCTCAGGCTGACCTTGAACTCAGAGATCTCCTTGCCTTAGTCTCCTGGGATTAAAGACATGTACTACCTTACCTGGGCCTAAGCTTTTCATAGCCACTATTCCTCAAGATCTCCATGCCAAGATCCAGGTCAGAAACTTGTGTTTTTCAGCCTCAAGATCTGGATCACAGGTGAGCCCTCCAATTCTGGATCGTAGTTCATTCCAGATAGAGGCAAGTTGACAACTAGGGACAGCTATTACACCTGTCCTTTGGTGGCTCTGGGGTTATGACTCTTAAACCTCAATACGGGGAAAGAACAAGCCAGACAGAAGCAGTTCCACAGATGAGACACCTCTCCACCAGTGGCCTTGGAAACCCAGGGACACCTGCCAAGGATACGAGGGTCTCCAGAAACTGACACCAGCTAGTATAGCAATGGGGACTACCCCAATTTTGTTTCTGCTCCTATAACAGGACACCCTGAGAAAAGCAACATAAAGAGGAAAGGGTTTGCTTGACTTACAGTTCCAGGTTCCAGTCCATCAGTGTGAGGGACACTAAGTCAGGAGCATCAGACACATGCCAGTCAGGTATAGAGGGGAAATATACACGCATACCTGCTCGCTTGAGCTCAGCGCTGCTTCTCCGTGCATACATGTCAGGACCCGCTGCCTAAGGCATAGTGTAAGCTAGAGTGGGCCAGCCAGGTCTTCCCACATCAACTAATATAATGAAGACAATTCCTCACGGACATACCTAAAGGCCAGCGTATATACAATTCCTCAATTAAGATCTCTACGCAGGGCTCATCAGATAAGAGTACTCTCTGCTCTTTCAGAGGACCTGGGTTTGGTTCCCAGCACCCACATGGTGCCTTACAACCATCTGTAACTCCAGTTGCAGGGGACCTGATGCCCTCTCTGGCCTCCAGGGACAGCACGCATATACTTGGTACATATCCAGGCAAAACAAAGACCCATATTCATAAAATGAATAAAGTTTTTTTTTTAATTTTTTAAAACGGCCTGGGATGTTCAGGTGGGGTCAGAGCCGGGTGAGGCTACCCACACAGGGAGCCACAGCCTGAAGAGGAAGCAGGGCGGCCCCCTCCTGTGGGAAGGAAGCAGACAGTGTGGGTGTGGGGTCCTGAGTTAGCATGCAGGCCAGAGGTGAGCACCACTCAAGAGTCCACAGCTGTGTCCTCCTCTCGTCTCGTGTCCACATCTGGCCTCTCAGCTCAGCTCAACCTTCTCTTGGAACAATGGAGTCTTTTTTTTTTTTTTGGTTTTTCGAGACAGGGTTTCTCTGTGTAGCCCTGGCTGTCCTCAAACTCACTCTGTAGACCAGGCTGGCCTCGAACTCAGAAATCCGCCTGTCTCTGCCTCCCAAGGTCTGGGATTAAAGGCGTGTGCCACCACCGCCCGGCTTGGAACAATGGAATCTTAAAGCATTCTGCAGTCAGAGCTCCCTAGACTGCTATGGCCTAAGTCTGAGGCTTCTTGAAGGAGAAGCTGACCCTGGGACACTCGCGTGGTCCATTCTCCCAGCTCTCTCCTGTACGTAGCCTCTTCCCTTTCCACCCCAAAACTCTTCCAGGCTTCACACTCCAAGGTCCTCCTGAGTCCTCGACTCTGACTCTTTCTCCCTCTGTGGGGGGAATCCACTAGACTGTCCCACCCCTGTGCAGAGCCCTAACTCAAACACCTGGCTGCAGGGCGTGGGATCAAATACAGGCTGAGCCGCCCTTTCATGCCCCAGGACAGCCATGTTAAAGATAGGCTATAGCAAGCACTCCGAAGACACGGAGCCATGAGACTCCCCAGACACTTGTGGAGAGACAAAACCAAGGCCAACGCTCTGGAGCCCAGACAATCAGAGCATACAATCTGGCCCAGCGATACACCAAGGAGAAACAGTGTTCACACAGGTCTGGCCAGACAGCCACACAACAGCCAAGAAGAAAGGGGCACCAATGCCCTCCAGCTGTAGATGGATAAGCCAGTGTAGACCGTCTACACTCCTGGCCAGGGTTCAGCCATGTAAAGGCATAAATGCCAACAGGTGGCATTTGTTGAGGCAGCAGGACCAGGACACAGCTGTCAGCGAAGTATCCGTGTCCCGACTCGGATCCCCCGTGCCCACATAAAATTCTGGGTCCAGCAGCATACTCTGATCTCAGCGCTGAAGAGGAAGAGGCAGGTGGGTCCTCTGAAGCTCACTGGCCAATCAGCCTGGCTGAATCGAGGAGCACGGGGTCAAGTAAGAGACTGATCATGGTAGGAGGCACACAGTCAGTCCAATGTGGCAGCAGCAGCTTGCAGTATGGCTTGTTCACATGTTGGTGGATCAGGAAGCAAGGGCAGCCTGCGACCCTCAAGCCTTGCTCTGAGCAAGTCACTGCTGCCAGCCCTGCCCTGTACTCCAAAGGCCCTGCGTCTACCAGGGAACCAAGGGTTTAAACACGTGACCCAGATGGTGGAGAATCTTGTCAACCCAGGGCACTTGAAGCAGATACATGTTTATGTGTCAGCCCCGGCAGGGGGACATAAAAAATGAGTGGTGTCTGAGGAGGAGGGAGAAAAAGAGTCAGCGACTGTAAGAGTTTGTGGAGACTGGGGGAGGGGGGAGGTATCACTGGGTGATGACATTCTGGAGCCAGATGGTGACAATGGTCTGCCTCCGTGAGAGTAACACCCCATCAAGGGTAAACTGTAGAAGGGCAAAGGTCGCATGAATGACATCTCTATGCTTCAACAGGGCGTTTTTGTTTGGGTGGAGGTTCTTTTAAAAATCCTTAACATAGGGCTGGAGAGATGGCTCAGCAGTTAAGAGTACTGACTGCTCTTCTAGAGGTCCTGAGTTCAAATCCCAGCAGCCACATAGTGGCTCACAACCATCTGTAAGAGATCTGATGACCTCCTCTGGGGTGTCTGAAGACAGCTACAGTGTACTTACATATATAAATAAGTAATTTTTTAAAAATCCTTAACATATTATTTTATACCCTCTGACCTTGTGCCCTCTGACCTTGTGCCCTTTGACCTTGTACCCGCCATCTCAGCACATGCTGCTTCTCCATCTGTAGTAGACTACATGACTCTCTTCCCATTCCATTCTTTTTGGGGTCTCTCACTCTGTTAGATCTAGCCTGGCCTCAAACTCTCACTAATCCTCCTGTCACCTGTCACTGCTGACCCCTGCCACTGCTGACCCCTGTCACTGCTGACCCCTGTCCCTGCTGACCCCTGTCCCTGCTGTCACCTGTCACTGCTGACCCCTGTCACTGCTGACACCTGTCACTGCTGTCACCTGTCACTTCTGACCCCGTCACTGCTGTCACCTGTCACTGCTGTCACCTGTCACTGCTGACACCTGTCACTGCTGACCCCTGTCACTGCTGACCCCTGTCCCTGCTGTCACCTGTCCCTGCTGACACCTGACACTGCTGACACCTATCACTGCTGACCCCTGTCCCTGCTGTCACCTGTCACTGCTGACACCTGCCACTGCTGACCCCTATCACTGCTGACCCCTGTCACTGCTGACCCCTGTCCCTGCTGTCACCTGTCACTGCTGTCACCTGTCACTGCTGACCCCTGCCACTGCTGACCCCTGTCACTGCTGACCCCTGTCCCTGCTGACCCCTGTCCCTGCTGTCACCTGTCACTGCTGACCCCTGTCACTGCTGACACCTGTCACTGCTGTCACCTGTCACTGCTGACACCTGTCACTGCTGTCACCTGTCCCTGCTGTCACCTGTCCCTGCTGACACCTATCACTGCTGACTCTTGTCCCTACTGACACCTGTCACTG
The DNA here is from genome assembly GCF_008632895.1 of Mastomys coucha. Classification (NCBI taxonomy): domain Eukaryota; kingdom Metazoa; phylum Chordata; class Mammalia; order Rodentia; family Muridae; genus Mastomys; species Mastomys coucha. The sequence continues at coordinate 154,073,941 of NW_022196897.1, forward strand.
CTGACCCCTGTCACTGCTGTCACCTGTCACTGCTGACCCCATCACCGCTGACCCCTGTTCCTGCTGTCATCTGTCACTGCTGACACCTGCCACTGCTGACCCCTGTCACTGCTGACACCTGTCACTGCTGACACCTGTCACTGCTGACTCCCATCTCTGATGACACCTGTCACTCCTGACCCCTGTCCCTGCTGACCCCTGTCCCTGCTGACTCTTGTTCCTACTGACACCTGTCATTGCTGACTCTTGTCCCTACTATCACCTGTCACTGCTGACACCTGTCACTGCTGTCACCTGTCACCACTGCTGACTCTTGTCCCTGCTGTCACCTGTCACTGCTGACCCCTGTCACTGCTGACACCTGTTCCTGCTGGCCCCTGTCACTGCTGACCCCTGTCACTGCTGACACCTGTCACTGCTGATTCTTGTCCCTGCTGTCACCTGTCACTGCTGACACCTGTCACTGCTGACCCCTGTCACTGCTGACTCTTGTCCCTGCTGTCACCTGTCACTGCTGACACCTGTCACTGCTGACCCCTGTCCCTCCTGACTCTTGTTCCTACTATCACCTGTCACTGCTGACCCCTGTCACTGCTGACCCCTGTCACTGCTGACACCTGTCACTGCTAACTCTTGTCCCTGCTGTCACCTGTCACTGCTGACCCCTGTCACTGCCAAGTCCACATCTTCCCACGAACACCGTACAGCTCATAGCAGGAGCTCAGCTCACACCGAGTGTGTGCCCAGCGCATACCCAGCCACCAGAGCCTCTGCAGTGTCAGAGAGGAGATGCATCTGAAGTCACAGCAACCACAAAGGGACTTTCTAACCCACACGATTGGGCCTGGAAGGGACTCTGGACGTTGAGTCACTGATAACTAACACCTCCACATCTCTCTTGAGGGCTGCTCCCGAGACACCACTTTCTCAGGTTGCCTTCCCTGTCTCTTATCTAAAAGTGTCACCACCCTGTCACAGCTGTCTTTCCTAATTTTTGGGTGTGTTTGTTTTGTCTTACGAGACAGATTCTTACTATGTGGCCCTGGCTGGCCTTGAACTCAGGCAATGCAGGGGGGTGGAGCAGGGGAGCATAAGTGTGCACCATGCTTGGCTCTGTATCCCCAATTTCATTTCCCTTTAGCGTTCAGCTCCATGGGACACAGGTCGTCAGGGCTGACAGCTTTACCCACCAAGTCCCCTCACTGGCCCAAGTCTCCGTTGGAAATAGTAGAGGTGTGTCTGAGGCGTGGCTCGGTTGGTGGCAGGCTTGTCTAGCAAGCACTGAAGCCCGGATTCCATCTTCCGCATTGCAAACCGGGTGTGGTGGCGCACGCCTGCGATCCTAGCATTCGGGAAGTGGAGACAGGGAGATTAGAAGTCCAGGGTCATCCTGGGCAACACAGTAATTTGGAGGCCAGGCTGGACCACATGAGATTCTATCTATCTTGAAAAGAAAAAGTTAGTCCAGGTTTGCTAGGAAAAGATAGTCAGGGCCCAAGAAATGGTGAGGAACTTAAAAGGTTCAGAAAAGGCTTAGAAGCTCCCTGGGAGCCTCTCTTGTCCCACTCAGCGCCCTAAAACACGGTGGAGAGAGAGAAGGCAAGGCAACAATACACTGTGGTGGCCCAGGCACTTTAAGTACATGAGGATGGGCACAGTGACGGCAGCCGCTGGGAGCGAGTCTGGATTGAGTGTGCGTTGTTAAGCTTGAAGACTTGAGGCTCTTCTCACAGGAAAAATATTTATTTCGCTGAGCCTGCTTTTGGAAAGCTGTGGCTGTAACAGCACACATCGATTTAGCAGAGTTTTGGCTACGGCTGGGTTTTGTCTGCCTCCGGTCTCTGTCTGTCTGCGTGGGCTGTGTGTGTGTGTGTGTGTGTGTGTGTGTGTGTGTGTGTGTGTGTGTGTTTATTCCCAGTAGTAAGCATTCAGCTAGAAGACAGCCAGAGCAGAGAGCACGTTATCCCTGTTAGCCAGGGAACAAGAGCTGGGAACTGAGTGGAGTTTAGCCAGGCACTGCTGAGCTGTCCTCAGATGCCTGTAGACACACAGTTACTGTCACCACTACATTCTCTTTTGACCTAGTACACTGCTTTCCAACCTTCTCTCCTACCCCACCCCCAGCCCATTTGAGGGAAAAGTACAGTTGGGCTTGGTGGCACATGCCTTTAATCCCAGCCCTTGTGAGACAGAGTTAGGCAAGTCTGTGAGCTTGATGCCAGCCTGGTCTAGGGACCAGTCAGAGATACATACCCTGCCAACAACACAGAAACACAGGCAAGCATGGGGAAGTAAGGGGAAAAGCAGGGCCAGACTCACAAATCTGTAACCTAACACTCAGGGGCCTGAGAAAAGAGGACGGGGAAGCCATGGCCAGCCTGCACTGCTCAGAGAGGTCTCAGGGACTGGATGGCCCATTGGTTAAAAGCACCTGTTCTTGCAGGGAACCTGGGTTCGATTCTCAGCCCCCACACAATCATCCCTAACTCCAGCTCCAGCAAACCCGATGCCCTCTTCTGGCCTCTTTGGGCACTCCATGCACACAGTTCATACATGCAGAGACATACATGCAAAGAAAACACCCATATACATAAAATAAGTTCCCAGCAGAGCCCCACCCCTACCCCATTCCCCCGGCAGTCAGGTAGAGAAGGCAAGGTCTTCTCTACACTGTGCTCAAGGATGCTGGGGCCCTCACTGCCAAGCTCACGTGGCAAGAGGAGCCTGGAGGCTCAGAGTTTAGCCTTAATGTATCCACTCTGACCTTCTTGTGGGTTCTAAATTTAGCCAAACAAGTTCTTCCAGCCCCATTGATGACGCGGGTACATTGTTACAGGATCAAACCTTTTTCCTGGTGTGGAAATAATAAAAGAACGTGGCTGTTTGCAGAAGCCAGCCTGCTGACTGCCATCTGACATGGACCCTCAGCCCCTCATGCTGACAGATGTGTGGTTATTGGCCGCCTTCTCAGGGACAGTGATTAAAACACTTCCTGAACCGGAGTCTAAATGGCGTTTGAGAGTGAGCCAGAAAACAGCTCTCGGAGAACTGGGCATGGTGGCTCATGCCTGCAATAACAATGGTTGGTGGAGCTGAAGCAGGATTGCCACAAGTTCTAGGCCAGTCTGGGCTACATTGTGAGCTTGAGGCCAACCTGGACTAAAGAGTGAAATAGTGCTGAGTGGTGATGGCGCACGCCTTTGATCCCAGCACTTGGGAGGCAGAGGCAGGCGGATTTCTGAGTTTGAGACCAGCCTGGTCTACAGAGTGAGTTCCAGGACAGCCAGGGCTACATGGAGAAACCCTGTCTCGAAAAAACAAAAAACAAAACAAAACAAAATAAAAAAAAAAGAGTGAAATAGTGTCTCAAAACACTGAGAAAAGAGAAAAGGGATTATTTATCTAGTGGTAAACCAAACCCAAGCTTAAACTTTTCCTACAAATAGGGAAAAAGGTGATTATGCCCTGGTGGAGCACAGGGCGGGCAGACAGGCGGCTCAGGGTCCTGGGGGACTCACAGGCTGAGTCCTGGGGGACTGACCTGCCCCCACCCTACACAAAGCCTCTGCTGATCTGAAGCAGCATCATGACCCTCCCAGTCTGGGCCCCAGCACTGAACACTGCTCAGTCACTGGACCCAGTAGAGGGCATGAACTTATGGGTCCCAAATATGGCATTAGATGTCTAGTCCTAAAGGACAAGCCCAGACATCAGCCCCCTTCCCTCAGAAAGGTGAATCTGGAGTCAGGGAAGGGCATCCCATCTGCAGCCATTCCTCAGATGAGAGCCAGGATTTGGGGGTTGGGATGGCCACTGTGGGACCTACAGAGGGATTTAAACAGAAAAGGAGAAAGTGTTGTGGGAATCTGGGTTCTAATGGTTTGGTCTAGCCTCCCCCCAAATCCACTGTTCTGTTTCAGTTGCTATGACAAACATCTAGAGGAAAAGTGATGAAGGAGAGAAAGAGTTTAGTTGATTTACATTCCAGAGAATTGCAAACCCTTGCTTTGTTTGCTCTCAGGTAGCTTTCTCCTCTTTTATGATGCTTAGGACCCTCTGCCTAAGGCATGGTGTCACCCACAGGGGACTGGGTTTTCTTCTTCCACCCCCCACCCCACCCCCAGACAGGGTTTCTCTGTGTAGCGCTGGCTGTCCTGGAACTCACTCTGTAGACCAGGCTGGCCTCAAACTCAGAAATCTGCCTGCCTCTCCCTCCCAAATTCTGGGATTAAAGGTGTGCGCCACCACTGCCCGGCTCGGGTCTTTTTATATCAATTAACAATCAAGATAATCCCCCACAGACCAGCCCACAGGCCAGCCTAATCTAGACAATTCACCAGACTCTCTCCCCAGAGGACTCTAGAGAGTGTCAAGGTGACAGTTAAAATGAAGCAGCACATTAGCCCTACCCCTAGACCCCTCGGTTACAGAACTGACCAGCTTTTTTAAGGAAGATGGACCTTCCTTAAATGTTTTCTCAATCCCAGAGAAATATCTGCAGTCCCATGGAATGAGCGCAGCCCATTTTAGCCTGAATTTAGTTCTGTTTTGTTTTTAAAGATTTATTTATTTTATGTATATGAGTACACTGTTGCTGCAGACACACCAGAAGAGGGCATTGGATTCCATTACAGATGCCTGTGAGCCACCATGTGGTTGCTGGGATTTGAACTCAGGACCTCTGAAAGCAGTCAGTGCTCTTAACAGCTGAGCCATCTCTCCAGCCCAGTTCTGGTTTGTTTTGTTTTGTTTTGTTTTGTTTTGTTTTGCTTTTAAAGTTTTATTTATTTTTATTTTTGTGAGCTTGCTTGTGTATGCAGACCTTGTGCATGCAGTGTCCGTAGAGGCCTGAAGAGGGCACCAGATCCCCGGAAGCTGAAGTAACAGAGTTGCCAAGTGGGTGCTGGAAACCAAACCTGAGACCTCTGCCAAGAACAACCAGTGAACTGCTACTCAAGTCTCTAGATCCTGGTTTTGGTTTATTTTGTTTTTTGGGTTTTTTTTTTTCTTATTTTGAGACAAGGTCTCACATAACCCAGCTGAGCTCCTGACCCGTTTTTGTTTATTTTGTTTTTTGGGGTTTTTTTTTTTCTTATTTTGAGACAAGGTCTCACATAACCCAGCTGAGCTCCTGACCCTCCCGTCTTTGCTTGCCAAGCACTGGGATGCCAGGTGTGCACCAGTGTGGCCGAGAATTTGGTCTGAGTGCATTACTGACACATGAGATGCAAACAAACATCCCTGAAGCCAGAAGATGTACTTGTGCATCCCAAGTGACCTGACACCCTCCCTCCGGACGACACTTGAAGGAGAGACTCAGAACTGCTGTCATCGTTGTCTCTGAAAATCCGGAAGGGAGGGCGAAAGTGAGCAGATCATAGGGCAATGGGGGTGTGGGACGGGGTGGGGGTGGGGGTGGGGAAAGCTGGGAGAGAAGAGGGAAGCAGGATCCAGGCAGAGGCACGTCTACCCTTCTCGGGGCCCATGGAGCACAGCTGTGGGGGTGGGGAAAGCTGGGAGAGAAGAGGGAAGCAGGATCCAGGCAGAGGCGCGTCTACCCTTCTGGGGGGGCCCATGGAGCACAGCTGTGGTCCATCGCCGGGTGAGTGTGGTAAGGTAAGGAGAAAGGCGGTGGGCTTGCGCAGGTTCACTGGACTGATGCTCAGTGCTGGGACTCAAACCTGGGTCTGCTGAGCCCTGGCGTGGCCCCTTTCACTACGCACCACCCTAGTCTCCTGCCTGCTGGGTCTCCATGGAGCCACATCTATCCTTGCCTTAATCTGCTCCTCCCATCAGCGGCCCCGTAGGCTTGGAGTTAGGAAGCCCCTGGAGCACTGCTAGGAGGCATGAAAAGATAAGTCACTAACTTGACCTTTTCTCCTGCCTCTTCTAGACCCCAGGGAAGCGTGGGTGGGTCTCAGACAACCCAAGAGCAGCTGCTTTGGTCATCAGAAGCCCCAGAGATGGAACTCTAAGGAAAGAGAGAGAAAACAGGTTTACAAATAAACTTCCTCAGCCTGGAATACGCACTTGGCATGATTGGGCCTCAGCTTCCACCCCCAGCCCCACGGAGAGAAGAAAAGTAAATTTCCACGCGCAATCAATAATAATCACCACTGGCCACACCAGTAAAATTGGGATGTGAGTACCAGGTACCAGGCTGTACTAGGATTCTACTGTGGTTCAGCATGGCTCAGAGGGGTGTGCCAAGGCTCTCAGGGAGGTGCTAGGTCACACTCAGGTCACACTCAGGTCACCCCCCAGGTCTGAGCCTGGTCATATGCTTTGCAGGTAGGTTCTGTTCTGTTCTTGGGGCATGCTGTCTCTGCACACCAGGGCTCCTCTCCCAGATGTACCTTGCTCTTCTCCCATGCTCCTGTGTCCCCCATTGGCTCCCAGGGGGTCAGCAGCACCCCTGCTGTGTGCTTTGGATGTAGTTAATTCCCATCTGAGTCCCCGGGGTTGTCACCCATGTATGTCATGAGGAGACTTTCAGTTTAGTGCAGTGGGTGAGATGTGAGGGCAGAGGCAGAGCCAGGACAGGTGTTCCTGTGTGACTTGACCTCCAAAGCCCTGGCTTCCCTTTCTGGGGATGTCCCACCTGCCCTTGGACCTCAGAACCTCCAACAGAGCTGCTGTGGCCCAGGTGTCACTATCCACCAGTGACTGCCCTCTTCCTCTTTTGTGGTGATGCCCATGGAGTGGACACGGTCAAGGGCTGGGGACAGACACTGGGACTCCTCAGGCCCGTGAGTCGACAGTGGGTCACAGGGATCCCTTCCCTCTTACAGGGTCCTCGTGAGGACACAGACTAGGTGAACGCCTGAGCTGGGGGGAGTTCAGCAGCAGCTGCCCACAGTGACTGCCTTCACTCCAGTCGCACAGCTGAGTGGGGACCCCTTCTGGACCATCCTCCAGGTTTCCACTGTCTTCCTCTGGTTTCAGGAGATCTGAGCAGGAGAATAGGGGTTCCATGATGTACTGGCTGGTTTTGTGTGCCAACTTGACACAGGCTGGAGTTATCACAGAGAAGGGAGTTTCAGTTGGGGAAGTGCCTCCATGAGATCCAGCCGTGTGGCATTTTCTGAATTAGTGATCAAGGGGGTAGGGCCCCTTGTGGGTGGTGCCATCCCTGGGCTGGAAGTCTTGGGTTCTATAAGAGAGCAGGCTGAGCAAGCCAGGGAAGCAAGTCAGTAAAACATCCCTCCATGGCCTCTGCATCAGCTCCTGCTTCCTGACCTGCTTGAGTTCCAGTCCTGACTTCCTCTGCTGATCAACAGCAGTGTGGAAGTGTAAGCTGAGTAAACCCTTTCCTCCCCAACTTGCTTCTTGGTCATGATGTTTGTGCAGGAATAGAAACCCAGACTAAGACTCATGGTCACTAGAATTTGCCTTCTCTTCCATGGTACAGCTGCCATGTTGCCCCATTTTAGAGTGGGGGTCTCCCAGGGCAGACCACCATTATTCTTGACCTCACAGTGGAAGGGGACATCAACATACCCCGAGGCCTCTATGGACAGCGGGAGTCTGAATGCTCATCCTACAGTACATCAGCCTGACACACTAGGAGTCATGGAGCCCTGACTTCCTGGGACCAAGGATTGTGCGAGTCCCCGGTCCTCGTATCCAGTCTTCCACCCTTACAGGCTCACAGCGGGATCACACATAGGTTTCGATTCAAGTTGCTGTGCCAGCTGACAGACATTGTCACTTCAGACCCTGTAGTGCTAGACTGGGTTCTGAGGCTGGCTTTGTAAGGAGTTCTGTGTTCTGTGTTTGCTGTGTAATGCCTGCCATAAATTGAAGGGGCAATTTTGCTTTGTTTTTTTTAAGACAGAGTCTCGGTCTATAGCCCAGACTGGCCAAGAGCTCACTGTTTATGTCAGCTTGGTCTCAAACTCAGGCCAATCCTCCTGCCTCAGAGTGTGCTACTGTGCCTGCCTTAACCTTTCTTCAAACAGGTTTAGGGTAAAAGACCCCACTTTGCCCACTTTGTTCTCTCTCTCTCTCTCTCTCTCTCTCTCTCTCTCTCTCTCTCTCTCTCTCGCTCTCTCTCTCTCTCCCTGTCCCCCCACCCCCCAAGCCAGGATGAATCTGGGTTTTCCTAGCTTGGAATAGGAACTCAGGCTCCAGGACAGTGACCAAGCAAGGGTCTGGCTAAGAGGACAGGCGCGTCTCAGCTTTGTGGGTTTCTCCTTTATCCAGCAAGCCCAGAGGCCTAGGATGCAGATTTGAAAGGACACTGGTTTCCTTGAATGCAGGAAAGAACATTCTGGACGCCTCATGGACTTTGTTTTTGTTTTTCTTCCACATTTTAAATAGCTCATTGTGGAGCCCAGACTGACCTCAAATTCTCCATCCTCCTGCCTCTGCTCCCTCTCTAATGCTGGGATCACGTGCCTGTGCTGTCATCACACTTGAACATCTCAGTCGACTGTGGTCAAACCACCCTGCTCTGGTTAAGTCTAAGAAATGAAGCGACTAGAACGTGGCAAAGGTGACACCAGGCAAGGTCAAGCCTTCCAAACAGGGTGCAAGAGCACATCCTAGAAGCCATTTGCTTTGGAGACTTTCAAGGATTTGGCAGGATTTCAAGGAAGAGGCCAGCATGAACTTCAAAGTAAGACACCTGTCTATAAATAAAGAAATAGATCTTCAGATGGGCTTAGTGATAGAGCACTTGCCTAGGGCCAGGCCCTGAGCCTACTCAGTACGGAGAGAAAGAGAAAAATGTGAGATCCCAATCTCTGTCTCCCTGCTGACCCATAGCTCTGGAGAGAGCAGAGCATGTGTGCTTAGAGCCCTGGATCCATCCCCAGCCCCACAAACCAAAACTTAAACCAGGCTTGACTTGTCTCTGTCCTTCTCCTCCCCCACCCCCTCTCCCATGCTGCTCAACAGAACAAAGCCAGACTCCAGGCTAAGATAGCCTGGAGATCAGACACTAAGATAAGAGAACCGGCAGCCGGCAGCCTACAGAAAGCTGAGCCCCATGTGACAGTTAAGATTGTCACTTGAGGGGGCTGGAGAGATGGCTCAGTGGTTAAGAGCACTGACTGCTCTTCCAGAGGTCCTGAGTTCAATTCCCAGCAACCACATGGTGGCTCATAACCATCTGTAATGGGATCTGATGCCCTCTTCTGGTGTGTCTGAAGACAGCTACAGTGTACTCATATAAATAAAATAAATAAATCTTAAAAAAAAAAAAAAAAAAGATTGTCACTTGACAGGATCTAAAACCTGTCCATGAGACAAGCCTCTGGCGTGCCTGTGAGTGGCCATCTCAGTTAGGTTAGATAGTGGGAAGAGCCACCCTAAATGTTGGAAATGCCATTCCAAGGACCAGGCCGGGACTGAATGAAAGGGAGACAAGGAACTGAGTACCCACTCCTCTCTCTCTCTCTCTCTCTCTTGTCTCTCTCTCTTGTCTCTCTCTTTCTCTGTCTGTCTCTCTTTCTCTCTTCTCTCTTTCTCTTCTCTCTCTTCTCTCCCTCTCTCCTTTCCCTCCCTCTCTCCTTTCTTCTCTTTCTCCTCTTTTCTCTCTCTTTGCTCCCTCTCCCTCCCTCTCTCTTCTCTTCTTCCTCTCTTCTCTCCCTCTCCTTCTCTCCTCTCTCCTTTCTTCTCTCTTTCTCCTCTTTTCTCTCTTTCTCTTCTCTCTCTCTTCTCCATCTCTTTTCTCACTCCCCCTCTCCCTCCCTCTCTCCTCTCTTTCTTTCCCTCCCTCCTTTCTTCTTTCTCCTCTTTTCTCTCTTTCTCTTCTCTCTCTTCTCCCTCTCTTCTCTCCATCTCTCTCCCTCTCTCTTCTCTTTCCCTCCCTCCCTCTTTCCTTTCTTCTCTCTTTTTCTCTCCTCTCTTTCCCTTCTCTCTCTCTTCTCCATCTCTGTTTTCATCCCCCCCTCTCTCCCTCTCTCCGCTTCCTGACTACAGATGACACTATGGCCAACCTCCTCCCATCCCTCCCACCAGGACATCGCTGACACAGCCATGATGGACTGACTGGACTGCGTCAGGAACTGTGATCCAGACCTGACCCTTCCCTCCTTAAGTGGCTTCTATCATACCAACAGGAAAACTGACCCCAATACTCCCTCAAGAGAACTGGGGAGCAGCCTTCACACAGAGCCCTGGAAACAGCCCCATGAGAGTCCCTGAAGAGAAACACCCATGGCAGCCATGCTGGGTCCCTGTCCCACACAAAGCATGAGATAACAAATGTGCTCAAAGCCACCAAGCTGTGGGGCCATCTGGTATTCACCAGGAGACACGCATACCCTCAGCCCTGGACTCCTGGACCAGTTACCCAATCTCTGACTGAGTTGCCTCCTCTAAAACTGGTCAGGGGCTGCAACTCAGCAGGAGCATGTGAGCCCAATGTGCTCAGAGCCCTGCAAAATAAAAAAAAAAAAATGGATGTGATGTAAGCCCCTTCCCACATCATAGACTCATTGTTAGGATCAAAAATGTTCTTGGTCCAATGTCATTTTCTTTCTTTTTTTCTTTTTAAAGATTTATTTATTTATTTTATGTATATGAGCACACCATTGCTTTCTTCAGACACACCAGAAGAGGACACCAAATCACATTACAGATGGTTGTGAGCCACCATGTGGTTGCTAGGAATTGAACTCAGGACCTCTGGAAGAGCAGTTGGTGCTCTTAACCACTGAGCCACCTCTCCAGCGCCCCAATGTCATTTTCATGAACATTAAAGAATGGCATGGTGACACACATCTATCCCAGCACTCAAGAGGCTGAAGGGAGAGGATTGTGACTTTGAGGAGACCTTTCCTCAAAAATTAATTGATTGATTGATTGATTGGTTGGTTGATTAAAAACAGCAACAGCCAATGAGGGGTGGGGAATTGGCTCCACAAGGAATAAGCATGAGCCTGAGAGTTTGATTCCCAGTGCCCAGGTGAAAGTAAGGTATAGGGCTGGCGAGATGGCTCAGCAGGTAAAAGCACTGACTGCTCTTCTGAGTTCAGATCCCAGCAACCACATGGTGGCTCACAGCCTCCCGGAATGAGATCTGACGCCCTCTTCAACAGAAGAGGGCGTCAGATCTGAAGACAGCTACAGTGAATTACGCCAGAGCTAGCAGGGTTGGAGCGAGTCAGGGGGGTCGGGGGGGGGGGG
>NW_022196897.1:154085166-154087256 GCF_008632895.1 Mastomys coucha
TAAAATAAATAAAATAAATCTTAAAAAAAAAAAAAAGTAAGGTGTAATCCCGGAGCCAGAGAGGCAGATGTGGGAAGACTCCGGGACTCACTGGCCAGCCTACCTAGCTTCATCAGTGAGCCCCAGGCCAATGAGAGAAAGGAAGGTCTCTCTCCAAGGAAGTCCTCTTCAGAGACAAACTCTCACCTTCAGGGAACCACTGATGGATCAGCCTGTGGCCAGGAGAAGCCTCGGAAGCTGTAAAAATCATGGACGGTGTGTGTCCACCTGTGCTCCAACCACGGCTTCCTGCCCTGTTTCCCTGCATGATGCGGCCTGGGGCCCACTGGGGCTCACAAGCCTGTTCTTGGCTTAGTGGAGCCAGGCAAGCCAACATTGTCCAGCCAAAATCTTACCCTCCTGGGGGTCTGTCTCCCCTACCAAGGCAACTTATAAAGGACATCATTTAGTTGGGAGCTGGCTTTACAGTTTCTGAGTGTGCATTCATGATAGCCATGACAGGGAGCTTGGTGACAGGCAGTCAGGGAAAGTGCTAGAGCAGTATCTTAGAGCCCACGTCTGATTCACAAGTTGCAGATAGAGAAGACAGACTGGGCCTGGTGTGGGTTTTTGAAACCTCCATCCCTCAAGTGACATACCTCCTCCAGCACACACCTCCTAATACCTCCTAAACAGTTAGGCAACTGGGAACCAAAGATTCAAACACATGAGCCTTTGGGCACCATTCTTATTCAAACCACCTTGGGGTGTCAGCAGTAGCTGGCCTAGCTTCCAGGGCACAGCCAAGACTCCATGAGTGTTTACCTAGGGGTGCCAAGAACCAAGACGGTGTGATCCCCAAATCTGGGCTGAAACCACCACACTGTGCATCAGAGGCCTCAGCTCAGCTCCTCTCCTGCCCACTACCTACAGGACAGAGCCCAGATGTGCTGCAGGTACTCCTACCTGTCTGCAGGTACCCAGTGGCATGCTCCTTCAAAGCAGAGGTGGACACGGGCCGTGAGTTCCAGATGTAAGAGATAGGCTGCTGCCCCGAGCAGCTTGCCTGCAGCTGCTTGGGAGTTGCTGGGGGGGGGGGGGGGAGCTTCCTTTCATCTCCACCGCCCTCACAGTGAGGCTCCTAGGCTGCCACCTTAGTACTGGCTGCTAAGGGGTCTCTGGGATGCCCTGTGAGGCTTCTCATAGGCAGAGCCTTAGACACCGTCATGACAGTCCTTGCCACCATAACAGCACTTGATGTTTAGGGAGACCTCACCGGGAGCCTTCAGCTCATGGGATCCCATTAGCTTACAGTTCCCAAGGACCTAGTTGTCTGGACTCATACCAAGCATGTGGCTGACTCCTGACCCACTTGCCAGCTGCCCCCAGCAGAGTCTCTGGAAAAAAACTCATGTCCTTAGGGGCCTCCAGCCCCCTTGAGTCGCTCCTCTTGCTGATGCAGCAGTTTCCTGTCCCCAGAGCCCCAGCAGTTAGAGCCCTGGCCACCCCACCCCCATCCCAGCTCCAACATCTCAAACAGGAGCTCCGGCTTCCATTTTCCTAGACAGGGATGTATCCATGCGAGAATGTAAATTCCTACCTCATCTGGTGGCTCAGTCATTTATCTCTGTCAGACCCTCCAGGTCTGCCTTCTGCTCTCTTCCATATCAAAGCAATGGCCACATTCTTTCAGGGCCTTCTCCAGACCTGGCCCAAGAGGTGCCTGCTGCTAATCTGGCAGAGGACACTGCTTCAGAGCATCTAAGAGTATTGTCCCCAGAACAAACAAGTCACCTTTTTTTGTTGTTGTTGTTTTGTTTTGTTTTGTTTGAATGTTTTCAGACAGGGACTCTCTACATATAGCCCTGGCTTCCCTGGAACAAACTCACTACATAGACCAGGCTGGCCTCAGTTGCACAGGGATCCACCTGCCCCTGCCTCCCAAATGCTGGGATTAAAGGTGTGTGTCACCACACCCAGCCAGAAGTCACAATATTTTAAAAAGATTTATTTATTTATTTTATGCATTTGAGCACACTGTAGCTGTCTGCAGACACACCAGAAGAGGGCATCAGATCCCATTACAGATGGTTGTGAGCCACCATGTGGTT
>NW_022196897.1:154087491-154090367 GCF_008632895.1 Mastomys coucha
CTCGAACTCAGAAATCCGCCTGCCTCTGCCTCCCAAGTGCTGGGATTAAAGGCGTACGCCACCACGCCCGGTGAGACAGTGTCTTCTAGACAAGATGGAGAGCTGTTGTAGTCATGAAATCTCACCCATATGGTTGCCTGCACAATGACCACACCTGTCGCTATGCCAGTGGGGATGGGAGAAATTTCTCAAGGTCTCATCTCTACATGAAGAGCTACAGACAACAAGTGGCTTTGACAGTTCTCAACGGGGATGAGCGCCTCTGATAGGCTAGCCAACCTCCCATACAGGCAGCATCAGACTCATCAGTCAGGTGTGTGCGTGATGTGCCACACACATAAACGTGGGTACCCTTGAAGAGGGCACCGGATCCCCCGGAGCTGGAGTTACAGGCTGCCTATGAATTCTGGGAAGTGAATTCTGACTCTGCAGAAGCTCTTAACTGCAGAACAGCATCACTATCCCTCCACCAACCCACCTCGTCTTTCTCCCCAGGGGCGAGCAGCAGGACCTGCCTACAGCTGGAAGATGCTTCTGCAGTGGGAGGCGTGTCTGGAGAGTGGTGCAGGCCAGGAAAGAGAGTGTGTCTCACATGTGTCCAGACTCCTGGGGGGCAGTGGGAGGATCTCAAAACCCAGCCAGCTTCAGAATCAGACAGAAAAGTCTCACCACTATAGTATTTGGTGGCTGTGTGACCTCAGGAAACCGAGTTCACCTCTCTGTTCCTTGGAGATCTTCATAGGCTCGTGAACAGCACAGAATGGTAGCAGGAACAGAAGAGATTTGGACCATGACGGGCTAGCAATGTGTGTGAGGTCACAGTGAAGGGGGATTCCCAACAACAGTGGGAACTGTCAGGAGGTGAGATAAATTGTAAAAACAAACTACAGACCTGTGACTGGATTTGGAAATAGGTCTTTAGAGGTGTGCGGTGAAGGGAGGTGGTCCTGGATTGGGGCCACTAACTGGTGTCCTCACACAGGGACACTGTGTGGACACTCCTCACACAGGGACACCTCCTCACACTGAGGAAGGCTGTGTGACTTCCAAGGTGGAGTTTGAGGCTAGGAATACAGTTCAGTGGTAGAGTATGCACCTAGCATGTTCTGGATTCAGTTCCTGGCAGTGCCACAAAAACAAACAACAGACAAAAACCCGCTTAAGGCCAAGGTGGAGCTTGGAATGATGGGATCAACAAGCCAAGGAGCGACAGGGCTCCTCCTACCAGCTCAGAGACCAGATCAGGCAGAGCTGTCTGTCTCTTGGGACTTCGGACATACAGACCTTTAAGAGAATCAATGACAGTGGCTTTTAGTGGCTGTCTGTGGGACCTCTCTGAACCCTGTGCACCACTGCACCAGGCAACAACAACACAAGACAGCCACTGCAGTGGCACATGCCTGCGGTCCCAGCACTCAGGAGGTGGAGGCAGGAGGATCAAGGTCATCCTCGGCTATGTTTGAGTTTGAGGCTAGCCTGAGCTACATGAGAAAGGGTCTCAAAACTAGGGGAAGATTTACCAGACTTGGTGGCCCACACCTTTAATCCCAGCACTCTGGAGGCAGAGGCAGACGGATCTCTGTGAGTTAGAGGATAGCCTGGTCTACAGAGCAAGTCCTACACCGGCCAGGACCACACAAGGAAACAATGTCTCAAAAACAAAACAAAAACCAGGGAGAGTGAGTCAAAAGGGCCTAGCCCTCCTTGATGATCTATGGGCAGCTGATGGCTGACATTTTCTTCCCTGATGTAGCCAGGAGCCCATGTTCATGTAACATACACACTGGGTCAAAACAAAACCCGCAGGAAAGTATACACGCGGGCATGCTGGGCAGAGGGCATGCTGGGAGGAGAACAGATCAGTGAGAGCGGGAGGGGACAAAGAAGGGTAATAGGGTGATTGTGATCAAAATACATTATAAACAGGAATGAAATGTCATTATAAAACCCATTATCACTATTATGTGATTAATATGCTTATAGGCATGTATACAAAGAGGTACGGTCACTACCAGTGCCCAGTTGCAGAGGGCATGATGAAACTCAGAGTTGAAGCTAACTTTGTATTCAGACTATCTAGTCATGCCAGGAGCTACACTCTTATTCAACTCCTGGTGACAGGTTCCCTGTTTACATCCTGACGATGAGGAAGCAGGAGACTGGTGTCACAGAGTGCCAGACATCATGGGACTCAGAGACAGAAAAACCAGCTCTGTTTGACTCCAAAGCCGCATTGGTGGCTGTGGAGGGAGCAGCCATGGGATCTGGGTGGGACCACTGGCAGAACACCTCATGTGCTTGTGCACTGCCAGACTTCCAGTGGAAAGGATGGCTAACATGGATGGCCCACAGAAGTCCCTGAGCTCCACCATCTGGATCCCCAAGCAGAATCTGTCTTGCAGCAGGACAGCAGGAGGGACAGAGAGAGACAGCGGGGAGGCCAGCCCTGGGCTGGAAGGTCCCCACAGGGGTCCGGAGTGTTTTTCCACCAGGAAGCAGTGCGGGTTATCTGAGTTTTTTCACCCTTTGTCCCAAAAATGCAAAAATGAGAGAAATGCACAAGGGCTCTGCCACAGAGGGACACAAGCTCACCCTGTGTCCACTTCCTGCAAGGAGTGGGGGCTCAGAAGCTGCCTCTGAGGACTGGGTCTGGCTTCGGCTTGTCATATTCTTCCCTTGCAGTGGAGATGAGATGAAGCCCAATCCTAGATTGCGGCTTCTCACCTTTGAAATGGAGTGGCCATGCCCTGTCTGTCACCTCAAAGACCACATGTCCATCTGTCCATCTCCCAGGCTTCCTCCTTTATGTTCTCTCTCTGTCTCCCTCCCCCCCTCTTCTCTCTGTCTCCCTCCCCCCTTCTCTCTGTCTCCCTCCC
>NW_022196897.1:154090377-154107877 GCF_008632895.1 Mastomys coucha
CTCTCTTCTCTCTGTCTCCCTCCCTCCCTTCCCCCCTCTTCTCCTCTCTCTGTTTTGTTTTGAGACATGATTTCTCTGTGTAGCCCTGTCTGTCCTGGAACTCACTCTGTAGACCAGGCTAGCCTCAAACTCACAGAGATGCCCCTGGTTCTGCCTCCAGAGAGCTGGGATTACAGGCTGTACCACCTCTGCCTGGCCCTCCTTAATTTTCTTTTTTCTTCTTTAGATTTATTTATTTATTTCATGTATATGAGTACACACTGTAGCTGTACAGATGGTTGTGAGCCTTCATCTGGTTGTTGGGAATTGACTTTTAGGACCTCTGCTCACTCCCTTCAACCCCGCTTGCTCCGGCCCAAGGATTTATTATAAATCTATTATAGTATATAAATATAAATATTTATTATAAATAAATTTAGCTATCTTCAGACATACCAGAAGAGGGATTCAGATCTCATTACGGGTGGGTGGTTGTGTGCCACCATGTGGTTGCTGGGATTTGAACTTGGGACCTTCAGAAGAGCAGTCAGGGCTCTTACCCACTGAATCATCTATCCAGCCCCCTCCTTTATTTCCTTAAGGCTCAACAAAGCCTGGAGCAGTGGTGAGGCAGAGGGTGAGACAGGAAGATTGTCAAGAGCTCCAGGGCAGCTGGGCTCTAGAATGAGTGCCAGGTCCGCAGTGCCAATGAGATGCTGGGGAACCTGAGCCCTCCAGAGCCCACACGGAGGTGAAAGAGATCAACTCCAAAAGGTTGTCCTCTGGCCTCCACACATCCGCTGTGGCATGAGCACACATGTATATGCATATAATAAGAATAAGTAAATAAAGCCAGACAGTGGTAGTGCATGCCTTTAATCCCAGCACTCAGGAGGCAGAGGCAAGTGGATCTCTGGGTTTGAGGCTAACCTGGTCTACAGAGTGAGTTCCAGAACAGCCAGGGCTATACAGAGAAACCCTGTCTCGAAAAACAAAACAAACAAACAAACAAAAACCCCCAAAAACCAAACAACAACAACAAAACCAAATAATAATAATAACAATAATAATAGTAACAACAAATTAAAATGAGGGTAAACAACACAAGCAGTAATCCATCCAGCTCAGAGGCCTTGGCTTATTCCTGTTGCATTCAGCTCTGCCAATCCTCCCTTTATATTCAGTCGGTGCCAACTGCATGCATGCTGGACGGATACTAGCAGCACGAACACTCCTCATCCATGTGCCAACTTGCCACGACTCGTTGGTGTTTGCTAGGACTGAAGCAGGATACATTTTGCCTCGTTTAATCTCATGCTTGCCCCGAGCACTGTGCTATGAACAGCCTGGTGTCTGGGGGTGCCCAACAGAGAGAGAGAGGATTCTGCCAAGACCACAGAGCCACCAATCTCTAGCCACTCTGCCTCCTGCAGCCTGCAGCTCCCACTGGCCCGGACATCCGCACCTGTAGGGCATTTTGTTTCCTAGCACTAGTTTGGATTTCTCGTGGTCCCTGAGTGTTATGCCTCTGAGGCGCCCAGACCTTCCTGTGACTTGTCCCTGCTATAACGAACAGTTTCCAGGTTTTCTGGATGAGGACACACAGGCTGGGCTTTTGGGGGTGCAGGCACCAGAATGTCAGAGCTGAAATCAGCAACTCTGACCTTGAATTTCAGAATCCTATTCTAGCTATGAGCGTCTAAGTTGGTGGCAGGTAAGGCAGAGGACACTGGGCTGGGGGAAATGCCCCGTAAGGACCAACATAGACTCACAGTACCGGTTTCCTCTCTCCAGACCACACGAAGACACCTGCCAGGAAACTGGGGGCTCTCGGACCCTGCCTGGCTCACCTTCTGAAATGCCAGTGGCATTTCACTAAGACTCTTTCCTGCCTACCCCTTGTCCCACCTCACAGGTCCCTCTGCATGCCAAGCAGGGCTGCCCATGTTCTCCTGGCTCCTTGTCTCACATACTCAGGGCTAAGGGTACCTTAAAATTCACGAGGCTGAGTAGAGCATACAAAGCGATGGGCACTGTTTGCAAGCAGGAAGGATCTGAGCCAGCCCTCCCCACACCGCTACATCATACCACCCCCACCCAGACAGACGTCCACACAGCCAGCCTGGACCCATGAAAATGAGAAGGGCCATGAGTCATCCCCAGACTCTGCCTTCTACCCCTTCTGTGTGCTTAGCTCCTGCCTCACCGTGGGCAGAGGGACTCTTACCACTCCCTTAACATGCATCAACTGAGGCACAAGGGGCCAAATCCTGGCTAACAGCTTGGATGTTAAAGTCAGTGCCTGCTTGAAGCCATCTCCCAGGCGCTCTGTGTTGACAACATCCGCCACCTCCGCCAAGAACTCTCCAGACCCTGGATGGAAACCATCAGCATTGCTGTCTTGCCTTTAGCCAGTCCAGGGAGCAGATGAAGTTAGCAGAGCCAGGGCCTCCAGCTAGGGCGATAGGACCGCACATGCTCTCCACAGGAAGATGGCCCAGCAAGGCCATGGCTTTATTCCTAGCTTCCAGAAAACCAAACAAATCTGTGGGGCCCAGCTTTGCCATCGGTCAGCTTCGTGGCTAAGCTGCAGGAGAAAAGTACATGGTGTGTGTCCTGGAGTCTTACAGAGTCTCCCGAAGTAAAGGGCGACTTTGATCCTTTTTCATTTTTTGTTTTTTTTCTTACAGAGTTTCTTTGTATAACAACCTAGGCTGTCCTGGAACTCGCTCCTTAGACCAGCCTGGCCTTGAACTCCTAAGAGATCTGCCTGCCTCTGCCTCCTGAGTGCTGGGATGAAAGTGCACCAGCCGGGCGATCGTGGTGCACACCTTTAATCCCAGCACTTGGGAGGCAGAGGCAGGAGGATTTCTGAGTTCGATGCCAGCCTGGTCTACAGAGTGAGTTCCAGGACAGCCGGGGCTACACAGAGAAACCCTGTCTCGAAAAAACAAAAACAAAAAACAAAAAAACAAAAACAAAGTGCAGCACCATCACCAGGCCCAACAGCATTTTTTTTTTCTTTTTTTAAGCAAACAGATGGAAAGTAATCTGCTCAGAGATACACAGCACTGTGGTAGCCCCAGATTCAGGATTTGAGTCCCCACGTGGATGACTCAGGGCTCAGCAATGCTCGGCTGCTGGGCACTAACATGAATGGCTTGAACTCAGACTGGGGAGAATGGGAGGAGCTGGATACACACCCAGTCTGTCACCTACAAGCCATGTGACTGTCACTCTTCCTGCCTCAGTCTCCATGCTTGCACAAACTGATTAGGGCACCTCTGGTTTCAAAGGAAGGACTAAGAAGTGTGTGGCCTTGTGCCCATCACAGAGAAGAAACACGTCCTGTCCCCACAGTGTCCCTCAAGGCAAAACTAGCCTCCCTAGAGGCAGAGAAAAGCAGGCAAAGTTGGTGCCATCGGGTCCTAAGTCCCTATCCCAACAGGTCCCCCTGCACGTTAGCCATCAGGCTCCCATCCCTCTGAGAGCAGCCAAGGCACATAGGCCCAGGACATGGTAGTACAGGCGGGCCTCAAGGAACAACACACTGGCAACCACAGCCTCTGGAATCCGAGCCCATACTCCACTTGCCTTGGGTTTCCCTGGCGGTTGATTTTGCTGGGGGTGGAACCCAAAGCCTCCTTTGTAGGAGGCAAATGCCTGAGACCAAACCCCTTTCGAGAAGGTGGCATCGGTGCGAGGCCCTGGAGGGTCCAAGAGAGGGGACACGATGCAAGAGGAGTCCTGATGCAAAGGTCCTGGGTCAGAGCTGTCACTGGCCTGAGAGAAGCAGGGATGAAGACCGAATGCCCACCCGGGGTTTGAGGGGTTTGGATCCTGCAGGCCTTGTGTTCTGTGTGAAGGGAGCCAGGGCCGGCAGAAAGAGGCAAGAACAGGGGGTGTGGCCTCGCCACTAGGAACCCGTTGGCTGGACGGAGGATGCAGCTGAAAAAACATAACAAAACAAGCAAGCAAGCAAGCAAGCAAGCAGAAACAAGGAGGTTTGGGGCAACTGTGACGGTGACGGGGAAGGCTGGCTGCCTGGACTGGGTGGGACAGTGGAGGTGGCTGCAGCAATGGACTTCTGGGGTTCTGTTGAGGGCAGAGCTACTTGGTGGGTAGCCCCCTTACCTTAGTGAGTGAACTAAAGTTCTTTCTTCTTCTTTTTTTTTAATTGAAAGGTAGAAGTTGCTGAGCTCTGCACAAGTTGGAGACCTAGTTAGAAAGGGTTTGTTGGGGCTGGAGAGATGGCTCAGTGGCTAAGAGCACTGACTGCTCTTCCGAATCCCAGGGCTCACAACCATCGGTAACAAGATCTGACGCCCTCTTCTGGGGTGTCTGAAGACAACTACAGTGTTCTTACATATAATAAATAAATAAATCTTTTAAAAAAAAAAGTGTTTGTCAAATGACAAACCATTTGACCCCTCTAAACCTAGTTTGGAAGGCAGACAGGTGGTGTTGCGTGTGTGTGTGTGTGTGTGTGTGTGTGTGTGTGTATGTGTGTGTGTGTGTATACATGTGAGGTATGTGGAGAGTACTCACGTGTACACAAAACCGGATGTGTGGAAATCACAGAACAACTCGTGGGTGGTTCTCTTCTACCTCATGAGATTTGGTGGCAAGCGCCTTAACCCACTGAGCCATCTCACCAGGCCAGAATGTTCAAATCTTGGCACGAAAACATCCAGGATAGAAGATCAGTGTGCGGAACACGATGGGTGGACCCATCTCAGGGCTCGCGCATGCATGCCATCGAGCGTGTGGTGCTGGGAATGGAGTCAAGAGCCCACATGAGATAGGAGAGCGTTCTGCCTCTGAGCTCCACCCTGGCCAACCTGCTGTGGCAAAGTTCCCAAAGAAAGGAGGGAGAGAAAGAGTGGGGAGGAGGAGTGGGGAGGAGGGCAGGAGGAAGGGTGTGCAGAGATGGAGGTCAGAAACAGAGACACTGACTTCACAGGGCTGGCCAAACTGCTCCCAGGAGTCCTAAGATCGCAATCAGGACTGAGGCCTTGGTGGGGAGCCACATGGACACCTGGGATGTCACACACCCTCTCTGTACACTTCCTACATACCAAATACACTCTCAGCCCTTTTTAAATCAGCGAGGACCAGGCCCTCTTCCTCCACTGCTGCCTGCTGCACAGCTTAGCTAACACCCCACCTGGGCCTCCTCCTTGGCAAGGAAGGAGAGGCGGGACTTGGGCGTGAGAAAGATTTTCCTTGTGCTGGCCTGCTCCTGCTTGGGCGCCTGGAAAGGGCCCACCTGGCCCCTAGGGTTTCTAAAAATAGAACACAGTCTTAACTCCTCTCTCGGGCTGGCTTAGTTGTTCCTTTGAGTTGTTCCAAGACATTGTTTCTATTAGCGCCATCATTCCCTGCACGAGAAAATAGAGCTGGCAGGATCAAGGTCTGCAAAGGATGGAATTAACCAGAAGCTGCCACTACAACTGAGCCTACGGGACCTACTACGGAACAGAATGCTGCTTGGATACAGAGACGGCAGGACCAAAGATGCAGAAGCCTGGATACAAAGGCTGAAGGTGAAGTGAACAATGCATCCCCGTCTCAGCCTGCTGATGCCATGGCTGAGCAGGAGCCTGGATGTCCCTCCTGGAGATCTATCCCTCAGGGTGGACCCAGAGAGGTCAGACTGGTCGCTGACCCTTCTTCCACTGAAGAAGGGAGCGGAGGACTTTGGCCTGAAACATAGGGAAGGTGGAGGTTTTTCCATGACAAGATGTCTGAGCCGCTGGGCAGTGTACATCCGGAATGTACATCAGGAAGCTAAAGGCCTATCAACCAGCTCCCCGGGCTCTGTGTTTACACACACATACATGGGTGTGTGCTTGTGAGTATGCAAGCACACAGCA
Source organism: Mastomys coucha (assembly GCF_008632895.1). NCBI lineage: Eukaryota > Metazoa > Chordata > Mammalia > Rodentia > Muridae > Mastomys > Mastomys coucha. The sequence continues at coordinate 154,096,233 of NW_022196897.1, forward strand.
ACTCGTGGCTAGAGACAATGTATATCATACACTTTACTAATGAAAATAGAATTCACAGGCACTAGAGAGATGCTTAGTGGTTAAGACCACTGGCTGCTCTCGCAGAGGACCCAGCTTTGGTTCCTGGCACCTACTCTTACAATGAGTTCCAGATGCTCAAGCCCTCTTGCGCCCTCTCCTGGCCTCCTTGAGCACTGCATACCTGCGGCACACACATCATGCAGGCAAAGAATGCAGACACACAAAAATACAAATAAATGCTTATTTGATAGCTGGGCATGATAGTGCATGCCTTTAATCCCAATACTTGGGAAGCAGATCTCTGTGAGTTCGAGGCCAGCCTGGTCTACAAAGCAAGTTCCAGGACAGCCAAGGCTGTTACATAGAGAAACCCTGTCTCGAAAAATCAAAATAAATAAATAATAAAGCAAAATAATACAACAAAAATTTGCGTGGCCAAGCGTGGTGACATATTTCCTGTCTATCTCCCAGGAGGCTGGAGCAGGGGCATCACATGCAATTTTTTTCTGAAGATTTCAAACCATCAGCTCATTTGCGTGGGACTTTTTTGGCAAGTTTTATCCTGATTCCTGCACCTGACAGTGCATGAAAGAGTGTGGCTTCTCAGGAATCCTAGTGGATAGCCCCCTTACCTTAGTGAGTGAGCTAGCAGCCACACAACAAGTGTGTGAGAACTTACTGGGTCACTTAGAAGTAGACAGCCGGCCCCCTCCTGTGCCAACGGCAGCAGAGCGGAGGAAATGGCATTGGTGAGGAGCCCTAAACATGGGCCACTTTCTCAAACCCAAGAGCAACAAAACAAGCCAAGCAAGCCCCATGTTGGGCCTTTTGGCATTTTCCCACCAAAGCCAGTTTCGAGCTTCCGAGACGAAATTGCTGGATGCAGAATGGGGAAGAACTGTGCACTGACCTACCACCTCTCAGCGTTCCTGCCATTCTGATGCAACAGGACACAGCTTAGAGGAAATGGCACTGTGGGTTGTGAGAGGCCAGGACATGGCTCTGTGGCAGGCTACATGCTTAGCACCATTGAAGCCCTTGGGTTTGTTCCTAGCACAAAGAAAATGGTTTCAAAAATGGGGGCTGGGGAGTCAGAGAGATGGGTCAGTGGTTAAGAGCACTGAATGCTCCTGCAGCACACAAGGGTTCAATTCTCAGCACCTCCGTAGAGGCTCACAACTGTCTGTAGCTCCAGTACCAGAGAATTCACTGCCCCCTTCTGCCCTCTAAGGACACCAGGCATGCATGTGGTGCATATAATGTAACTACAGGCGAACACTTATACACATAAAATAAGACGAAAAAGAAAAGGGAGGGGGGCTGGGGATGTGACTCAGTTGGCAGAGTGCTTGCCTAACATGCACAAAGCCCTGGGTTCACCTCCTAGAACTGTACCAACTGGGGGTAGTGGCAGGTACCCGTCGTCCCAGCAGCAGGCATCTGTCAGTGTGAGCCTGAGGCCATTCTATGTCAAAACACCAAGAGCTGACAACATAGCTCATCAGCAAAGCACCCGCCTGCTGTGTGTGAGGTCCCGGGTCTATCAGAAGTGATAAGCTCCCTGTACCCCCTTCCTGGTTAAACCAGATGTTACTCTGAGTTTACATAATTCTGGATGTAGCAACCAATTCACCTAATTCCTAAGAATCTGATCCTCCACACCGCAGCAACAAAGTCTCCGGGAGGTAAGTAAGAAGGCTCAGTGGGTGGAGGCAGTTGCCCTCACAAGCCTGGAGGCCCTAGCTCCATCTCGGGGACCCACAAGTAGCAGAGGCTCCACGACTGGCACCCACCTATGCGTGAAATCGCTAGGCAGGAGCTCAAGCAGCAAGGCGCACCAGGTCAACCCCTGGGCGGTCAGGCCTGCCCTGCTGATGGGTCTGCAGCCAAATCCCACCTGCACTCCATCCTCCCACCAATGCCCGGGAGTTCTTCCTCCTCCCTGCATACCCTCATCCACAGACACCTCTGGGACAGGATGACACGGGGAAGTGCTTTCCAAGCCCCACCCCCCACCTACACTGAGAGAAGGGGGAGGGAGGGAGGGGAAGAGGGAGAGAGAGAGAGAGAGAGAGAGAGAGAGAGAGAGAGAGAGAGAGAGAGAGAGAGAGAGAGAGAGAGCACACCAGCCCAGGGCCTTGTGCATCTGAGGCAAACACCTTGTCCTGACCTACTACAGTACTTCCACCTTGGAAATGTCCCTGCCCAGAGCCCCAGAACCCAGCCTACAGAACCTTGAGAGATTTCCCTAAATAAACCCATTGCCCTGCGGATGAAGAAACAGGCTGGGAGAAGCGATTTGTTCAAGCCACAACGAAAAACAACATTCCCCAGGCCGAATGGGGGTCTCTGGGAAGACAGCTCAAGTCCCCATTTACCCTCAATGCAGGGGGTTCTGAGCCCGCCCCGGAAAGAAGAGGAGGCGTGGGTCCACCCCAGGGCTGCTGTCCAGTGGAACATTCCAAAGGAAGTAAGACGTAAGACGGGCCACATCTGGGTGTTGAGACCTTCACCTCTGGCTGGGAGCCTGGCCCTGGGGGGCTTCCCACCTGCCGTCCTGCTGCTGGGGACTTCCTAGCCCAGGAATGTAACCGGGCCTCCTTCTGCCGAGTGCCCGGGCTAACTCTGTCTGCAACCCACTCCCTGCCCACTGCCAGAGCCACAGCAGGGATGGATATGCTAATAGACGGCCATGGTATTAATACGAGAGATTCCCCCCAGGGGAGGCGTGTGGAAAGTGCTGGTGTGTTTCACAATTCTGTTTTGTCCAGAGGAGCCGCGCGGGGGCCCGGAATGATTTAAAACAGATTTTTGAAAAGGCAAAATAAAATTGGAACAAAACCTAGTCAAGGCATGCGCCGTGCTCCCCGCCCCCTGCTCTCCCCCCACGCCCCCTCCCGCCCCACCGCAACTCTGTCTCTCTCTCTCTGTCTCTCTGTCTCTGTCTCTGTCTCTGTCTCTCTCTCTCTCTCTCTCTCTCTCTCTCTCTCTCTCTCTCGTCCCTGGGGATCCCTTGTCGAGGCAGGGGTAGTTCAGGGTAGTGGGCGTTTGTCCTCCTAACAGAGCCGCCTGGCCCAGCTCGTGCAACCCTCACCTTCCTGACAGCTGAAGGTGGCTTGGAGCTGAGGCTGACCAACCTCCTCTGCTCGTTCCTGAAGCAACAGAAAGCCAATGTAGCCCGTTCCTTCCACGCTTCCTCCCCTCACCCCATGCCTAGAATACGCTCTTCGTCAGAAAGACCTCCGCCCCTTGCTTGTCGGTGGCACTGAGGGGCTGTGTGACCTCAGACCGGTCGCTCCATCTCTCTGAGCCTTTGTATTACAATGAGCGGAGAAGAGAGTCTCACCCTCTACCAGGAACGGGGCAACCCCGGGGACTCCCTAAGTATTCCCCGTACCAAGCCGCTGCAAAAGTGCCCAGCACTCTGCCTGAGACAGTGTCACTCAAGAGCCCCTTAAAGGTCTTCCCCATAGCCGCCCCATTGAAAGACTGACACGGACGCGCGGAGGCCCAAGGCTACCCAGGCGCGTTCTCGCCGCCCCAGCACGGCCTCCCTCTCGTGGCCCCAGGGCGGCCCCTCCTCTCTCCACCTGAGAGTGCCAGCCTGCCGGGGACCGCGACGACACTCACCGTGGAGCGGGTCTGCTGGACCTCCGGACCCGGGCTCTGGCTGGCTGTCACCGACCGCGGGCGAGCGCAGCTCCCCGCAGCCCCTGACCGCCGCGGATGCTGGTTCTGGGAACGTGGTCCGTGGCCCCTGTATCCGGCTGTTCCCGGCTCTGGCCGCTGCGATAGAGCTTATCTGGCGGGTGTCTCCGGGGTTCCCGGAAGCCTCGCGCCCCGGCCCTGCGCCCCCGGATGCCGCGCTGGCCCGCCGTGTCACCGCGCTGCGCGGACACTCCTCTGCCGTAGCTGTAGGAGGCCACCTCCTCCTCCCATCTCGGCTGATTCCAAGTCCACGCCAGGCTCTTGGCCCCCCGAGCACTCGGACGCCTGCCTGGGACGGAGCGGACGCGATGCCTGCAAGTTTCTGTTTACTGCGCCGCGCAGCGCGGGGCTAATCACTCGCAGGCAGGGTCGGGCTCCCTTCCTCCGACTTCTGCCTTTCCCCTCTCCCCTCTTCCCGGCCCGAGCCCCTTTCCAGCTCTTCCACGGTCTGGTCGGAGCTGACCTGGATTCCCGGCAGGAGTTCCCCCTCTGCTCCTCCCGTTCTGCAGGGTGGGCATCCAGAGGGAGGGTCCAAACGTCTGACGACCCATTGGGGGTTTTTGTTTGTTTGTTTGTTTGTTGTTTTTGGTTTTGCTTTTTGTCTTGTCGATTGCCATTTTGCATTCATTCGTTCGTTCATTCATTCACTCATTCATTTCTTCTCTCACTTGGGAGAGTGCACATGCCAGGACACACCTGGGGGAATCAGCTCTCTCTTTCTAAATTATGGGTTCCAGGATCCAGTTGGCAGGCTTGACAGCAAGCAATTCTGGTTTTTTTTGTTGTTGTTGTTTTGGTTTTTTGGGTTTTTGTGTGTGTGTATGTGTGTGTTTTTGCTTTTGTTTTTGAGACAGGGTTTCTCTGTATAGCCCTGGCTGTCCTGGAACTCACTCTGGAGACCAGGCTGGCCTTGAACTCAGAAATCCACCTGCCTCTGCCTCCCAAGCGCTGGGATTAAAGGCATGTGCCACCGCTGCCCAGCAATTCTGTTTTTTGAAAGTTTTTTGTTTTTGTTTTTGTTTTCCTGAGACAAAGTCTCAAGTAGCCCAGGCTGGCCTCAGATTCACTGTGTAGCTGAGGATGACAGAGTCAAGCCAACCATCATGCTCAGCTTTGCAAGAACTTTGAACAGCAGGAACACATGCATGTATATATAGATAGACACATATGCACATATAAACACATACATATGTACACACATGCACACTCTGTAAGAGTGGGCTGGTACAGGAAATGGAGAGTCACTTAACTGTCCCCTGCATAACAGCCAGTTGAATAAAATGGAAGTGAGCTGCACCCCAGGGTGCAGGCAGCAGCTACCTGGGTGCTGTGGCCCACAGCTGAAATCCTGGCACTCAGGAGGCTGAAGCAAGCGGGTGGTAAGTTGGAGGCTAGCCTGAACTACATAGCAAGACATATTCAAGCAACAACAGCAACATCAAAAACCTTTACCCTCAGAATAAGCACAGACACAGTCCTGAGTGGGAACTGCAGTCCTAGGAAGGGCTGCCGCTCAGCAGGGAAAGAGCTCCACTTGTGCTCCTTGTGCATATGAGAAAACCGGATGGAGGTTTTCGAGGCGGTGGGTTTAGTCTCTTTTTTGTTTAGTTCACTCTGCTGTTCTACCCTTGGACTTGTGCTTCTGCCTCAGCCTCTGGAGTAGCAAATGTCTGGAATCACAGGACATATAGTGCCAAGCCCTGACCCCCACTTTATGTTCTTTTTTTTTTTTTTTTTTTTTTTTTTTTTTTTTTTTTTTTTAATGCATGTGAATTCAGTCACTCTCTTCAGACACACCAGAAGAGGGTGTCGGATCCCATTACAGATGGTTGTGAGCCACCATGTGGTTGCTGGGAATTGAACAAAGGACCTTCTGGAAGAGCAGTCGGTGCTCTTAACTGCTGAGCCATCTCTCTAGTACCCACTTTATGTTCTTAACATAGGGGTCTTAAGCCAGGCAAGGCAGCTCACACATCTAATCCCAGTATACACGAAGCTAGGCAGGAAGACTAGGCAAGGCCAGCCTGGGCTACATAAGACCCTGTCTCTAAGTCAGAAAGCTAAGTTGTGATGGTGGGATCTGTAATTCCAGAACTTGGGAGGTGGGAATAGGAAGATCATAAGTTCAAGGACATCTTTAGCTACATAGCAACTATGAGGCTAGCCTAAGCTACATGAGACCCTGTCTCAAAAAGAAAACAAAGAAAAGATCAACGCTTTTAGATGTTGCCCAAGCTGGCCTTGAAGTCCTGGACTCAGTGAGCCTCCCAAGAAGGTGGACTACATTGTGTAGCATGGCGCCTAACACACATATAAAATTGAATATGATTGAAATAAATATATAAAGTCAGAAAGAAGACCTGAAAGGCTGTAAGTCAAGCTGAAAGGCTTGCTTTTAGTACACATTCATGCATACAGACAAATACTCATACACATAAAATAAATTTTTTTTTTTTTAAGGCAAGATAAGGGGCTGGAGAGATGGCTCAGCAGTTAAGAGCACTGACTGCTCTTCCAAAGATCCTGAGTTCAATTCCCAGCACCCACATGATGACTCACACCACCTGTAATGGGGATCCAATGCCCCCTTCTGGTGTGTCTGAAGACAGAGACAGTGTACTCGTATACATAAAATAAAGGAAGAGAGAAAGCTGGGCAGTGGTGGTGCACGCCTTTAATCCTAGCACTTGGGAGGCAGTCACAGGTGGATTTCTGAGTTTAAGGTCAGCCTGGTCTACAGAGTGAGCTCCAGGACAGCCAGGGCTATACAGAGAAACCCTGTCTCAAAAAACTAACTAAATAAATAAATGGAAAAAAGGGGGAAAAAAAAGTCAAGGCAAGCAATAGGTCCAACTTCACCTTGAGATTCTGTGATGATCAGAACCCTGAGCAAAAGTAAGCACCCTCCAACTGACAGCCTTCCAGACTGGTCACCACAGTGGCTGAGTCTCCTAGGAGACTTCCCCACCACAAGATTCTGTGCTGGGGGGCCGGAGCGAGCGGGGCCGGAGCGAGCAGGGCCGGAGCGAGTGGGGCCGGAGTGAGTGGGGCCGAAGCAAGCGGGGCCGGAGCGAGTGGGGCCGGAGTGAGCGGGCCGGAGCGAACAGGGCCGGCAGAGGTCCTGAGTTCAATTCCCAGCAGCCACACACATGATGGCTCACGCCCATCTGTACAGCTACAGTGTACTCATACACATAAAATAAATGAAATAAATCTGTAGATTCTGTGCTGGGCAGTAGCTCAGTTTCAGCAAAGCTACACTCCCAAACTCATAAATCACAGGGCGCATTTGAAGGGATGAGTACAAGTTCAGAGATCACAGGAAGGCTCGAGCAGCAGGCCATTTCAATATGATATGTGATATCCCTTCTCTGCCTCCCTTACTGCCCAGCATCCCTGACCCTGGGCAAGGCTTGTTCTGGGATATCACGGGACTCCTCCAGGGGGCGCTGTCCCATTATGCTGATGGTAGGAGCCCTCCCTGCAGGTCAGTCACCATAGGAGACAAATGACTTGCTCCCCATTGCCAGCCCTGACTCTGTCCTCCTGAAGAGAGAGAGAAGACTCCAGCTTCCCAGCATACCTGTTTCCAGGTATTTCCAGGTGCTTTCTGTGGGGGAATCCCACCAGGGTGGTGTCCATGCTGGCATGGATATCACCTGCCATTGAGGTGTCTTGTGGACACTCAGCAGCCCTGGGTCTCCTGACGACAGAGGCATCTTATCCTCGGGCAAATAAATCTCTTTCTGTCCCAACGGACCTGGGAGAGTCCCCCTTTCTGTCAGGGCCTGATTTTCCCATCTATGGGATTGGCTAAACTCTCTTTCTAACAGAGAGACAGTGGATGTAGAAACAGGAGCCCTAGACTTGGGTTCTTTCGGGCAGAGAATCTAGGAGAAATCAAGTGGGCCCTGGGATTATATGTGTGTGTGTCTCTGTGTGTGCACTTTCGCACACTTGAATGTCACTGTATGGATTCAGAAGTTGGAGTCAGTTCTCTCCCTCTGCCATGTATGTCCTGGGGCCTGGTGGTCAGTACTTTTATCTACAGAGTCATCTATGGGTCCCCTACTTTTCATATTTTAAAGCTTAAAAATGGATCCACCTGACAAAGGAAAATGAACACAACCCTAAGGACACATGGGATTTAGGTAGTGACAGTAGGTAAGTAATTGTCCCTTAGTTGTGATGAGCATCACATGGTGATGGAAGTGGACCAGGAGAGAACAATAAAAAAAATCTATGCCGAGCCCTTCACACACACCAACCACCCTATAAATAAAAAGGAAAAGCTCATGGGGCATGGTAGCCATTGTGCCTAGAAAAAAGAGACAGGAAGAGTTCAAGACCATCCTCTGGTACATAGGAAGTTCAACACCAGCCTGGGCTACATAGTGAGTTAAGGCCAGCCTGGGCTACACAAGGCCCAAATAAAACAAAACAAATGATCATTTAAACTTTGGGACTTTTCCCCACTTTGATTTTTGATTCAATATGTAACCCAGGTTGACTCTGAATTCACTGCTACCCAAGCTGGCCTCAAACTAGGGGAGATCCTCCTGCTTCAGGCTTTAAGTGCTGGGACTAGGGACACACATTACCATTCCTGCCCTAGAATGCTTCAAATGCTTGTCTATTATTCAGTTTATTATTCAATAATCATATATTATTAATAATAATATTTATTATTATTCTAATATTCAAACATACTAGAAAAGGGCTCTCATTGACCTCACCCCCAGCATTACAAAATATCTTTAATGGGTTCATATCAGAAGGAAGTATCCTTTATTTGTTTGCTTGTCCGTTTATAGACACACAGTCTCTCTGCATAGTCCTGGGATTCACTGTGTAGAGTAGGGTAGCCTCCTTGAACTCACAGACATCCACCTGCCTCTACCTCCCGAGTGAGGGGATTAAAGGCATGCGCCCCACACTCAGTTGAAACAGCCATTCTTTAAATATGTATGTTTAATATATATTTACTATATCTGAGCACACTGTAGCTGTCTTCAGACACCAGAAGAGGGTGTTGGACGCCATTACAAATAGTTGTGAGCCACCATGTGGTTGGAATTGAACTCAGGACCTCTGGAAAAGCAGTCAGTGCTCTTAACCTCTGAGCCATCTCTCCAGCCCCAAAACAGCTATTCTTTAAATCTTTATTTATAGGATAAAAAGGGAAAAGAAGTAAGCACAACAAAGTGTCAACAACTGCTGCATCCATGCCTGTGGATTATTTTAGATACTGCCCTTTCTATTTCCCTGAAGGTTTTTAATTCCTCGAAATAGAAGTTGAAGTGGTGGCGCACACCTTTAATCTCAGCACTTGGGAGGCAGAGGCAGGCAGATGTCTGAGTTCGAGGCCAGCCTGGTTTACAGAACAGCCAGGGCTACACAGAGAAACCCTGTCTCAAAAAACCAAAAACCAAAAACAAACAAACAAACAAACAAACAAAAAGGTTGAAGTGAGGCATAGTGGTGCATGCCTGTGAGTCCAGCGCATGCGCAATGGAGGCCGACACGGCGGCTGGCAGAGCAGTTGTAGGTCAGTCAGTCTTGGCGACATACTAAGTTTGAGACGAGCCTTGACCAAATGAAATCCTGTCTCAAAATATCAAAAATATGACTGGAGAGAGGACTAGGTAGGTGGTCCAGAGCACTTGTTGCTCTTATAGAGGACCTACCAGGGTGTGGATCCCAGAACCCACATGATGGCTCACAACTGCCTGTAACTCCAATTCTAGGGGATCCAGTTCTGGGTTCTGAGGGCACCTGCACACACATGCTGCACAGACACACACTCAGACACACACACACACACACCACTAATAATAAATAAAAATAATAATAAAATTAATTAATCAAAAACCAATAAATCTTTTTTTAAGAAACCAAAAGTAGCCGGGCTGTGGTGGCACAGGCCTTTAATCCCAGCACTTGGCAGAGGCAAGCGGATTTCTGAGTTCGAGGCCAGCCTGGTCTACAGAGTGAGTTCCGGGACAGCCAGGGCTACAGAGAAACCCTGTCTAGAAAAACCAAAAAAAAAAAAAAAAGAAAGAAACCAAAAGTAACAAATTAACTAGGAAATGTAATTAATTAGTAAATACACATCACCATTTTCATTCCCTAATATAGGCTTTTTCTCAACTCCCTGAACCTGAGAGGAGAAATCTTTATTTCCAGGGACCCCAAGACTTTTGTGGGGTTCCATGCCTAACTCACATAGAGAGTGGATAGAAGCCAGGAGTTGGGTTAACTGAGCTCTGCAGTTTATCCCTTTCCTGAAAATGACAGAGACAAGCCTGTGAAGGACCCCTGGGGGAGACAGTAACCAGGAGGGACTCTCTTATCAACCTCAGGAACTTTCAGCTCTGACCAGGTCCCATTACCTGCTCCTCCCTGGAGATAAATGTTCGAATGTATCAGCCCCTGGCGACTCTGTGCTCTCAAGATGACCCCTCTGGAGCCTCACTCCATGCCCTTCTGACACTCCCCTCCCCCATGACAAACTGTGATCCTGTAGCCTGCAGGCTCTGTTGAGCCTTTGGATTGACAAGATCTACCTCTGGTATGGACCAGAAATCTCAGTTTAGCTTGAGTGAAGCAGTCCTGAAATCTGGGAGCCTTATCAGTCATGGGATGATTAGCGATTAGTGGAGGTCGAGGCCTGACCCTAAGGAGAGCCCCTCCCCCCACCCCAGAGGCCCCACAACTCCCCCAGCTCTTGCCAGACTCAAATCTTTGCAGAAACCCAGTCCAGTTAAGTAAACTGTTTCCACACACAAACAGCCCTGGGGCTTCTCTGGCTGCATCTGGAGGGCCTGTGTTTCTCCACGTGGTGACTGTCATCTCTGAGAGAGAGAGAGCCCAGCATTCCAAAGATGACTCTACCAGCTGAGGAATTCTGCTGGCCCCTGGTGTGCAGGATTTCTGTGATATGTCTGAGTTTTCGACCCTCAGCGGCATCTTTCATAATCTGATACGACACTTCTGTTGTGTCCCGTCCCCTCCCCCACCTCCCACCCCCCCACCCCCCACCATGCATGCCTGCCTTTGCCACAGATTTCTAGTAAACTGCTCAAATATGCACAGCCTAAATTGAACCCTGATGGTGGGGTGCTTGCTCCCAGGCCCCTCTTCAAAGCCTGGTGGTTTGCGCGGCTCTGGAAACAACAGGCCATGGCGCAGTTTATTTGGGTTGGCTGATGTTATGCCGCTCAGAATCTGCTTCGGGGGTGGAGGTGGGAACAAACCCTGCCCGTGTTTAGATTTATAATTTATATTCCAAGCACAAATACCTCATAATGGAGCTGGAAACGAGAGCCAGCCGTGAGCAGGCCATTACGGGCTGGCATTGCGAGTGTGTGGTTACATTAAGGGACACCAAACTGCTTTCTGTTAAACCACCTTCTAACCGACACGTGCCCATGCAGTGGGAACACTGCCGGCCTGGCCTCTGGACCCTTGTCCTGAGCCGCTCTTCCCAACTGGAGATGCCTGCTCAGTGCTCAGTCCCCTTGCACTCCCTGACCCCCCACCCGGACCCCACTCCCATCCCAGCTCCCATATGCACGTGTGCATCAAAGTGAGGAGCAAGCGAAGACCCAGGGGTCTGCTCCAGCTTCTATAGACTTCAGGCGTTGTCTGTTTTGTGGTATAGGGACCAAACCCCCGAACTTTGTATATGCTAGGCTAGCGTTCTCCCACTAAAGTACACCCCCCAGCCCTGAGTTTGTTTCCTTGAGACAGGGTCTGACTGTGTAGCCCAGGCTAGCCTTCTACCTCATTCTCATTGCTGCAATTATAGGTATGTGCTCCCACACCCAACTTCAAATAAGAGATTTCCATCAGATCTAAGCATGACTGAGTGGGGTGCATGCCAGTGACTCCAGTGCTTGGGAGGCAGAGGCAGG
>NW_022196897.1:154110493-154112883 GCF_008632895.1 Mastomys coucha
GGGCCAGAGTTCAATTCTTAGCACCCAAATAGCATCCAGTTCCAAGGGATCTGATGCTCTCTTCCTGCCTCCAAGGGCGCCAGGCATGCATGTGGTGTACAGACATACATGCATGGGCAAAATGCATATACACACTAAACAAAAAAAACCACACACACGAGAGAAAGAAAGAAAGAAAAAAGAAAGAAAGAAAGAAAGAAAGAGAGAAAGGAAGGAAGGAAGGAAGAAAGAAAGGAAGGAAGAAAGAAAGAAGCAAATACATAAATAAGAAAATTAAAATAAATTTAGCCAGGTGTGAAGGCGCACATCTTTAACCACAACCCACAGGAGGCAGAGGCAGGTGGATTCCTGAGAGTTCGAGGCCAGCCTGGTCTACGTGGAAAGTTCCATGACAGCAGGGGCGACAGAGTGAGACTCTGCCTCAAATAAAATAAAACACAAAAGTAAGATGCAGGGAGATTCAAGAAGACACAGATGTCAGCCTCTGGCCTCCCCACACTCATGAGTGCCCCTCACTACACACAGACAGGAACACGCCAAGCACATGCCAAGCACATGTAGCAGCACAGAGAAGCCTGGGTGTCCTTTGCACTTAGCTCTGTGCTTCTTGGGAATGCTGGGACCTGAAATTTGCATTTCCTGAGATGTAGGGAAGTTCACACTTGCTTCTTACTTGCTCAGAAACTAGAACACCTCCAGGTGTCCTTTATAAACACTGCCCCTGCCCTGCCCCCTGCACACATTGTTCCCTCCCCCCAGTCCCTACCACTGCTGGATGGGTCTACCTGTAAGCTGATGGCTGGCCTCTTCTCGTTGCTCGGTGTTACTAAGCACGTGATTTGAAGCCACTTTTCCAACACTTGCAGGCTGCGGCAGGTAGATGGCTTCAAGTTAGAGGCCAGCCTGTCCTACCCAGGGGTTTCCAGTCTTCTTAAAAGTATGGAAAAGGGCTGCTTCAAAAACCAGACCAACAGGCTAGCAAGGTGGCTCAGGGGTTAAGAAGGTGGCATGAACCTGAAATGCCAGCATAGGGGCCTCATGATTCAAGGCCAGGTTGATCCACAGAGAACCCTGCCTCCAAAGTGCTGTGTGCCCTTTCAATCCCAACACTCAATAGGCAGAGGCAGTCAGAGCTTTGTGAGTTCAAAGCTGACCTAGTCAACATAGTGAGTTCCAGGCCCGCCAGGGATATATAGTGGACTCGACTGTAATAAATCAATAGATAAGATATTTTCTTTTTTTTTTTATTTATTTAGGTTTTTTTGAGACAGGGTTTCTCTGTGTAGCCCTGGCTATCCTGGAACTCATTCTGTAGACCAGGCTGGCCTCGAACTCAGAAATCCACCTGCCTCTGCCTCCCAAGTGCTGGGATTAAAGGCGTGCGCCACCACCGCCTGGCTATTTTCTTTTTTTTTTAGAGCAAAAAATCCTAGTCAGGAAGCCAGGCCTGGTGTGTGATGACAGCTCAGTCCCTCCAGGGCTACTTCTGAACAAAACAATGGGAGATTAAATCAAGCCGAAGGAAAAGTGGCCCACGCAGGTGGACGAGCTGCCGCCAGCTGGCGCCTTAACAGCGCACTTGATTTTATAAGTAGGAGAATGCTCTATGATAATGACAGGTGCAGCAGAGAAGCCACACAAAGAGTAACTCACAGTTTGCCACAGCCAGGTGTAGCAACTGTGCTTAATTACACAGGCTGCGTGTTTACCCCACAGGGACAGGGCACCAACAGCAACACAAACACCTGAGCGACTAACCCCTTGAGTTATGGTATCACAGCGGCCTCACCGGGGAAGAGGGGATGCTCCACTCCCTCCCTCGGATGCATGCTGATGGATGTTAACACATACTTTGATTGACAGCCCTCAGCCCCTCCCTCATTATGTGCCAGAATAGATCTGGATGCTGAAATGAGTTTTTTTTTCCTTGGTGTTTTGAAGGATCTTATGTAGCCCAGGCTGGCTTCGAATTAGAGCCTCCACCTCCCATGTGTGGAAATGAAGTCAAAACTTCTGAAGCCCTTCTCAGAGCGTATGCTCCTGGTAGTGGGCTGGGGTGAGGGACGGTGAGCAGACAGAGCTGGGAGTCATGTCAGGGAGGACCCTGTCCAGAGCCCAACAGGTTTCAGCAGCAGCAGCAGCAGCAGCAAGCCGGAGAGAGCGGGAAGACAAGGTGAGTTAAAGAGGAGAGTCAGGCCGAGGTTGTCAGAACAGTTGAACACTGACTCAGGGAGAAGCAGCCACCATAGAGGGTGGGCGTCATCTGACTGGATTTTCCCAGAAGGCTGCCTTCTCATACTGGACCACAGAGGAGTGGAAGGTAGAAGTGGGGAGATCTGAGAAAAGGCAACCTCCCTGGGGGGAGGCGATGGTGGCCAGGGTAGGAGACG
>NW_022196897.1:154112936-154122458 GCF_008632895.1 Mastomys coucha
ATCTGAGTCACACTGCAGGCTGATAGGACTAGAAGACAGCGAGAGGGCACAGGCAGCTCCCACAACACGAGAGGGCACGGCTGGCATGTGGAAAGGTGGCATGGTTGTTTTGTTTGCTGTGATGCACCTCCAATACCAGCATGCAGGAAGCTGAAGTACGATTGCTGTGAGTTCGAAGCCAGCTTGGGCTCCAACGTAAGATCCTGTTTCAAAATATAAAGAGGGAAGGAAATAAGAAATGGGTGGCTCTTTGCATAGCGTGTCCTAAAACTTTGTAATTTGCAAATTAATCTTTCTTTGGAATATTTTAAAGATTTATCTTATTTTCTTTTTTTTTTTTTAAGATTTATTTACTTATTTTATGTATACGAGTACACCATTGCTCTCTTCAGACACTCCAGACGAGGGCATCAGATGGTTTCAAGCCACCATGTAGTTGCTGGGAATTGAACTCAGGACCTCTGGAAGGTCAATCAGTGCTCTTAACCGCTGAGCCATCTCTCCAGCCCGATTTATCTTCTTTTCAAGATTTTTTTTTTTTTAAGATTTATTTATTTATTTAACGTATGTGAGTACACTGTCTCTGTCTTCAGACACACCAGAAGAGGGCATCAGATCTCATTACAGATGGTTGTGAGCCACCATGTGGTTGCTGGGATTTGAACTCAGGACCTTTGGAGGAGCAGTCAGTGCTCTTACCTGCTGAGCCATCTCGCCAGCCCTGTTCCTGTCTTTTTAAACAAAGTTTTTTTTGTTTTGTTTGCTTGTTTGTTTGTTGAGATGTGGTTTCTCTGTGTAGACCTGGCTGTCCTCAAACTAACAGAGATCCTCCTGCCTCTGTCTCCTGAGTGCTGTGATTAAAAGCATGCGCCACTACACCCAGCTTTCATTTCCATTTTTGACATTTTACAGGGCGCTCTTTAAGACAGTGTTTTGTGTAACCTAGGCTAGTTCAAATATGCTATGTACCAAGGCTGCCCTCGAGCCCCTGGTCTTCCTGCACTCACCTTCTCTGAGTGCCGGGATTGCAGGAGTGCACAAACAACGCTCAGCTCGGGCTGGAGAGATGGCTTAGCCGGTAAGAGCACCAATTGCTCTTCCGAAGGTCACGAGTTCAAATCCCAGCAACCACATGATGGCTCACAACCATCTGTAATTAGATCTGACATCCTCTTCTGGTGCGTCTGAAGACAGCTACAGTGGACTTATAATAAATAAATAATAAATATTTAAAAAGAGGACATGGTGACCAGCTTGGGACACAGCTAAGACCCACGAGACTCCAGCTCTCCATGTTGCCCCTTCCAGGCCCGGTGGACTTGAGTCAGTCACTCTGGCAGCTCTGGGTTTCCTCGTCCTAAAATAGAGCGTAATTGTTTCTGTTTCCCAAGGTGTGGGAGGAGGGTGACATCATGCCCGTAAAGGTGTCCAACAGCCAGGACGGGAACCAAACTCAGATGACTGGGATGGAGCCTGGAGGCCACCAAGCAGGGTTAAGCAGTAAGTGGTGTCACCCTGAGCGGGGGTGTGGGGTGTGAGTGAGGACAGTCAGAGGCAGAGAGGTCACAAGTTCATCTGCTGTGGTATTCGGTCCTAGTAGGAGAAGGAAGGTCTAGCCTGAGACCTGCTCCACACCGAGGAAGGACCCGCTGTCACTCATGGAGCTAGGCAAGAGAGTAGGGACAAAACAAAGACACTGTCCTTGAGACCAGAGAAGTCACTGTGCCCTTCAAAGAATGCACAGCACAGAAGAGCAGAGTTCCAGAGGGATTCTGGTGTGGAGGTCGTCATCAGAATGGGAAGCGTGGACCTCTATCTGCAGGGCCATCTCGACAGCCCGGCACACAACTTTTTCTTTCGGAAGATTTATTTGTTTGTTTGTTTTAAAAGATTTATTTATTTTATGTACATGAGTACACTGTAGCTGTCTTCAGACACACCAGAAGAAGGCATCCGATCCCATTGCTGGGATTTGAACTCAGGACCTCTGGAAGAACAGTCAATGCTCTTAACCGCTGAGCCATCTCTCAAGCCCCTGTAAGATTTATTTTTATGCCCAAGAATAACTAGAGTGTATGGAGGGTGCTGGGAACCGAAAGCTGGTTCTCTAGAAGAGCAAGTAGCAAGCGTTCTTGTCCTGGAACTCACTCTGTGGACCAGGCTGGCCTGGAACTCAGAAATCTGCCTGCCTCTGTCTCTCAAGCGCTGGTGCTGGGATTAAAAGCCTGCACCATCACTGCCTGGCCTGCGGCAAGTGTTCTTAGTCACTGATCCATTTCCCTAGCAGCCACTGCAACAAGTTTTAGATGACAGATAAAGCCGATTCACACTCCTGTAAACCCAGCGTTCAGGAGGCTGGAGGGTTACAAGTTCAAAGTCAGCCTGGGCTACATAGTATTACCGTCTCCAACAAACACAGATCGGAAAGGAGGCAGTGGGCAGGAAAAGAGAGGCAAGAGTGTGGTGTGTGCCTTTAGTCACAACTTCAATCCCCTCACTCAGGCAGATCTCTGTGAGTTCAAGGCCAGCCTGGTCTACAGAGTGAGTTCCAGGATAGCCAGGACTATTACACAAAGAGACCCTGTCTCAAACAAACAAACAAAAAAAAAACAAAAGAGAAAGAGAGAGAGAGAGAGGGAGAGAGAGAGAGGGAAAGAGAGGGAGAGAGAGAGGGAGAGAGAGGGAGAGAGAGGGAGAGGGAGAGAGGAAGAGGGAGCAAGAGGGAGAGGGAGAGAGAGAGAAGATAAAAAGAAAGGAAGGAGAAGGGGGGTTAGAGGTGGCTCAGTGGTTAAGAGCACTGGCCGCTCTTCCAGAGGTCCGGAGTTCATTGAACCCCCATGTTCTGAGTTCTCAGCACCCACATGGTGGCTATCTATCTATGACTGTAGTTCCATGGGATCTGGTGCTCTCTTCTGGTGTGCATGCATGCAAACAAAATGCCCATGTATATATAAAATACATAATATAAACCCTTAGGAGAAAGAAAGAAAACAGGCTGTGCATGGCTCAACGTAGTTCAGCTAGTAGAGTGTACACTCAGTGTACGGAAGGCCCTGGGTTGAAAACCCAGCACAGAAAAGCAGAACAGAAGCTAGCCACACAGCATCCCAGCCTCACCAGATTCAAAGCGCTCTACAGATATTTATGGATTTGTTTAGGCAGGATCTCATCACTGTAGCCCAGGCTGGCCTCAAACTCTCAGCAATCCTCCTGCCTCAGCTGCTAGAAAGCTGAGCTTGGCCTTTTCTCTCTGAGCCCTTCCTAAGGGCTTCCGCCTCTCAGCTTTTTGACTGGCAGATGGGGAGAGGGGAAGTTCACCAGCAAACTGCCCAGTCTCTAAGATCTGTGAGAACCGCTTCGGTCCATTAGGACCATCTCTCACGGTACAGATGCACCTAAACTGTGCACGCCCTCTGACCTCCTGGAGTCTATCCTAGAGATACATGCACGTGAGTGGCGCGCAGGGCAGCCACATGGGCCGTCCGCTGCAGCACTGAGTCATGGTGACCTTGATACCTAAGTAAATTATGATCTGCCTTGGAAAGCGAGGCAACCAGAAAGCAGACTTAGGAGGGCAGGCAAGAGGAAGTTATCAGGATGACACATCGCAGAGAGGGTGCCTCGCAAGTCAGGAAGTTATCTGTGGTATGTAAGTAATGGAAACCTTGGAAGGAAGGTGCAGGGCTGTCTCCCCTATAGAAGAACTTCCTCGTACAGGTAAAGTGTATTTATCCGTAGAGTAAGACCATATAGACTCATCTAAGTAACTTAAAGTGGGGAGTGGTGTTTGCCGGCTGGATGGAGACACGATTTCACGTACCACAGGCTGACCTCAAACTCACAATGTAGCTGGGGATGGCCTCGAACTCCTGATCCTCCTCTTCTACCTTCAGAATACAGGGTTAGAGGTGGAGTTCATCTGAGGCTGGGAGTACAGCCCGGAGCTTTGGAAACGTTAGGCAAGCCACAGCCCAGCCCGGTGGGAGAGTTCTTGACCCATCAGACACCTTGAGGATGAGAGACTAGCCTTTCACCACGGGTCTGATCCTGTGAACCGGTTACACTCAGGAACCCGGTGGCATGGCTCTGTGATGACAAGGAAGCCAAGACCCCATGGCTTCCAAAGTTCTCTCTACCTGCCATGACAGAACCCACAGGGTCTACCAGCACTACGTCTCCGTCACCCGGGGTGTGGCACTATGTTCGTTGTAATTTATCACGGTGTCTAGCAGCTCTTTCCTCAGGCACCAGGCTATCCCAAATGAAGTCTCTATAATCTGACTTATTTGTGGGTTTCTTCAAGACAGTCTCGTAGCCCAGGCTGCCTTCAAGCTTGAGGCAATTCTCCTGCCTCAACTCTCAGAGTACTGAGATCACAAACCTATTTATGTCACCACACCCAGCATACTCTTGATTTTGAAGGTGATATCAGGAGATTTTCCTCCACGTTGTGGAACTGATTAGCTGAGAAAAAAGATAGAGACAGCCTGCACACCAAACAAACCAGCAACCAGCGAGGGTTGAAGCATCAGGCATGGCCCTCATATGGGGCAAACTTTCCTCTTAGCCTCCTAAGGCCCCAGCAGGGAACCTGGGCTTCTCTCGAGGTATCCAGGTTTAAGCCTCACTGTTAGTGGATGCTTTTGAACACACTCATTATTAGCTTTACAGGTGCTGGCTCTGGGTAAGATGCAGCTGGGCAGAATTCAGCCCTCAGGCCATCTTCAGTTCTCCCTCGAAGCCCTTGGGTTGGGCGGGACACACCTTCAACCAGAAATGTTTGTTGGAACTTGAGGGGAAAATGCCTCAGTCAAGAACTGCCAGGCATACCTGCCGAGCTCTCCAGACACAAACAGGTCTGGGATTGCGAAGGGGTCATCTGGTTTAAAGTCAAAACAAACAAAAGGCCAGTGATGGTACAGGCCTGAGATTCTAGCACCCAGGAGGCTGAGGTACAAGCATTCTGGAACTGTGAGGCTGCCTCGGGCTAAGAGTAGGTTCTGGGATAGCTTGGGCTACAGTGTGAGACCCTGTCTAAAACAGAACAAAAGCAAGCAAGCAAGCCCCAACCCACAAAGCCTTTGTCTTCTCAAACTGCCCTCAGAAAGCTGGGGGTGGGGGCGGGGACCACTCAGGCCCTAAGAGTGGCCCTCCCTGCCTACTTGGGTGTACCTGTGTGCCGCTAGGCTCATCTGTGGCTCCCCTCTGAGAACTAACTGGCTTTGTTGTCCCCGGGCCTCTCTCTGCTGGTTTTGTTTTACATAAGCTTGGCATTCCTTGGATTTTTTTTTTTAATATATTCACTTCTTAAATGACTGACTGCAAAACGACTTCTCTAAACTGTCCTGCCTCTTTCCTTTGGTGTCTTCTCCATGGCCGACCCCCTCCGTCCCCCTCAGGTGTGAGGCTGTGAGGAAAAAGCTGGAGCGAGGGTGTCAGGCTTCTAGAAGGTTCGGGAAGGCAATGTGGTTCACAACCTGACTCTCACCTTACTTCTACCTGCAGGGTTGTTTCAGAGCAGGGAAAAAGACTCAGGTATTCTTTCTACCCTCAAACAATTCAGGCCAGAAGATAGTAGAACATTCAGGAGGCAGACACAGGTGGGTCTCTGTGAGTTCAAGGCCAGCTAGAGTTACATCTTGAGACCCTTTCTAAAAAAAATAAATAATTAAAAAAAAAAACAATAAAATCGTTTTAAGCCAACCATGGCCATTTATATGCCCTATGAACAACAGATGAGAACAGTAGGGACTGTCCTTCAGAGCAGGGCCAGGGACTTACCTTTTCTGTGATTACGTTTGCAAATTTACAGGGCTCCCAATGAAGCCGGATGTGGTATAGATACTTGAAATCTCAGCGCTTGGGAGATGGAGGCAGGAGGATCTGAAATTTAAGGTTAGCCTTGGCTAAATACCAAGTTTGAGGCTAGCTTAGGCTACGTGCCACAAACAAACAACAAACCTCCAAATTCGCAAGCTGGAGTAATAATACCCGTATATGAATTCTGTGAAGACAATGTGCGGTTGGCTGGGAACTTAGAGGTTCCTGCAGGGTCTCAAGACAAAGAAAGGGAGTCAAGAAGGGAAACCTGTAAGTAAGCCACCCCTCGGGGGAGGAGCCGGAGGGAACGCCAGGGGAGCATCCAGGTCATGAGAAAGCATCTGGGAAACTGACATCTCATTCCATCATGTAGGTCTGGGATTAAACTGAGGTCATCAGGTTTGGTGGCAAAAGCCTTTACCCACTGAGCCACCTCGCTGTCTCTTATGGGTTGAATAGAATGAACCATAGTGACAATATTTTTCAGTGCCGGGGTCCAAAGGCAAGGTCTCACACATGCTAGACAAGCAATGGACTGCTGAGCCGCGGCCCCAGGTCAGAGGCAGGTTTGCTGTTGTTGTGCACACCTTTAATCCCAGCACTTGGGAGGCAGAGGCAGGCGGATTTCTGAGTTCGAGGCCAGCCTGGTCTACAGAGTGAGTTCCAGGACAGCCAGGGCTACACAGAGAAACTCTGTCTCAGAAAAACCAAAAACCAAAAACCAAAAAAGACTTGTTACACCAACTACAGGAGAGGCTGAAACAGGAAGTCCCAAGTTCAAAGCCTGGCTAGGGTTTGTTGGTTTGTTGGTTTGTTTTTGGTGGATCCTTTAGAACAATCACCGCCATCTCTCCAGCCCTTACTAAGGGTTCTATTGCTGTGATAAAACATCACAACCAAGAGGAGTGTGGCACTCACTTGGGAGACAGAGGCAGGCAGATCTCTGTGAGCAGACCAGCCTGTTCTACTCAGTGAGTTTTGGGACAGCCAGGACCACATAGTGAGACCCTGTCTCAAACAAACAAGCAAACCAACAAACCAACCAAAAACTCTACCGTGACCAAAAGCCACTTGGGGGAGAGTTTATTTCTTTTTACAACTCTCAGGTCTGTCAGTGAGGGAAGTCAGGGCGGGAGCTCACTGAAGGAATCTGGAAGCAGGGACCGAAGCAGAGGCCATGGAGGACCACAGCTTATCCTGCTCTTCATTTCTTGCCCGGCCTGCTTTCTTATAACACCCAGGACCACCTTCCCAGGGGTAGCACTCTGCACAGTTGGCTGGGCTCTCCCATATTAATGAAGAAAACGCCCAACAGGTTTGCCCACAAGCTGATCTACTGACGCATTTTCTCAATTGAGCTTCACTCTTCCCAAATGATTTTCCTTGTGTCAGGTTGTAAAACTAAGGAACACATTGGACCATGGAGTGTGTTCAAGGCTTAGGCAAATGAGTGAGATACCATCTCAAAATAAAAAGACACATGTTTAGTGGGATCTTGTCTCCAACATAAAAAATACAAAAAAAGACTAGCAATATAGCTCAGCATGGGTAGAGCTGCTTGTCCGGCTCCGGGAAGGGAGGGAGGGCAGGCAAGGGAGGTGAGGGAAGAAGGAAGAGAGGGAAGAGAAGGGGGAGGAGAGCGGGAACAAAGAGGGGGCCCGTAAAGGAAGACTTATCGCTTGAAGATAAGCTCCTTTGGGTAGGTCCTGAATCCAATCACTGTTACCCCTTATCGACACAGACTGCAGATGCGCAAACCGCAAGCCGACCTGGAAAAGGCCAAGGATGGTGGGGGAGAGACTGCGGTGGCTCATCTGGAAGCCCAGGAATCCCACGGTGACTGGCAGCTATGGGAGGCTGGAAGATGGGCCTGGAACAGCCTTGTCCCCAGAGCCTCTCGAAGAGACCAAGCCTGGTCGCACCTTGATCTCACACTTGTGGCTTCTAGCCTTTGAGAAAGCGAATGGCTATTGTCATCCGGCTTGTGGAACACTTAGCCCCTATGTGAGTTAGGAGCTGGGAGAGCTACATTTCTATACATTTTGTACTGTTTGTCTTCCCAGGCTATCTATCAACTGGTAAGATACTCTTTTGGGCTGGAGAGATGGCTACAGGTTAAAGTTCCTACTGCCCCTCCAGAGGACCTGAGCTCAGATCCAAGCCCCCAAGTGGATTGGCTACAACCATCCGGAGCCCCACCTCTAGCAGATCCAGGACCCTTTCTGACCTCCCCAGCATTTGGGCACACATGCAGACACATGCATACAAACTGTGTTTTTACTTGTTTAAAGACAGAGGGCTGGAGAGATTGCTGAGTGGTGGAAGGCACTTGTTGCTCTTTCAGATGATCCATAGGATGGCTCACAGCCGCCTGTGACCCAGACCCTCTTCTGATTTCCACAGGCCCCAGGCACACATGTGTTGCCCATACAGGCACAATATTCATACATATAAAGAAAATGAGCTGGGCAGTGGTAACGCACACCTTTAATCTCAGCACTTGGGACTTGGGAGGCAGAGGCAGGTGGATTTCTGAGTTCAAGGCTAGCCTGGTCTACAGAGTAAATTCCAAGACAGCCAGGGCTACACAGAGAAATCCTGTCTCAAAAAATCTGAGGAAAAAAAAAAAAAGAAAATGAGTCTTTTTTTTTCCCCCCTTTGGCTTTTCGAGGCAGGGTTTCTCTGTGTAGCCAAGGCTGTCCTGGAACTCACTCTATAGACCAGGCTGTCCTCGAACTCAGAAATCTGCCTCTCTCTTCCTCCCAAGTCCCAAGTGCTGGGATTAAAGGCATGCGTCACCACTGCCTGACTTGAAAATGAGTCTTTTTTAAAAAGTTTTTTTGTTTTGTATTTTTGAGATGGGGTTTCATTATGTAGACCAGGCTGATCTTGAATTTACAGAGGTCTCCTGCTTTTGCTTCCCAAGTGTGGGAATTAAAGGTTCATATCACCACACCTGGCATATACATGAATATGAATATATATATGTATATACATATATGTATATGGTTTTTAAAAATATTTATTTATTATATTGTAAGTATACTGTAGCTGTCTTCAAACACACCAGAAGAGGGCGCCAGATCTCATTACAGATGGTTGTGAGCCACCATGTGGTTGCTGGGATTTGAGTCTTCAGAAGAGCAGTCAGTGCTCTTAACCGCTGAGCCATCTCTCTAGCCACTATAAATATGCTTTTAATATATATTAAATATACATTTACATGTAACATATCTTTTATATATAAGATATAATATATAGCTAGGCAATGGTGGCGCATGCCTTTAATCCCAGCACTTGGGAGGCAGAGAGAGGCAGATTTCTGAGTTCGGGGCCAGCCTGGTCTACAGAGTGAATTCCAGGACAGCCAGGGTTACACAGAAAAACCCTGTCTCGAAAAAAAATAATATATATATATATATATATATATATATACATATTATATAAAATATCATATATTATATAAAGTATAATATGATATAATAATGTAATATTAAAATATATATTTTTTGAGATAGGATTTCATGTATCATAAGCTGGTCTTAAACTTGAGACATCAATGAAGATGACCATGAGATGCCAATCCTCCTGCATGTGCTTCCAAGTGCTGAGATGAAACCTTGAGCTACTAGAAAGTTTCTGCCATGCTGGGGATGGAGCCCAGGGTCACACACTCTCTCTCTCTCTCTCTCTCTCTCTCTC
>NW_022196897.1:154122549-154126550 GCF_008632895.1 Mastomys coucha
CCACCCTCGGTAGATATTAAGGAAAGGAAACACAAATGCGATTCTTCCAACCTCCAGATTTAAGCATCTTAGGAGTCTCTGAGGCTTGCTTCCCCATCTGCTTCCCACCTACTTTCCAGCATAGATCTCCTCTGGCCTCTGCCCAGGCTCCAGCCGGCTCACACTCAGCTCCCTGCCCCCCTCCCCAGCTCTGTCCCTGGAATGCTCCCACCCCCTCCCCAGCAGACTCCCACTCATTCCTGCCTGGGCCACTTCACCCAGGAAACAGTTCACCCTCCAGCTGACTTAGTCATTCCCTGTGCTACCTCTCCTCTCCCTGGCCCTGGCTGAGTAATACCTCAAAATAGCAGCTGGTGTCTTCCTTGCCAGCCCTCGAAAGTGCCAGGCACCGAGCAAGCTCCATAGCTATTGCTTTCTGCCTGGGTAGGCTCCCCCGACCCCACTCACAAACCTGACTCCCCAGAGGCAGCCCTGCCACACCAGTTAATTAACCTACAGGGTCTTCCTCTGCTGCCCCAATTCCTGGTGATCCCCTGCCTCAGCCTCTCCACTGGCTGGAACTACAGGTGTGGCCCACAGTTCCCTCCCTTGCCATGTCCTCACTCCGACCCAAGCCCCTCCCCCCCCCCCCCCCCCCCCATTCTACTCTGCTTTATTTCCCGTGGCTCACCAGATCAGCTCACTTATTTTAAATATTTTATTTTATTTTACTTTATTTTTTTCGAGACAGGGTTTCTCTGTGTAGTCCTGGCTATCCTGGAATTCACTGTGTAGATCAGGCTGGCCTTAAACTCAGTATATCTTATTCTTTATTCCTTATTTTTCCCTCATGGAGCAGAAGATTAACTTGAGTCACACCCACATGCTAGACAAGTGATCCATCACTGAGCTACATCTCCATCTCCAGGGTGTGTGTGCATGTGTGTGTGTGTGTGTGTGTGTGTGTGTGTGTGTTTGTGTGTGTGTGTGTGTGTGTGTGTGTGAGAGAGAGAGAGAGAGAGAGAGAGAGAGAGAGAGAGAGAGAGAGGCTTACGTGCCTGTGAAAACAACTTGCACAAGCTGGTTCTCCTATTCCATCACATGGGTCCCAGGAACAGAACTCAGGAGCATCGGGCTTGGCCACCAGCACCTTTGCCCACTGAGCCATCTCTAGCGCCTAATTAGTTCATCTAGGTTTGCTCTCCCTGCAGCGTCAGCATTAGAAGAACAGATATTTTTGTGATGTTTTCCTTAACTACTGGGGACAGAACAGGTACTGGAAAACATTATTACATAAGGAATTATTAATCCATGTATGAATGACAGGAAGGAATATCAATACATGTATGCTTCTTTCCCTAAGGAGAGATAGCCCTGCCTGGGGCTCTCTGCCTGGTGTCCACTCTAGTGGTCCCCTCCATTCATGGGCCACTGCCTCCAAGGAACAATCCATGGCTACTTCTTGAGGGTTTAATGGAACAGGAACTCTATTAGAATCTTCTCAGAATTATTCATCTGACCCTTAGCTGACTGTCAGTCTATGAACCATGAAGGGTGTGTGTGTGTGTTTGTGTGCACGTGTGGGCATGTGTGTGACTTCTGTTGTTGAGTTTGGTTTTGAGACAAGGTCTCTGTGGCCCTGGCAGGCCTGGAAGGTTCTGCCATCTTCCTGCCTCTCACTTCCCAATGCTGGGATTATGGGGGTGCCCCAGCAACTCATTTCTGTTGTTAGTACACTTTTATCTCTGCTTGTGTTCCATGCACATGTGGGATGTGGTGACATTTACTGCCCTAATGAAGCCTATTAAGACAATGGTCAATAAAAATAAGTAAACAACAGTAATGAGAGCAGGGGTGCCCTGCCTGGAGTCCTCGCTCCTGCGATCTGGCCTAAGTGTGCTGCGTGCGAATTAAGACCATCAATTAGCTCTTGTTCTGATTTGATAGACATGCTAGTGGAGCCTCAGAGAACTTGACTGCTGTCCCACAGCGACAGCAGCAGACCTTACCTGTGGGTTGAGGACTATTCTTGTTTGTTTCACTGATTAATTTTTAACAGTCTCATTAGCTTAGGATAGCCTGGAACTAGCTGTAGTCTAGGCTGGCTTGACACGCAGGCAAACTTATAAGGCATTTTCTTAATTAGTGATTGATGGGGGAGGGCCCAGCCCATTGTGGATGCTGCTATCCTGGCCTGGTTGTTCTGGGTTCTATCAGAAAGCAGGCTAAGCAAGCCACGGGAGCAAGCCAAGTGGCATCCCTTTGTGGCCTCTGCATCAGCTCCTGCATCCAGGTTCCTGGCCTGCTTGAGTTCCTTTAATGATGAGCAGTGATGTGGAAGCAGAAGCCAAACGAACCCTATCCTCCCTAAGCTGCTTTATAGATGATGATGATGTTTTATCACAGCAATAGAACAGTAACTAAGACAATTCCCGGAGTCCTCCTGCCTCAGCTTCCCAAGGCAGGTATTAACCATCAGACCCCACCCTTAGCTTTTCTACTCTAAATATTTTAAAAACTGTTTTTTGTAGTACTGGGACTCAAGCCCAGGACCATGTACATGCTGGCAGGCAGCCATTCTTCCTGGGGTCTTCCCCTTCCTGTCCCTATCATGTTCTCAGACCTTTCTAAGGACTGAGGAGATGGCTCAGTCAATAAAGTGCTCTGCTCGCTTCCCACTTTGAAAGCATGAGGAAGCCAGGCAGCGGTGGCTTACGCCTTTAATCCCAGCACATGAGAGGCAGAGGCAAGCAGATTTCTGAGTTAGAGGCCAGCCTCATCTACAGAGTGAGTTCCAGGACAGCCAGGGCTACACAGAGAAACCCTGTCTCGAAAAACCAAAAAAAATAAAAAAATAAAAAATAAAAGAAAAGAAAAGAAAAGAAAAACCAAACAAACAGCACTCTCATAAAAAGGTAGGCATATCTGCAAAGGGTGGAGGGAAGCAGAGACATGGTCCAGCCCAGGCAAATCACTGAAATCCGTCAACTTGTGGCCTTCCTGTGCAGGACATAATAACACACTTATAATAATATAATAACACACATATAATAACAAACACATAATAACAAACGCATATAATAATATATACCCACAAAGACCATTCTAAGCTTGTCGTGGCAGCTTACATCTATAATTTCCACACTTTGGGAGCCTGAGGATCACTATAAGTTGGAGGATAGCCTGGGCTACAGAGTCAGTTTGAGGCCAGCCTGAGCTACACAACTATGAAAGAAACAAACAAAACCCTATCATTCAGGGCTGGAGAAACAGCTTGTCGTCTGTCAAGTGCACTGGCTGCTCTTCCAGAGAACCAGGGTTGATTCTCAGCAAGCACATGCTGCACACAGGCAACCGGAGGGTCTTTAGTACAGAAATACATGTATATACACACACACACATGAGCTAAAAAAAAAACCCAAAACTCACTATTTCAGGTTGACTATTGGACTGGGAGGGAAATGTCCGTTCAAAAGTTTATCTGGGGACAGTGACTGAGGAAGATTTTCAAACCCTGCTCTGGCCTCACATCTGTGACCACAAGTGCATGCACATGGATACAGACATGTCTGTGTGACTGTAACACGCACACACACTCACATGCTCACACATGCACAGGCACACACAGTCTCTCTCCC
Organism: Mastomys coucha; assembly: GCF_008632895.1. Classification (NCBI taxonomy): domain Eukaryota; kingdom Metazoa; phylum Chordata; class Mammalia; order Rodentia; family Muridae; genus Mastomys; species Mastomys coucha. The sequence continues at coordinate 154,126,167 of NW_022196897.1, forward strand.
TCTCACACACACACACACAAACACACCACCATCACCACCACCACACACACACAAACACAGATATACAGATACATACCCACCACACACACTCACACACACACACACACTCACATGTACACTCATGCACAGGCACACAGTCTCCCTCTCATATACTCATACACACACACACATAGACACAGACACACACACACACACACACACACACACACACAAGCACACACACTGTAGGCCCCTTGAAAACAAATACAATGAGTTTTGCCACATCCCCATTCATCTCTAGGTGGCTTGCTCAGAGCTGTTGATAAGAACCATTAATATAGGCCGGGTGGTGGTGGTGCACGCCTTTAATCCCAGCACTTGGGAGGCAGAGGCAGGTGGATTTCT
>NW_022196897.1:154126920-154148323 GCF_008632895.1 Mastomys coucha
CACACACACACACACACACACACACACACACAAAACCAAAAAACAGTCCAGGCATGGCTTAGTTGGCCAAGTGCTTGTTGTAGAAACACAGGGATCTGAGGTCCATCTCCAGAACCCATGGGTGAAAAAAATCACATCATGGTGGTGCACATTTGTAATTCCAGCACTAGGGAGACAGGGACAGGAGGATCTCTGCATGGCTGCCACCAACTCGGTCATTTGCAAAGAAGTCTTGTGTCATTCCTCATCTGAAAGAAATGACATCTCAATTGCCATGGCCACCACCATGGTCCCATTTCACAGAAAGGGGTGTTGCGTGCTTGAGAGAACGGGGGTCAACACCACCCAACCAGTAAGGAGCAGAGTAAGAACTTCAGTTGAACTTGTCAGCCTAGAAAACAAGCCAGGTCTTTTGGCATCTGCCTCCTGATACTACACTCCTTCCTGCGATTTAAGATCTTAAGATTAAGTCAGTTAATCCATGGGAAAGCAGCTGCTAGGTCTCATGTAAACGCTAATGCAATCACCACCTTTACCAAGTCCTCCTGGGAAGAGCATCTTGGCCAATGAGTGCAGTCTGGCCATGGAGCATGATGGGAATCTTCCCATCCCAGTCCACCCTGGTGATGTTGAGATGCCCATTGCTCTCGGAGATCCCCAAGGAGCCAGAGGGCGTTGAGCTGGGAGAGTAAAGACAGCCTCGTACTGGGTCCGAGTTTACAGAGAGAGAATCTGGGTCCCAGAGTGGATTAAGGTCACAGCACAAGCCCAGGGTCTGAGCAGAGCTAGGGCAAAGCAGAGGTGCGAGCCAGGCCCAGACGCCCCCAGAAAACAACTAAAGGGGCAGGGAGCCGCTAAAAGGCTACAGCGAACAACCAACCCTTAGCCCCCACCAAACCAGCAAAGCGTTCTAAGCCATTAACCAGAAAAGAGCATGTGACAGAATCCCACCTCGGCTAAAGGGTGAGCATGCTCGGCTTAGCATGCTTGGGTGAGTCGCCAGACTCATAAATATACACTTCAGCTCTTTCTCAAAAAATCATTAACTAGCTCCTTCAAGACCTCGACTTGAGCAACCGAAGAAAAGGAAAAGGAGCTCTATGGAGACATTCCTTGGAGAGTTTGTACCTGCGGCCCACCTCCGAGTTTTCTACACACCCCTTCTCTGAGAGCTGGGGGAAGAAGATCACTATGTCAAATGTTAATTAAAAAAAAAATAGTGGAAATTTACAAACTGTTTCCACCACGAAAGGTACATTTCTAAGGAATTTAACAGGGTGGGTCTGTAGTGTTAGTGCGTGCAGGTGCACACGTGTGTGCTTAAGGGTGTGTGCGCCTGTGCCGGCCACAGGACAGCCTCGGGGGATCATTCCTCAAATGCTATTCACCTTTTTTTTTTTTTTTTGAGACGAATGGGATAGGCTGGCTGCTCAGCACACAGGTGCAGAGATCCTCCTGTCCCTGTCTCCCTAGTGCTGGAATTACAAATGTGCACCACCATGATGTGATTTTTTTTCCCCCCATGGGTTCTGGAGATGGACCTCAGATCCCTGTGTTTCTACAAGCACTTGGCCAACTAAGCCATGTCTGGACTGTTTTTTGGTTTTGTGTGTGTGTGTGTGTGTTTACACTTATCTTGTGGGAGTGTATGAGTGTGGGTGTGTACATGCCAAGGCATTTGTGTGGAGGTCAGAGGATGGCTGTGGGAGTCTCTTTCTGGGCTCCAGGGACAGAACTTGGGTTATCAGACTTTGTAGTGTCAGATCAGCCATTTGGTTGGCCTTGAACTCACACACCTGTCTACCTCTGCCTCCCAGGGGGCTGGAAGTACAGTGTGTACCACCAAATAAGGTCCAACCCTTATTTTTAATGACAAGAGTCTCCATCTGTAGCCCAGATTGCCCTGAATTTTGGCAATCCACCTGCCTCACCCTCCTGAGCGCTGGGATTACAAGTGTTAAGCCACCAAGCCAGGCTGAGTGTTTATAACTCAAAAAGACGACCACGTTGGAAGAAGATAAAGTGAAACCATAACCCTTGCCAAGGAGTCTCAGGGGTGGGACGGCAGTGTGTGGGTGCGGAGCTCCAGTGACCCACTCCAGACTCACAATCTGAGGAGCCTGTAATTTATGGAGCCAGGTCAGGCTGTTAGCTTATCTCTCAACCCACTGAGCACTAATTCTCATGGCTTCTCTGGCCCCTTGTCAGTCCGGATCAGCTCTGGCTTGAGGATTTGGGGGCAGGGAGAGGAGGTGGGGAGAAAGGAGGTTATGGTCAGTCTCTAAACCAAGGAGGCAAGAGCGAATCTACAGTTTCTCTGGTCTTCAGGCTTCTTAAAGCAAGGCTGACAAGGCTCCCATCCCCCACAGCACCTTTATCAAACACAAACTATTTTCTACATTCCCTCCTTACACAGCCCTGGCTCGAAGCATATCTGCCCGAGAGATCCAGGAAGCTCTAGCCTGGCCCTCCCTTCAAGAAAGGAAAGTTCAGGTAGCGAGGGATGCCACACCCGGGGAGTGGGGGGGGAGGGGAGCGGATGTGACGGCAGCTTCAGGAATGCGGGGCCCACGCAGGTGCATTGGCACCGATGAGCTTCCTCCTCAGAGCAGCTGATGAAGTAGTCTCCATAACAGTGATAGCCGCCACCCAACCATCATCCCCACAGACTGGGGCCACAGGGCCACAGCTCTCAAGGGGTGACCTGCTCAGGGCAGAGGCAGGAGAACACTGAGATTGGGGGTCCTGTGCTTTCCGGCACATCAGTTTTAAGAGTGGCCCACGGGTCCACTGGCACCAGGGGAATTTCCAAAGTCATATTGTTCTCATGAAGATGTCGCTTCTCACCTTCCTTGTCTCAGAAGCAAATGATGGAGTTTTCCACAAGAGATATGACAAATGATGACATCATCTTTAACTGCTTGGAATATATATTGTGTATTGTTTTAAACGCGTTTCTGTTTTAGTTCCAATACAATAAATACCCATAGGCATTCACAAACTTGGAGGTTCCCTGTAATGTTTAGTTAAAGGGGTCCTGGGACCCAAAGAGCTGAAACTGCTGGACTGATGCCACTGAGCAGGGTTCCAGGCCTGTGGCTGCCCCTCAAAGCCACACATCTTTCCACCACTCAGGTATAGCCGGGAAGGCAGCCTTGAGTAGAGTCTTTCTCTCCAGTGCTTCTACCCCCAAATGGCCAAGGAAACCTTAAAATCGCGTACCAACATCTGGTGAACTGTTTCGTTCATGGGGGAAAAAGTTTCTCATCTTTAAAGCTAGAGGGTGTACGTTCCCTGGAGAAGCCACAGATTCGGCTCCTCTGTCCCCAGATACATACATGAGAACATGCTAGGAGACTGGCTCTCCCAACGCTGAACAACGGAGCAAAGCCGGGGTATCCCCGCCATTGGGTAGCTTTCATTGTACTTAGAGGAACGCTGTTTAAAGTGCACATGCACGAAAGAAAATAGAAAAACTGGACCCCATCACAGCGGAAAGATGTTAGATTCTAGGGTACAAGGGGAGTGGGTGGACAGGAGTGAAGCCCCCTGGTCAGCTAGCTCTTCAGCCCTCTGTGGGTTCCACCCTTTGTCCTAGCATCAGCAAGGCCAATGGGTAAACAAAACAGAGAGAGAGGCAGCAGCCCCAGTGTGGGGCGCTCAGAGCTTAGGCATCGTCGTTGTGTTATCCCGGGACACAGCTCAGTCGCTGGGGGAACAGAACACAACCCAGAGGCTGGCATCGGTACAAATAACAAACGATCAAGAAATTGCTCCTCGGAGAGACGACACCAGCCCCAGAGGGCGGATGGCGAGGCCCGCAGGGAGCCAGGGCCTGTGGGGACCATCGAAGGCCTCAGCTCCCTGGTCCTCTCCAGATACCCAGGGCACCCTCGGGACAGGGAAGATCTAGAGCAGTGGTTCTCAACCTTCCTAATGCTGTGACCTCGCACTGTGATGACCTCCAACCACAAATTTATTTTCCTAGCTACTTAACTGTAACTTTGCTACTGTTACGAATCCTCATGTAAATATCTGTGTTTTCCCAAATGGTCTTAGGCGACGTGACCCCTGAGAAAGGGTCGTCCTGGGGTCAGGAGCCCACAGGTTGAGAAGCGTTCATCTAGACGCAAGTGCAGTTTCCTAGCACGAAATCAGGCCGAGACATACCCCACCCCCCAAGCTTCTCCCTCTAGTGACTGTCACAGAGGCGGGAAAACTTGAACCTTTCCACAAGAGTTTCAGGGGGCCGCCTAAAAGCTCAGCACGGGGGCCCTGGTCGAAGAGGGGCCCCGGAAGCCCAGCCACCCCACATCATCACGGCAAGGGAACGGCTGTACTCGCATTCCAAGCCGGTGACTAGGGCGCGTTAAAGATACGGCCGCTCTCGACCCGACCCAGCAGGCGAAGACGCTGTCGCGCATGCGCAAAGAAAAAATAAAACCCCACACCCTCCCGAACTGCAGTCCAGGTGCGCTCGCGCTTCCGGCCGGCCTGCCCCATCGCCTTCTCGGGGCGGAAACTCTACAGCCGGCGCATGCGTCCTGCCGCTCCCCAGCTCAATCCGGAGAGGCCCCCGAGCTTCAGGTGATCCCGCCCCTCCCTCGCAACGCAGGACCAATCGCGAGGCCGTGGGCGGGGCTCTCCGGCCTGGAGGCCCGCCCACGGGCCGCGCGAGCCCCGCAGGCTGCGTGCCGATTGGCTGTCGCCGCAGGCGCAGGTGCGCGCTTCCTATTGGGCGTGGGCGGGGCGCGAGCCGCCGCCGCCGCCGCCGAGGCTGCAGGTGAGCGCGCGCACGTGCCGCGGCTGCGGCCCTGCTCGGTGCGCGAGCGCCGAGCGGGCGCGCGCGCGTGCCCGCGGGGGAGGCAGCGGAGAAGGGTGGCTGCGGCGGCCGTGCGATTGTGCTCCGCCCTCTCCTCACCGCCGCCGCTGCCGCCCCCGAGCCTCGCTGGGAGGGACCCGTGTCCCCGCCCGCTGCACTGGCAGTCTGACCCTCGGGCCGCCGCGGAGCAGCCGGCACAGCGCTGCGCGGACCTCAGCAGGTGCGGTGACGCTTCGAGTCGTGCGGCCGGCGCTTCGAGTCCCGAGCCCGCGCACCGCGGCCCCGCGGCCCCGCTGCCCGCGCTCCCCGAGGGCCGGCCCCCGACGAGGCCGCCGCCGCGGGCCAGGCACTCAGCATGAACCGCGGCCACCGGCACGGGGTGAGCAGCGGCTGCCTGGGCACCATGGAGGTGAAGAGCAAGGTGCGCGGCCGGGCGGGGCGACGGGGGCGAGGGCTGCCTGGTGAGGACGCGGGGTGGCGGGATGGTGGACCTCGGCTGCCCCTGTGGGCACGCGGGCGGAGAGGGCGATCTGCTGGCCGAAGCACGTAGGAGAGAAACTTGGTGGAGCGCGGCGACGGGAAGCGTCTGCGTCGGCCCCACAGCACAGCTCCTGTTTTCTATCCTTAGTATTCCCGCCTCGCTTTAAGGGTGAGATGGGGACCCGCTCCAGTGCAAGCTGATGGAATAGCTTTGGGGGATCCCTTCACCCCGGGCACGAGTCAGAGGCTTTCGGAGCACCTTGTTATCCTCTCATACAACCTTTTCTTGGGGATCGGGGATACATCGGATGGAGGAGAGCTCCTTTTTTCCAGCTGTAACTTTGGTATGCGTCTAATCTATGAAATTAGCACTATCGCCTTACTTGGGTGCTGCGCTTGACAATTTGAGACGGTGCTACTCTTACCAATCCGACTCTCCATTCGGAATGCTTTCTCCCTTGGGCCGGTCTGCCAGTCTTCTGTTAGTGACTTCAGTGCCCGTGGAATTCCTCAGTCTCAAGGCCGGGTGAGCAGAGTAGCCCGTGGGGATTAGCTGGAGAATGCCTTCCTTCAAAAGGGGGCTTTTCAGATGGAATTTGAAGGTGATCTGAAGCCACCGGAACATGTCGGCAAAGCTTCTCCCTGAGTTTGAAAAGCCAGGAGGAGCTGGATTATATAGCCTGGTTCTCTGAGAATTCTGAGATGACAAGAAGACCTGCTCTTAAAGGGTGTGACTTCCCCCTAACTCTGCTCTAGGACCAGGTCTTGCCGATGGCTTTTTACTGAGCAACTTGTAAAACAGTGGTAGAGGGCATTGCTGACCATAAGAATTTAGGACAAAATTGTGTCGAGGCACAGAAGGAGCGGTGTATCGAACAACCACTGCAAAAATAAGAATCGTGGTAGTTAAGGGACGCCTGGGGGAATGTCCGTCAGGGGAGTGGGGAGAGCTGCCTGGAGCCTTTGTGTGTGGTTTCTGAGCTTGAGAGCAAAGTTCTGTAACTAGGAATCACAAATCTACATTTGCTTTTAATGTTTGGGGGTTTTTGTTTGTTTGTTCTCTTTTTGTTGTTTGTTTTATATTCTCCTCTAACTATTGAGGCTGGAACTCTCTCTAGTTCCAGCCTCAGTCTTAATGGCGGGGCGGGAGGAATTCATATATCAGAATAGGCACAAGATTGAAACACAGATCTGTTTAGTAATGACAGGACTGTTGGTGTTGGAGGGACGGGCATTGCATTTGTGAGTGTGCACTGCTCCTGCAGGACACCCAAGCTCAGTTCCCAGCACCCCTGTCAAGCAACACGCACCTATAACTTTCTTTAAATTGACTATTTTATGTGTATAAGTGCCTGCATGTATGTCTGTGTACCACCTGTTTATACCTGGTGCTCTAGGAGGCCAGAATCCTAGAGGGAGTTGGATCCCCTGGATCTGGAGTTAAAATAGTGAGCCACCTGTGGGTGCTGGGACCTACACCCAGAGCCTCTGGACCAGCAGCATGTGCATCTAACCACTGAGCCTTCCCTCTAGCTCCAGAAGATCTGGTGTTCTGGCTTCCCAAGGCACCCATATATGACATACAGAGACACGGCTGTACACATAATTGTTGTAGAATAAAACATAAAACTGTATGACAGTTTAAGGAACACACCCTTCCTGGCTGGGTTCCGCACAACAGCATATAAAGTGACTTGTTAGTATAGGGAGATGACTGACTCCAGAAATGCCCGTCGTCTTCTCTAGCTGTTTGTAGCTGTCAGCACACGAACTTTCTCCTGGCATCTCTGCAATTTGGTTTGTGGGACTTGAGGTGAGGAAAGAAAACCACTTTTGATGTTGCATAATGCTAACACTCAGTGTTATGACCCTGATCTTGGTAGTGAGTCTTTAAATTTTTTTTATCATTAAAAAAAATGAGTAGAGGTTTTAGGTATGCCAATAAGTCAGATAGGAGTGGGTCTCTGGTGGAAGGAAGCTGAGCTCTTGTGGACTGGAATTTCAAGCTTTTTGTTTTCCTCTTCCATCTACTGATTTTTGAATATTTTACATAGTTCTGCCCAAGGTGTGTGGTGTCTATTTCAGCTGCCATACCATACTTCTAGTGTGCGCCCTCCCCTAAACAGAAGCAGGGTGGTCAGACGATAAACTCGGGAAATGCATCCCACTGTTCCGTCTGTTAACGAATGACAGACAGCATAAGCCAGAGTATGCTTTGTGGGGTTGTGAGATGGCTTTTTCCCCCTGTGTAGCCTTGATTGTCCTAGAGTATGTGTATGTGTGTGCATGAGTGCAGGTGCCTACGGAGTCCAGGAGAGGGCGTCAGCTCAATGGAGTGAAGTTACATGTGCTTGTGAGCCACCAGACATGGGTGGGAACTAAACTTGTGTCTTCTGGAAGAGCAGTTCATGTTCTTTTGTTGTGGTTGTTGTTGTTTTTAAGACAGGGTCTCTCTACATAGCCCTGGCTGTTATAGAACTCATTATGTAGACTAGGCTAGTCTTGAACTCACAGAGATCTGGTTGCCTCTGCTGGGAGTAAAGGCATGCGTTGCTAGTCCCACCTTAGCTCAGGTTTGTAAACATATTCTTATTTTATGCTCTGTGAATGATAAAAACTCATTTAAATTTTCATTATATTCTGGTCATTTATCCTGTATGCGTGAGTGTATGGGGATTCATAGGTGCCACAGTGAGTGTAGAGGTCAGAGGACAACTCTGGGAAGTTGGTCCTCACCACCATGTGGGTCTTGGGTATTGGATTCAGGTTGCAAGGCTTGGCCACAAGCACTTTTACCTACCGAGCCATCTGTTGGTCTAGTATTGGCTCTATAATAATATAATATAATATAATGTCACAGTTAGGCGGTCCTGACCAGAACTGAGACTGTGCAGGTCATGGGTAGGATCCCCTTCTCAAAGCAGCAGTAGTGTTAGCTAGGACAGCACCGCCTTTCACCCCAGCATTGGACGCAGAGGCAAGAGGAGTTCTGAGTTCCGGGCCAGCCTTGTCTACAGAGAGGGAGTTCCAGGTCTGCCAGGACTACATAGAGAAACCCTGTCTATCTTGAAAAACCAAAAAAAAAAAAAAAGAGAGAGAGACAATAGTGTCAATTTTATTATCTTTGCTCTGGGAAGGGAGACATGGTGCAGATAGTAAGAATAATGGAGAGTGTAAATATGGGTCTAGTTTTCCTTTGGTAACTGATTTATCTTCCTGATTGTTTCTCCAGAAAGTTCTCTGTAATCATTTTGATGTCCTTAGGTAACCTTGGTCTCAAGGGCAGGGGCTGCAGCTGCCATGGTGCAGCTTGACCGGCATACTCGGGCCTGGTTGCATCTCCACCACAGCCAGGACCCCTGGCCCACAGTCTCGGCACAGTCTTGAGACAGACCACTTCCTAAGCTACTCACGGCCAAATGCAGTATTAACACTGCTGCACACCCTCATGATTCCAGCTCTACGGCGAGCTCAGGAGCAGCTAAAACTACACAGGGAGAGCCTACCAAACAGACACAAATTAGGGCTGGAGAGATGGCTCAGTGGTTAAGACTGCTCTTCAGAGGACCAGGGTCCATTCTCCTTCCCTCCAAAAACCCAAGTTCTAGAGTATGCCAACAGATGCTAGGAAACAAATCCTTGTACATGGACTCCAAGCCAGGAAAATCACAGGGTGGGTAGTTGTTGATGGGGTTCGTTTGATCTCTATCTAATTTTTTTTCATGTCTTAAAAAGTTCCTATATCATACTTTGCTGCAAGAAGTGACCCAGCCCCACCTCACCTCACCGTTTGCCAGCACTGTTTGGTGGGGCACAATCTACTGCTAACACCTAAATACTTAAGCCGGAAAAGGAAGTGTTGACCAAGAACATGCATGCAGAAGCTTGGGGGGGACCTAAAGGGTTAAATAAAGTCATTAGCTGTATGCAGACTCCAGGGGAGGGGGTGATAGCCTGGGGTGAGTCAGCCTGCACCGTGTGGACTCTGCCATGCTGGGAGACCAGCGGCAGAAAATGGAGGAGAAACTGCCCCTGATAACATCCAGTAAGACTGACTGATATGAAGGGTGTTCCCGGGTTCATTTACTCTGAAGTGTGTAGGTGTGACTAACTTTTTGAGAACTTTAAATATGAGTCACCTGATTTTCCTGACAAATGTTAGTGTTTATGTCTCAGGTATGTGGTTTGGAAACTTTGGATTTGTTAAGAGTAAGAAGTGGCCAGTGGATTTTGTTCCTATGTCAAACCGTGGGTAGCGGAAGAGTGCTTGCAAGAGGAGGTCAGCCATAGGTAGAGAGGGTGGACGGCTGGGTGCCGGGCTGCTGTTGGCTGTGTATGCTGTTGGGGATGCGGGCCTCTCTCTGCCTGGCACCTGCTGTTCCTGGGAAACATTCATGTTTCCTGGCTATCCTTGGAATTTATACAGAAAGCGAGTCTGGCAGTCAGACGTGTTTGGCGAGCAGTTACACTTTTTTTTTTTTTTTTGTGGTTCGGGACCAAAAGCCTTGCAAATGCGAAGTTCATATTCTACCACTAAACTATATCTCTAGCCTCAAATAAAAAAGTTAACAATAGGATTTTAACTGCCCCACCCCCACCCCTCGGATGAGCAGATGTTCCCCCCCCCCATTTTTTTCCTGTATTTACTGTGTATTAGTGTTTTGTCTGCCTGCATGTGTTTTGTCTGCTTGCATGTATGCGCACCATGTGTTCTGCTTGGTGCCCTTGGAGGTCAGAAGAGAGCATCAGACCTGGCCCTGGAGTGGTTGTGAGCCTCCTTGTGGGTGCTGAGAACTGAACCCAGTTGCCTGCAAGAGCAGCACCCACTCTTGACTGCTGAGCCACCAGCCCAGCTCCTGGCATTTCTCTGAGCATTTAATATTCTGTAAACCCAGTGGCTGGGAGGAAACACTTTGTGAAGAAGGCAGATGAACCTTTCTTTGAGAGTGTGCCACTCCAGTCCCACAGGGAGTTTAATGTGTGGCCTTGAGGGACCTGGAAGGTAGCTGGGAATGACAGAGGGAGCTTCCTGCCTGTCCTGTGATCTCCTGCCTCCCCGGGGCCATTATTCTCCTCACCCACTAATTGCCGAGCTTTTGAAGCTGGCCAGCCTCCTGGTCCCAGAGCACAGCTCCTTAGCCAGATCAGGCAGGATTTAAAGCTGGGGTGTTAGTAAGTTTTTTTTCCCCTACATGAACTTGAGGCAAGACACTTTTTTACTGTCTTTAAGCATATTCCTCACATGATGACATCACTCATTTCATGACAAGAAGCTCAAAGTCCTTTTGATACACTTAGATGTGACTCTTACCGCCCATGAGAAGATAATTCCTTTTATGGGGGTGTTACTGCAGTGATAGGAAGTTAGGCCTGTGAATGCCTCTGCTGTCGGGTTGGAGCTGAACCACTGTGGGGCTGTCATGTGAGACCCAGGCCTGGGGGGTTGTGGGGGATTGTAATGGTGGCGCCAGTACTTCTTCAAACCCTTCCGCTCCTGGCAGTGAGGTTCACCACAGGGCTTTCTGTGGCCTCAGATTCACAGAAGTCCTCTGCGTCTACCTCCCTAGTGGGATTAAAGGCATGCGCCACCCCGCAGATGGCTAACTTTCTGCCTTATATATTCATAGTTTGGAGCTGAGTTTCGTCGGTTTTCACTGGAAAGATCGAAGCCTGGGAAGTTTGAGGAGTTTTACGGACTGCTGCAGCATGTTCACAAGATCCCCAATGTTGATGTGCTGGTGGGCTACGCAGACATCCACGGAGACCTGCTGCCCATAAACAATGACGACAACTACCACAAGGCGGTGTCCACCGCCAATCCGCTGCTCAGGATTTTCATACAGAAGAAGGGTAAGTGCCACAGTAGCAGCACGCACTTACGGGTTGGGCGGCTTGTGTGACATAGTGAGCCTGCCCCTAATGCAAGGCTTCCACCAGGTAGTGCAAGAAGCTAAAGCACTGCGTCGTCGGCTTCATTAATGTCCAAGCTTTCTGAACGCATGGGAGAAAAGTCTGTGTTTTTAACCACAATCGAGACAGAGACAGTCTATTTGTTTTTTGTTTTGTTTTTCGAGACAGGGTTTCTCTGTTTAGCCCTGGCTGTCCTGGAACTCACTCTGTAGACCAGGCTGGCCTCGAACTCAGAAATTCGCCTGCCTCTGCCTCCCAAGTGCTGGGATTAAAGGCGTGCGCCACCACCACCTGGCAGAGACAGTCTTGTTAGAGATTTGAGGTTAGACAACAAGCTTGCAGGAGGCTAGGCAGCAGGGCCTTTGCAACACAGGACCAACTTACCACTGTGTTTCCTTAACATTTTCTTTTTAAATTGTGTGTGTATGAGAGAGAGAATGTGTGTGCACATGTGAGAGTATGTATGACATTGTGTGTATGTGTGTGTACGTTAGTGTGTGCAAGAGCAAGTATGTGTGAGAGTATGTATGTGTGTGTGTATGCAAGCATGTATAAGAGCAAGTATGTGTGTGTGAGAGTATGTATGAGTGTGTGTATGTGTATGCAAGAGCAACTTTGCGCATGTGTGGTGTGTGTGTGTATGTGGTTCTGCATACATGTGTACAGGTATTGTCAGACCCCCTGGGACTAGTGTTGCATGCATTTGTGAGCTGCCATGTGGGTGCTGGAGATTGAATCTGTGCACTCTGAAAGCAAGCCAGTGCTCTTAACCACTGAGCTATCTTGCTAGCCCCATCTTCTTAAAACTTTTTCAAAAGTCACAGTTAGGAAATTAGACAGTCTTGAGGCTGGAGAGATGACTCGGGTTAAGAGCACTGACTGCTCTTCCAGAGGTCCTGAGTTCAATTCCCAGCAACCACATGGTGGCTCACAACCATCTGTAATGGGATCTGATGCCCTCTTTTGGTGTGTCTGAAGACAGCAATCAGTGGTGAACACATAAAATAAATAAATAAATCTTAAAAAAAAATAAAAGAAGGAAAGTAAGTCAGTCAATCTTCATTGTTGGGCTGATGGGAAAGCGCGAGCTTGGTGGCCTCGCACCTCAGAGTAGCCGAAGCAGGCTGCTCCGCTCACCCCCTAGTCTGTCTGTCTGAAGGAGCTGCACTGCCCACAACATTGCTCCCTGGACAAGCTGAGGAGGACAGGACCAGCCCTGACTGGTAGTCTTGTAACTTTTTCATTTTAGATTCCTTTTTTTAAGATTTATTTATTTTATGTATGTGAGTAAACTATAGCTGTCTTCAGACACACCAGAGAAGTGTATCAGATCCCATTACAGATGGTTGTGAACCACCATGTGGTTGCTGGGAATTGAACTCAGGACCCTGGGAAGAACAGTCAGTGCTCTTAACCGCTGAGCCATCTCTCCAGCCCTAGAATTTTTTTTTTTTTTTTTTTTTTTAATTCACAAAAGTAGCCTAACTCTAAAGCTAGCTAGGAGATGAGAAGGGAAGGGTGACTCGGGGCTGTAAGTATTGTCTCTCAGAGAGTGTCAGGATCTAAAACCTAAGGCTACCCCTGCCCTGTGTGAGACAGAGTTGGAGCAGCAGAGAGACTGTAGGTGGATGGATAGACAGCCTGTCCTGTTGGCTAAGTCGTCGTCTTCTGGCCTCGAACTCAGAAATCCACCTGCCTCTGCCTCCCAAGTGCTGGGATTAAAGGCGTGCGCCACCACTGCCCGGCTAGGAAAACTTCTTACCCTGCATCCCCTTACTGTGTGCTGTTGGGTCCTCCCTTGTTGAATCTCATGGTCCTGCTGCCTGTCTTACCTGAATTTCGTTTCACGTTAAAGCTGTTCGCTGGGTTTTGACCTTTTTCTTTTCATTTGCTTTTTGTTTTGAAGCTCATTTTGTTGGTGAGCCTGGCCTTTAATGGCCAAGCCATGTCCTCAGCCTTTGCAACTCACTTTATATCTCAAGATTTCTTCTTGGCCTAGTCCTACTCCAGCCTTCTGAGTGCTAAGATGCGGGCTGGTGCCACCACAGCCAGCTTTGTAGGCGTCAAGGTTTAGAAGCTCGTTAACATATGGACAAAGGTTCTCTATGTGGTAGAAGTAGAATGTCTAATAGAATGATCAGTGTGTAGAATGTGATGTGGGAGCCAGCAAGATGCTCAGTGGGGCCACAAGCATGCCGGCCTAAGTTCCATCCCTGGAACCTACAGGGTAGGGAGAGAACCAAGCCTCTGATCTCTGCTTGTGTGCCATTACCCACAAGCCCCCTCCACAAACTAAATACAGAATTTTAAATTTATTGTATTGTTGTTGTTGCTATTATTGTTATTATTGTTATTATTATTATTAAACTGGGATGTCATTGTGTAGCTATGGCTCTCCTGGAATTCACTGTAAACTAAGCTGGCCTCGAACTCACAGAGATCCACTGGTATTATTGACAGTTATATGTGTGTTAGTGTATACATTCTTTACATTTATTTGTTTGTGAGGGAAAGGGGCTTATATGCTGTGGCACCATCTCCCAGGTACTGAGAAAAATAAGACTTTGGGACTGGAGAGATGGCTCAGCAAATAAGGGCTCTTGCCTGGCAGCCTAGGTTCTTCTATCCCCAGGATTCACACGGTAGAAGAGAAGAACTGATTTCTGATGTTTCCTCTCTTACCTCCTCATGTATGTCGTGGTGCACGAGAGTATTTGTGTGTGTGTATGTGAGAGACAGAGTGTGTGTGTGTGTGCGTGCGTGTTATAATCATAACACTCAGGAGCTAGACGGAGAAGGATGGAGAGGTAGGTGGTGGGCACCCTGGACTACAGTGTTCCAGGTGACCCTCAAATGCATAGTGAGAGCTAGTGAGCTGGCCCCGTGAGTCACAGAGCTTACCAAGACTGGTGACCACATGTGATCTCCAGGCACAAGTTGAGAGAAGGAAACCCACTCCCCTAAGTCATCGTCTTCTGGCTTCCACACCACGTGTTCCACGGCATGCTCTGACACAAAGTGTGTGCCTGACTGTAACATGCATACGTAGCTGGAATATAGTATGGCTTTAAGTGAGACTTAGAAAGAGATCATCCCATCAGCTATTGCTTGAAACTTGCGTGATGGCTTCCACTCCAGCTGATAGAGTCCTGGTGTGAACAGACCGGCCAGCACTGAGCACCCCACCCACCCCTTCACAGCCCACCTGCTGAAGCACCTCATTCTGCCCTGTAAACTAGGAACTCCCTGCCCTCGGCCTCTGGCTTTCCACAGGGTCTCTTGGGACCTTCCTGACCACTTCCCTTTGCGGATCTAGTCATAGGGCCTAAGCTGTCTGGTTTGTTTATGTACAGGGTCCTAGCATCAAAGTCAGAGGGAGGACAGGCCATTCTAACTCGGATTGAGCGTTTTCTTAAAGCAGACAGAGGCTGCAACGGAGGCTCCTTCTGTCAGTGGCTCTGGAGAGGCCGGCAGAGAGCCTCAATAAGGCCAGATGCATCTCACTGCAGAAACACAGCAGTCCGAGTCTTTGTTTCTGATTTGTTTGTTGTTTTTGTTTGGAGATGGAGGTCTCACCGTGCAGCCCTGGCTGGCCTAGAACTTGCTGACTTGCTACATAGACCAGGTTGGCTTTGAACTCAGGGACATGTGCGCCTCTGCTTCCTCTGTGCTGGGACTAGATGAGGCTTCAGTCTGTGTTTTAGCTATTAGTTGCCTTTTCTGTTTTGAGGCGCACCTTGCTTTTGGAACTACAGCCTCGTGGTGCCAGGCAGACCGCAGGCCCTGAGCTGTACCCTCATCCCCTTGGGATTTTTTTTCAAACACTAAACCAAAGCCATTAAAGCTTAGAAACAGTGGTCTTTAGAATCTGATGTGCTTCTGAATGAAGTTTCTGTGGGATGAGAGGCGGTACTTGAGCGTGGACACTCACAGCTGATGCCTGGACAAGCAGCCCTCACACTGCACGCTTTGAAGTTGTTTTAGAGCAATTTTCTGTCAGGAGAAAAGCTGCCGTAATGTTTCTTGGGCTGTATCATGGGAGCCAAAACAAAACAAAAGCCAGATATCTGAGAAATGATTTTCACAGAGGGTCTCAGCTCCTTCCTGAGGGTGGGGTGTCTCCCGCTGGGGCCTGGCCAGGGTGGGACAAGCACTGTCCTCTGTCGTGTGCCCGTGACTATCTCCCAGACAGGTTACAGACACTGAAGATTGCCTTGAAAACCTGCCTAGGTCTGGGACAACAGCATGGGGACTTAGCACAAGCACCAGTATTTCCTGTCAGCCAGCTCATGGCTCAGTGTGGAAACCTGAGTCTGATTCCTGGGACCCACGGGGTAGAAGGAGAGAACCGACTCCCACAAGTTGTCCCCTGACCTCCACATCCATGCCCCGGGGCACACACACACACACACACACACACACACACAGTCACATACAGTAAATGAATGTGTTGGTTATGGTGGCACTACTCACACACATTAATCCTAGCACTCAGGGGGCAGAGGCAGGGGGATCTCTTGAGTTCCAGGCCAGTCTGGTCTACATAGAGAGTTCCAGGGCAGCCAGAGAGTCTCTGTCTCAAAACAACTTAAACCACGAGGTCATTCCTGTAGAGTGTTCCTATAGAACAGTCGGGGCGATGTTTTTCCAGACAGGTCTGCTTAGTCCGGGCCCAGGGCAAGTTAGAGCGCAGCTAGTCGTATCTGTACTCAGGCTTTCACTGTGGTGGTGGTCTATGTCAGACACATTGTTTGTGTCGTAAGCTGTGTGGACGGTGCCAGCAGGACCTTCCACTCTGCTGGGTCTCCTTCAGGACATGGCCTCTGTGACTCACACACCTGTAACTGGCAGAGAGTCAGCTCTTAGACCTTGACCTGGTACTGGACATGACTTTGTAGCCACATTTAAGGTTACATTTTACTAAGCCAGGGTTTAAGTTTAATACAGTGCAAGGGATAGATCCACAGCAGTTCCTTCTCACAGAGGTGGTACAAACCTGTATCCTGGTCAGAAGTGAGGTCAGGGCCAGCCTCTAAATAAAAACAGAAGGATAAACACCGCCACAAAAGGCTTTTACTCCGGAAACTAGAGCTGTGGTTCACAGAGTGATCCCAGTTGCTGCTGAGAAGCCTTGCTCCCACCTCTGAGCCACCCTGTTCTCGGTCACAAGCCGTCGCACACCTGAGTTGTTTTCTACGTGGGCCCCGCATGCTGCCTCTGCCCCAGGCTGGTCACCATCCTCAGTGCCTGTAGAGACCAGTGTCTGGGCAGCATTGGGGAGCTTTCCGGAAGACCCAGATAAGATGGCCATGTCTGGGTTCACAGCCCAAGGCTGAAGTCCTTAGCCCACAGCATTTCCAAGGAGCCCTGTCTGCACCTCCACTATGGTCCTTCCTTACCTGTGTGTCAGGCCTCTACACCCACTCCCTTCCTCAAACACATCACTCTTTCTGCATCTGGAACCTTCTTCCCCTTCCTACCCGGTCACCTGCTTCTGTTCTCATCTCGGGAGACACCTCATTTCCACAGAGAAGTCCTTCTTCCCCCTGCCAGCCAGCTGTGTCCCCTATGCTCCTGACACTGACCGTCTGGCTTTCCTTATGCTGTCCTTGTAGGGCCACAGCTCTGTGAAAGCAGATGCCCACATGTTTCACACTGGCACACTGCAGAGCTCGGTCCCAGGCATGGTTTGAAAAGTAGTGGATAGTTGCTTCTTCCTTGGGGAACCATAGGGGTCTTGTCATTTGTACATTGGCTAAAGTTTAAATATTTAATCGTTTCCAAGTCACTGGATAGCTTTCGATTCATCATGGTGCATTAGAGAGGGACTGGCGGACAGGCCTGACGTTGTATAACCTTTTCTTTTTTAAGATTTATTTATTTTCATTTATATGAATACACACCGTAGCTGTCTTTAGACACACCAGAAGAGGGCAGCAGATCCCATTACAGATTGTTGTGAGCCACCATGTGGTTGCTGGGAATTGAACTCAGGACCTCTGGAAGAGCAGTCAGTGCTCTTAACCACTGAACCATCTCTCCCCAGCCCTGTAACCTTTTCTTTTTTTCATCCCTCCCGACCCCCCAAGACAGGGTTTCTCTGTGTATCCCTGGCTGTTCTGGAACTCACTCTGTAGACCAGGTTGGCCTCAAACTCAGAAATTCACCTGCCACTGCCACCCAAGTGCTGGGATTAAAGGTGTGCACCACCACTGCCTGGCTCCGTAACCTCCTCTTAAAAGCATTTCTTATTCCTTTCTATAGCCCAGGGTTGGTTGTAGAGGTGACACTGAATGCCCGGCAAAACCAGACAGCATCTTGCTGTGTTGCCCAGGCTGATCTTGAACTTGAAGCCTTTGGTGTCCACCCCCAACACCTCAGCTATGAGTGTTGTGTATACCATCGCACTCTTGTTACTGGGCTTGAACCTAAGGTCTCAGGCCTGCTAGGTCAGCGTCGTATCGTTGAATGCTCTGTGCCAACCTCACCCCACCCTGCCTTAATTTTTTTAAAGACAGCTAGCCTTAACCTTGCTGGGCAACAAGTTGGCTCCTGGTCCTCTTAACGTCTACCCCCAGTGCTGAGTTATAGGTGGGCATGTCCAGCCTGGAGTCAATTCTCCTGCCTCAGCCTCCGTGTAGTTAGTTGCCCTTACAAACCCATGGCAGCAGGCCTTGCTACCCTGTCTCCCTGTGAACTTGCAATGGGACAAGCTCTTGGGCCTGCTGAGGACTGTACCTGGCGTGCGCTAGGTTTGTCTGTCTGGGAATGCTGGGTGCTCTTCTGAAGTTTTCGTCTCACTCAGCATTACTTCTGTCTGCTCGCCATCACCATGGGCCCTGGCTCACCCTCTCTGGAGGGTACTGGGAGGAAAGCTGGGAGCCTGTGTGTGAGAGAGACATTTGGCTGTTTAGAAGTTTAGAAGCTGCTGGATGGGTTCTTGTCAAGGGCAGTGAGCAGAGATCGCTGGCTGAGGGGCAGAGTTCTCCAAGGGGTTCCGGTATGGCCTTGGTCAGCTCTGCTGTGGGTCTCTGGGACTCCCATGGCCTCTGGGAGTGACCTTGGCCTCCAGCTGGGCCCTCCTGGACGGTCACCTTTACACTTTACGCTCACACCCTGCACCCTGGCATGCTGCCAGCGTGTTTCTTTCCCAGTGGCTGGAAACTGATTAGCTGGGTGGGAGAACAGAGGTGCCTTTGTGCAGTGCAGTGCTTCTGAGAATTTAGAACGAGCATTCAGAGGGAGTCTTAGGCCAAGCCAAATTATGCAGATTTGGGGTTTCTCAGTAGGGTTTCCCATGAGCAGGCATGTAGGCAGTTTGGTGGCCTTCTCTGTTTTGTGGTCTGGAATTCCCCTGGACATGTTACACAGGCTTCCACTATTGGTTGTTCTGAAATAAACAGTCCGGTGTAAGACTAATCCTAACGGCTTTTATCGAGATTTTTGCCAGATCCTCCTGCTTCAATGGATTTATTTCTCAAACCAAATTCTAAAGCAACTTTCTGCCTAAGGGCACACAATGCAGACTCTTTGTGAGAAGATATTGGTGCATGGGTGGCAAGACAGGGTGTCCCCAGGGCTCCTCACGTGGCCTGGGGAGCCACACACTTGTACCCCAAGGTGCCAGGAGAAACCTGGAAGTTCCTGGTCTAGTGAAGACCCGGGTTCTCCCTGTATTCCTAATCCCTGGGCTGGGATCCGGAGATAATGATGGGTGTCCCTGGCTGTGGCGCAGGGCCATTGAGTGGGCAGCAGGACTTCTGTAGGCCCTGGGCTGTGTGTAAGGGAATCTCCAGCTAGATACTTTGGGATGAAGGAACACATGAAAGGTTTAGTTTTTTGGAGACAAGGTCTTGTGTCACTCTAGCTGGTCTCACTGTGTCCCTAAGGATGTGTGGCCTTGGGTTCCTGATCCTGTTTCCGTGTCCCAAGCCCTGTACTCTTGTGTCACCCTAGCTGGCGTCACTGTGTCCCTAAGGATGTGTGGCCTTGGTTCCTGATCCTGCTTGCATCCCAAGCACTGTACTTTATTACTGAAGTACTATTTGTCAGTGCTAATTGGTTGTTTCCCGATCAGTTTTGATTTGGTATTTTGCTTGCTTGGTTGGTTTAGGCTTTTGCTATTTTCTCTGAGATAAACTCGCTGGTGTAGCCCAGCTTGGGCTCTAGCTCATATGTCCCGTGTGAGCCTCAGGAACCTTGGGACTCTAGGCCTGAAAACTAACCCAGCCCTGAGGCGGCCTCATCTCTTCTGCTGTTCACCCTGTCCCTAGCCTTTTCTCCTCCCTGACATTCCATCTGTGTCTTCTGCCTTCGCCCGTGACAGCGGTGTGTGGGGCTGTGTCTCCAGCATGCGACAGACTCAGCTGGCTCAAGGAATTAGTCCAGCTGCAGGTGCAGCGTTAGCACAGTGTTTGCTGTGACTTAACTAGGTATCTATCAGCACTACTCTTTCTTCTTTATGTTTATCATATGTGTGTGTGTGTGTGTGTGTGTGTGTGTGTGTGTGTGTGTGCGTGCGTGCGTGTGTGTCTGTGTGCGTGTGTCTGTGTGCATGTGTCTGTGTGTGCATGTACATACGTACACAGTTTATGCAATAGGCATGTGGAGGTCAGAGGACAACTTGAAGGCGTTGGCTCTCTGCTTTATGGTGGGGCTCAAACTCCAGTCACCAGACTTGGCAGCGAGCACCCTAGCCACTGAGCCATCTTACCAGCAACCAAGGCAGTTTTACTGAAAACACAGCTTCCCACCATGGAGGGAAATCTGCTGGGAGCTAAGAGATAGGGTGCAACGTAGATGGGGCAGGAGCTCCAAGTTTGCCAGAGTCCTTGCCACCCTGCACCCCAGTCTGTCACAGCACCCAGACATGATCACACACCTCTGCCTCTGCCAGAGTAGGGAGTGAGAGCTTCAGCGCCGTGGGCAGAAGGGACTTCATTTGCTGTGAGCCCGCGCTCTAAGCATTTGCTGCATGCATCCTGGCTCCACATAACTAAGCTGTGAGCGCTGGTGTATGGTGAGGTTTGTCCCTCTTCCCTCCCACCCTTCCAGCTGCTGGTGCTGAAACTGAACCCAGGGCCTCACTAAGTTCACCGCAAGGCCCTCCCACCCCGCCATACCCCAGCCCACCCCACCCCACTACACCATACCACACCACACCCCAGCCATTTTTCTCTCCTGAGTTCCTTGGAATGAGTGTACCTTCCCCTGTCCTTGTTTTGGATGTGATAAATATGCAAAGTGGAAGTGTTCTAATTAAATGCAGGAAAACATACATTTAAAGGAGCTGGGGGTTTTTTGTTTTGTTTTGGGGTTTTTTTTGTTTTGTTTTGTTTTTTGAGACAGGATTTCTCTATGTAGCCCTGGCTGTCCTGGAACTCACTCTGTAGACCAGGCTGGCCTCAAACCAGAAGTCCACCAGCCTCTGCCTCCCAAATGCTGAGATTAAAGGCGTGCACCACCACTGCCCTGCTGAGAGTTGACTCGTTTTTATTCTACCTCGTGCGTCTTGGGAACCAAACCCAGGTCATCAGGCTTGGCAGCAGGCACCTTTGCCACTGGGCCACCATCTAGTGAGCCCATGATTGATTTCTTAAAATGAGTTTGTAAACTGAACATTAGAGGTACATCCTTTAGTCCTAGCTCTTCAGAGGCTGAAGCAGGAGGATTGCCTTGAATACCAGATAAAACCCTCCAGGGACAAGAAGGTGAGAAGAGATGAAGTTGTGCCAGGAATGGTGACATCCACACACGTAGTTCCAGTGTCTCCGCTGCCTGGGAGACTGAGGCCAGCCTAGCGGTGTGAGACTGACTCCACCTGAGAAAAAGACAAAGGGAATGTAAGATCTGCCACAGTTATTTTGATGTTATTTTGAGTGGTTTGGGGTTTTAGATTTTGAGACTGGGTTTCAGGATGTAGTCCAGGGGGCCTCAAGCTTGCTGTGATCTGATATAGCCCAGGTTGGCCTTGAACTTAAGATCCTCCTACCTTCTGCCTTAGGCTTCTGAGCACGGGGATGATAATAGGTGTGTGTGGGCCATGCTCGACTATATCACAGTTAATGTGTTCAGTAGCTAGTGACATTTGAGATGTGTGAGAGCGCCCTCTCGTGTCTTCAGACGGCATGGCAGTCACTGGTGCGGTTCTCATGGTCTGATCTTTTTTTTTTTTTTTTTTTTTTTTTTTTT
>NW_022196897.1:154149352-154157943 GCF_008632895.1 Mastomys coucha
GAGCCGGGACAGAACGGGTTCTCCCCTCCTCAGGACACGAGCCTGGTGCCTGTGCCGGGCAGCCTGGACACAGAGCCGGAAAGCCGAGCTCCAGTCCAGAAACTGTTAGAGGAAGACGGGACAGTCATAACGTTGTGAACCGCGGGTTGTTTTCTGAGTGAGGGTGTGAGGAACGGTACACGTGGGCAATGACTGACACTGTGGACTCTGGGCCATGATGTTCCACGACAAAGCTCAAGTGTGGCTGGGATGGGATGGGTGTGTGTGCTGAGGCAGGTTGCCGTGACGAGAGGGTGAGGCCTTCGACACAGAGCAATGCTGAGACCTGCCTGAGCCATGTGTGGTGGCAGTGGCCGTCTGTCTGCAGAGCCCGATCTTTGCCATGAAGTCTGATCATCTGTTAGCCACTGGGAGCCTCGGTTCTTAGATTCCCAGTGTTGATGTTTTCTGACTTTAAAGTGTTCCTCTGTTAACTGTGACAAATTATTTTTTCATGTGCAGTTTTTGTTGTCTTCCCATTTTCTAAGACTTTAGCTGGTCGTGTTTAGGGGCGCCTCTTCCCTGGAACTTTACAGTTGCAGAGTGCTATAGTCCTTCATCCCAGTCCATTGGAGATTATTTCAGTGTGTGTGCGTGCGTGCCTGTGTGTGTGTGTGTGTGTGTGTGCGTGCGTGCGTGTGTGTGTGTGTGTGTGTGTGTGTGTGTGTGTGTGTGATGCAGCACAGTTAGTTGGCTCCCACCCTCTTCCAGTGTATCAGACAGTGTGGATCATTGGATAAAAAGGCCCCCAGGTTAAGAGACTTATACACACAATACAGATGTGCACTTTTTATTCAAAAGACGGAGTTTTCTTCCTGGGGATTCTAGGGTGCTGCCTGCATTTGGGGAAACCCGTGTCAAGTTCACCACTCACAGGGGTGGTGATTCTGTGAGTCTATTTATTCTTTCCTGTGCATCCATTCAGGATGAGGGAACCACAGTTGTCTTCCCTTACCTGGCTCCCTCATGTCGCATGCACAGTCAGCGAGACCCACACATGTGGCTCAGACTGCTCTGAGGCCCTGAGGTGGACAGTTATTTATTTCTTAACCTTATGGTGGCCGAGTGTGGACGCCTCACAGCTATGTACTGACTCCGCATTGAAGGACTTTTCCCTCCATAGTAAGAGCCGGCAGAAATGAAGTCTTGATCTGATGAAGGGCGCCGGACTCCATTGCTACTGGGCTTGTTATCACAAGCGCCTGGCTGAGGCTGGCCGCAGTGTCCCTGACACTGCTGAATTCACTTGAGTTCCTGGCACACGGCACCGCTTGCTAACAGCATTCCCCCTGACACTGCGTGCCACACAGTGTGGCTCTCAGGTGGAAGACAGCCATGGGGCACAGAAGGCTCAGTTGCATCCATGAATTAGGGGTGCATGGGCTCAACGTTGTAAGTAAAGATATTTCACATACTACCTCTCCTCTCTCTCTCTCTCTCTTTTTAACAGAGTTTTAATGTAGAACTTTTCTCTTGGGGAAGAAATACTTCAGGGCTTGACTTTTGTATAAATTTTAACTGTAAAACAGATTTCTGTCTGAAAATGGAGATCAGAGCTGCTGATGCTGATTTTAATTTAAAGGACAATAGTGTTAGCAATGAGGTTGTACCAATGAAGTAGTCAGTTGACTGTCTGTGAGGCCAGCGAGTCTTGGCTGTGGGGGTCCCGTCCCATCGACTCAGTTCCCCAGGCACCTTAGAACAGGAGCGTAGGTGTCGGTGGCTTAGCGTGCAGTTGTCTAGACCCAGATGTCAAGCCTCACTGTGAATTCTGTTCTGTCAACCTTGTCAAGCAGATGCTGTGCTGTTGTGAACCATGGATTTTCTAATTAAATTTTACATGCTATAACATGATTTTTACATGAATGATACTTTGTTTAAACTATTAAATGTCAGTATTTTACTACAATTTTATTATAAAATGTACATTATCACTAAATGAACTTTGATTTTTAAAAAAATCAAGTTAGCTTTAGTTACATATTATTTTTTACAAATAAAAACAGACTTGGATAAAGGCTACTTTCTTGTTTGAAATTATATGAAAAGAGGTCGTAAGGATATTTGCCAAGCATCCTTAGTTACTGCATAGGGAGTGAAACTGAATCACCGCTGATCCCTTGACCCTGTTCCGGGGCTAAGTACTAGGCCTCAGTCACCACATTCCCTGAGCCACATGCTAAGCCTATTTTATTCTTATATTTTGAATAGTCCAAGCTGGACTGGAGCTCAGGGCACTCCACCTCTGGAAACTGGGATTACAGAACAGGCACAGGCCATGTGGCCATTCCCTGGTTATTTTGTTTTGGTTTAGGCCAGGTGCAATGACACACCTTTGTCCAGCACTTGAGGCAGAGGCAGAGGATCTCTGAGTCCCAGGCCAGCCTAGGCTACACAGTGAGGACATGTGTTTTTGAGATAAAGTATTTTGTATGTGCAAACACAAGTATATTTGTGGGTGTTGGGCCACAGCTTGTTTGTGGAAGTCAGATGACAACTTGTAGGAGTTGGTTCTTTCCCACTGTGTCGGGAAGGGTCTCCTTAGGTTAGCCCGAGACTCCTACTCCTGACCCTGCCGACACTGAGCTCTCAGAGGCCTGTGCCGGATGTCAAAGGGTGCTGTGCTCTCTTCTTTTGGATTCTTGCTATTTGACTTCAGTTTTGGGGGGTGTTGTTTGGTTTTGTTTTGTTTTTTATCTGAGGGCAGTTATTTTAGGAAGTCGTCTGTAGCCGCAGGCTAGCCTTTGAACTCATGGAGCTAGCTTGTCCTGCCTCCGCTCCCGGGTATTGGCATTACAGGCATGTGCCAACAGCCTTGCCTTGGGTTTGTGTTCTGGTTTTAGATAGGTAACCAGGCTGGCCTTGAACTCGCCTGCCTCAGCTTCCTGGGATTAAAGTCGCAGGCCAGTACACACCACACCGCCTCTAGGTGTTTTTTGTTTTTTGTTTTTTTTTTTTTTTGAGAGCTTACTATGTAGCTCAGGTTAACCTTGAACTTGGCATTGTTCTGACTTGGGGTAGGGTACCAGGTGTATGTATCCTTTATTTTGTGGGTCTAGGTGGGTGGGCTGCAGCAAGTGGGTAGAAATCAAAGGACAGCTGTCAAGAATAAGTCTCCTCCATCCACCTGGGTTCTGGGAGTCCACAGTCGAAATGGCAAGCAAGCACTTTTAACACCGAGCCATCTTGCTAGAGGCAGGTATGACTACACCGACTTGTGTGGGTGTGTTTCTACACTTGATTATTTCCTCTGGCCTTGGACTGAATCGTGCCCTGCAACCACCAGAGTGTGTGAGCAGAGTGGTGGGCACAGACCTGCCCCAGGAGGCTCTAGGTGGTGTGGACCAGCGAGATTTCCTGGCCCGTAGAACTGAACAGCGGAGTCTTGCTCAGAAACAGGCAGAGTGACCCTGTCTCAAAAAAGAAAAAAAAAAATGTAGACAGTTCACCCAAGAGAGGACTTGGGCCACTGTGTTACTGATTTAAAACATTAATGGTTGCCAGACCTGGTAGCACAAGCCTATCACTCCAGCTACTGGGGAAGCTGAGGCAGGTGGATCGCAAGTTCAAGGCCAGTCTGGACAACTTGTGTTCCGTGTTGGAAGGTATTCAGGGCTGGGATGGCAGTGGTGGAGAGCTAAACTAATTGTATGAGCTTATAGGTTTGACCCCCAGTACCAAAAGGTAAAGAGGACCCTGGGGCCGTGGCTCATTCAGTAAGGAGCTTGTCATATGGCACAAGGACTTGAGTTTGAGCCACGTGCTGTACAGCCCTGGCTGGGACTGACTGAGCTTTAGTGGGGTCAGTTTCTCATTCAGTAGGGGACCTTGTCTCAGAAAAATAAGGTGGGGGCCAGCAAGGTCGCTCAGTGAGTAGAGGTGCTTGCTGCCAAACAATCCTGGTTCAGTCCCCAGAACCCACATAATGGAGAGAACCAGTTCCTTCGAGTTGTCCTCTAACCACAAACACAAGTGCTTTTCTTGGTTGGTTGGTTTTGGTTTTTCAAGGCAGGTGTTGCCTTGGCTGACCTGGAACTCGCTCAGTGCTGGGATTAAGTGTGTGCACCACCAAACCCAGCACGAATTCTTAATAAATAAGGTGCAGAGCAACTGCGAATACATCCAGGGTTAACCTCAGACCTCTACATACAAGTTTGCATGCTGTCATACACAGAAACATGGATGCTACAACCATTAGTGCACATAACCATTAGTGGCTGGTGATTGCGGCCTAGGCAGGGACCTCCCTGCTTCCTCCCTTGTGCCTGCTTAGCCTTCTGCAGAGAAGGTGGCCCATCCCATTCCGTTACTTAGTGTCTGTGACCCACCCTGTGCCTGAACCAAGCAAGCCCAGTCATGTCACTGCCCTGGGCTGGGACACGAGGCTAACCTTGGGGAGGTGTACTGGCCTCTTGGGAAGAAGGTTCAAGTATAGATAACCCTGTCTCAGTACAACAAACATAAGCACTGTACCAGACACAGGGAGCTCGGTGGTTAAGAGCACTGACTGCTCGTCTAGAGGACCCAGGTTCAATTCCCAGCACCCATGTCTGGCGACTCAGAACAGCCTGTAACTCCAGCTCTAGGGGATCCAGCATCCCCTTCCAGCCTCTGTGGGCACCCGTGCATGTGACATTCACTTATGGACACAAATTTCATGCGTAAAATAGATAAATATCCCCCTGCAGTGGGTGGGAATATACAGTGCTAAATTTTCTTGCTGGTTCTAATGTCCTGAGTCTGGAATGGGACAGGGCAGATAGGGCTGACAAATGAGGGCCCTGAACCCCCGAAGCATAGGGTTCTGGGTAACACTGCCTGGTCTGGAGTGTTCAAAGTAGATCAGGCTGGTTCCATCATGAGTGCTGGAACTTAGGTTGAGAGCCTTTAGTTTTAGGACAGGGTCTTCTGTACCCTAGACTGGCCTCAAACTCACTAATAACCTAGGATGACTTTGAACTCCTAATCCGCCTGCCTCTGCCTCTCAAGTGCCGGGAACCATAAAACGTGAGCCGCCACACCTGGCTTTTTTCTTCCTGGCCTCCTGGGAATTGAACTCAGGAACTTGAGCAGGCTAGGCAACACTAAGACTCTGCCTGGGAGTCTCAGTTCTAGATGGTTTCAAACTTTAATGAGCTCTCAGCAATTGTGCTTCTACACTAATCAGCTTCTATGCTGTATCCAGCGGGGGGGGGGGGGGGGGGGGGGGGGGGGGGGAGCACCCATTCTAGGAGCCTGGAGTTCATTTCCACTTGTGTCATTGTGGCTGGCTCTGTGGACAAGGCTAGCCCCACTGGCTGACCTGTTCACTGCAGCGACTCGGATCGGTCTGGAGCAGTCCTGGCCTGCATATCAGCCAGGTGAAGGAATGTGGCTCTTCAGAAACCGTTCTGATGGCTCGCCAAGTCCTCACAGCAGGAATAGCTGAAGGCATGCAGTGAGTCCCTGGGGAACCCCAGGCTGCGTGGCTGTGCTATGTCATCTGCTAGGAGACAAGTACAACCCACTGAGGCCCATCAGCATAGCCTTCTCTGTCCAGATTCCCAGGATGCTCAGGGACGTGAGCAAAGATCACTCATGCCATCCTTTCTAAGGCCCGAGGAGGAGGCCGCTCTCAACTCAGGCATGCAACCTGTACCGAGTTCTCCAGCATAACTTGTGCCCAGGCTACCTGGCCAGGAGGGACAGAGTGAAGCGATTTCCGGCCCTCAGCTGTTTGTCTCAGGTATGTGCTCTAACGGACTGTCCAAGTGTGTGCTTAGTGACTCAGAGACTAAATCATTAACTCAGCAGAGAGCCGGAGAGCGGTAGAGTGCCTGCCTTCCAGAGATGCCAGGACAATGTTGAATGAAGGGTAACAGTGCCAGGCAGGCTTCTCAGAGAGATGTAAGCAAGCTTCGCCGCGATTGGAATCAGAGCAGCTATAACTCAGCCATCCACACAGGGACCCACACAAAGGGTGATTATTTCTTTGGGTGAGTCATGGGGGGAACTGGTTTCAAAACACACAGGGGGCTGGGAGGTGGCTCAGTAGGTAGTGGGGCTTGCCAATAAGCCTGATGACCTGAGTTTGATCCCCAAGATCTACAGAGTGGAAGGGGAAAACGGACTCCCACAAATTGTCCTCTGACCTGCAGATACACACCCTGGTACACACATACCAACACACACATATGTAAATAGATGCAAAAACAAAAATTAAGAAAAGTAAATATGAGCACGTGGGGCCTAGGGACGTGGCTCAGTTGGCAGAGCTTGCCTTATATCCATGCAGTTCAGGGTCCCGTCCCCAGCACAGCGTAACCCAGCATTTTCATACATGCCCGCATGGCCAGCATTCTGGAAGTGAAGGCCGAAGGCTTGGGGGTTCAAAGGTCATCCTCAGCTACATAGCAAATCTGAGGCCAGCTTGAGCTCTATCAGACCTTATCAGTGAACAGAGTAACACATAGTTGTAGTCAGGAGTGAGAGTACACATTTGTAATCCTGGCACCTAGGAAGCTGAGGCAGGAGGATTGAGAGGTGGAGGTGACAGTGCACTACATGAGGAGCACTTGTCTCAAAACCACATACACACTTGTCTTTATTCATTTATTTCTGCTTTCTCTCTCCTCCTCTCTCTCTCTCTCTCTCCCCCCTCTCCCTCTCCCTCTCTCTCCTCCTCCCTCTCTCTCCCTCTCTCTCTCCTCCTCTCTCTCTCTCTCTCTCTCTCTCTCTCTCTCTCTCTCTCTCTCTCTCTCTCTCTCCCTCTCCCTCTCTCTCCAGTTTGGGAAGGGAGAGTGTGCATGCCACACTTTGTGAGGGCAGCCTCTCTGCCATCTTTTGTGTTTTGTTTTTCCAGAAACAGGGTTTCTCTGTGGAGCCCTAGCTGTTCTGGAACTCTCTCTGTAGACCAGGCTAGCCCCAGACTCACAGAGATCAGCCTCCCTCTGCCTACTGAGTCCTGGGCTTAAAGGCCTCCCCACCAGCAGCCCAGCTGTCCCTTTAAGTGGGCTCTGGGTTGAATTCAGTCCATTGAGCCATCTGTACACTATGAGCCTTCTCACAAGGAGACTGTATCTCATTGTCTTTTACTTATTAGTGAGTGTATGTGTTCTTGTCACTGTACCCACATGTGGTGTGGAGATCAGAGGACAATTTATGGGGGTCTGTTCTCTCTTCCATTATGTAGATCCGATCCGGTAGATGTGATAAGGCTTGGCAGAAATGCATGTAACCACTAAGCCAGCCCAATTTCTGATCAGTACATTTTTAATTGGGTGTGGGCACATGTGTGTGCGTGTGCAGACAGACAGACAGACAGACAGACACACACACACACACACACACACACACACACACGCACACGATCATCCACTTGGATGTGAAGTTCAGCTTCCTGCACAGCCACACTGTCGATGGCATGCAAAGCTCTCCGCACTGGGGTCCCAGCCCCCGTGGAAGGCCGCAGGAAAGCCTGGTTCCCTGGAGCCTGTTCCCTGGGAGCTGGCCTCGGTGCCCTCCTCCCTAGGAGGCCTTGGCTTGTGTTCCCAGTGCCTGTGCCCAGTGGGGCTGGCGTGTGCCTCAACAGCCGGGCACGCAGAGCCAAGGGAGCCGGAGAAAATCCGTGGTAAAGGGAGACGCGCCAGCAGCAGCCGCGCTGGGCAGCAGGCCAGGCGGGCCAGGCGCCTCCGCCTCCACTCTTGAAGTGCAGACATCCTGCTGGGCTGCCCACTTGCTGTGGGGCTCCCAGGGGAACTCAGACCCCTTAGCAGCCCCGTGTACAGTCTTGAAACCAGTGTGTCGAACCGAGGGCCATGATCCTGATCCGGAAGTCTGATGAAGCAAAGGTGAAGCAGCTCTGCCAGCCCTCCCTCCCCCGACTGAAGGCAAAGGTCACCCTGCGGGCTCTCAGAGCCACCAGTGTGCCCCTGCATCGGTGTCTTTGGCATCTTGGTGCCTGTTCCAGAGCCCAGGAACATGACTAGACTGATTCGGCTTCCGACCACAACGTTTTATTTATTTATTTTTCCATTCCTCATTTAGCTGTGCTAAGACAAACCATGCTTAAGAGTGGATGAAATATTTAACAGCGACCATGCATAATTCATGGTCCGGCTGATGCTCCTTTCCGGCCCTCAGCCTCGCCATCATTAGGGTTTCTCAGACACCCGGCCAACGACCTTGTGTCCTTGACATCTGCCTGGCTTGACTTTGCTTCCCAATGCTACCTGTACATTTTTCTTGTTGATAAGTAGATATGATCATGTCCCCTTGTTTTCTTTCTCCATGCTTGGCACCTAACACAGGGTTTTATCCATAGCGTGGTATGTGTCCACATCATAGCCAAGGCAAAACCTACAGACCCCTTTTGGATATATCTGAGCTTCAAAACAAGAACCAGAAGAAAGAAGGAAAGAAAGAAAGAGAGGGAGAAAGAAAGAAAAAAGTAATTAATAAAAGTTATCACTGGATTATTTCTCAAAAAAAGAAGAAAGAAAGGAAGGGAGGGAGGGAGGAAGGAAGGAAGGAAGGAAGGGAGGGAGGAAGGAAGGGAGGAAGGAAGGGAGGAA
>NW_022196897.1:154158334-154163875 GCF_008632895.1 Mastomys coucha
GAGGGAGGAAGGAAGGGAGGAAGGAAGGGAGGGAGGAAGGAAGGGAGGGAGGAAGGAAGGAAGGAAGGAAGGGAGGAAGGAAGGGAGGAAGGAAGGGAGGAAGGAAGGGAGGGAGGAAGGAAGGGAGAAAGGAAGGGAGGAAGGAAGAGAGGGAGGGAAGAAGGAAGGGAGGAAGGGAGGAAGGAAGGAAGGACGGAATTGGAGGTTAGTGAGGTGGCCCGTGGGTAAAGACGCTTGCTGCCAACCCTGATGCCCTGAGTTAAATCCCTAGGAGCAAAGTGGTAGAAAGAGAATAGACTCCCTCAAGTTGACCTCTGAACTCCACATGGGCACCATGGCATGTGCACACACACACACCCACATAACTCATAAAATAACCGTTAAAAAAAATTAGTGTTTAGTTTCGAGTAGTTTGAGACAGGGGCCTATGTGTTCCAGGCTGGCCTAAATCTCAATCCACAGCAGAGGATGACCTTGACCTTCTGATCCTCTCCCCCTCCCCCACCTCTGAAGCCCAAACCACTGTGTTGTGCTGGATGTGGGACCCAGGGTTTATGTGAGGGGAGGGGAGGCGAGGCAAGCGTTCTTCCTACAGGGCCATGTCCCCTAGCCTCCTCCTGAACTGAGTTACTGCATATGAGCATTCGATTGGGAAAAGGAGAGCAGCCAAGAGTGGTGGCACACACCTGTGATCCCAGCACTGGTGAAGTGGAGGCAGGAGGATCTGACGGTCAAGATGACCTTCAGTTCCATAGCAAGGATGAGTCCAGCCTGGGCTACAGAGATATTGTCAGGAAGGAAGGGAGGGAGGGAGGGAGGGAGGCAGGACAAAAGGAAGGAAGAAGAAAGGAAGGAAGGGTGATGGAAGAGAGGAAGGAAGAGAGGGAGGGAAGGAGGGAGGGAGGGAGGGAGGGAGGGAGAGAGTAGAAAATGAGGAAGTTTCCCTGTTTGCTTCTAAAACCAGCATCTGCTTCCACCTCCTCCTCTGGGAATTCTCCCTAGGAAACACTGGACAAGTGTAGAAAGAGGTGTTCACTGCAGCCCAGCACTGCTGGGTCAACAGGTAACCAGAAAGAGCAGCCAGCAAGGTTTCACAGAAGGACAGCTGGTCTGCTGGGTGTGATGGAGGAAGCAGCCACACAGGGTTTCACGGTACACAGCCTCTAAGAAAAGCAAGCTACCCACAATTCCTCCATGCTGTGCTCCTGATGTCAAACATAAGCGATGCAGGTGCATGCTGAAACCTGGAGCATTTACCTCTGTTTGGGTTGTAGGGTGTGTTTTGGAGAAAGGGTCTCACTATGTAGCACAGGTTAGACTCCAAATTATAATCATCCTTCTGCCTCAGCCTCCCCGGGGATAGAATTACAAGGATGAACCAAAGGCTGGGTGGTATGGACATCTATGCACTGTGGCTTTTTAATTTTTTACATTTTTCTGTATTTTATTGTGGGTGTATGCATGCACATGGTATATGTGGTGGGTAAGAAGCTGTCTTAGTTAGGGTTCTATAGCTGTTAAGAGACACCATGACCAAGGCAATTCTTTTTTTTTTTTTAAGAGCATCAGATTCCCCAGGACTGGGCTGCAGTCGGCTGTGAGCTGATACCTGGGTGTTGGGAATCTGACCTGGGTCCTTAGCAAGAGGAGTCAATGCTCTTAACCACAGAACCATTTTTCCGGCCCTTCTACATTTTTTTCAAAGATTTATTTATTTATTATATGTAAGTACATGTCTTCAGACACTCCAGAAGAGGGCATCAGATCTCGTTATGAATGGTTGTGAGCCACCATGAGGTTGCTGGGATTTGAACTCAGGACCTTCGGAAGAGCTGTCAGTGCTCTTAACCACCGAGCCATCTCTCCAGCCAAACCAAGGCAATTCTTATAAAAGACAGCGTTTAACTGAGGCTGGCTTACAGTTTCAGAGGTTCAGTCGATGATCGATCGTCATGATGGGAAGCATGGTGGGAGGGGTGTGTGATGCTGGGGGAGCTCTACATCCAGATCCTTGGGCAGCACAGGCAGCAGCAGGAGAGAGACATCGGGCCTGGCAGCAGCAGGAGAGACATCGGGCCTGGCAGCAGCAGGAGAGAGAGACATCGGGCCTGGCTTAGGCTTTTGAACCATCAAAGTCCATCCCAAGTGGCATCCTCTAACAAGGGCCACACCTCCTAATCCTTCTCAAGTAGTGCCATTCCCTGATGACTCTCCTTCAAATATATGAGCCTGTGGGTGCCATTCTTATTCAAACCAATACAAGGTGGCAGGGCTAGAGGATGACCTGGAGTACATTCTCTCCTGCCACCATGTGGGTTCTGGGGACCAAGTGCAGGCCATCAGGTTTTGGTGGCAAGCATTGTATATGCTGAGCCATCTCTCCAGCCTGAATTGTGGATCTCGACCTTGTTTGAGATCATGTCTTGCTGTGTAGCTAGGCCTCAAACGTTCAATCCTCTGGCCCCAGTTTCCCAAGAGTGGGGATCAACCATGTGCCACCAAACTTTTCTCCCCCAAATTTCTTCTTTCACGTCTGAGAACAGCCCCCATAGGCTCAGATGTTTGAGTACTTGGTCCCCAGTTGGGAAGGATTAAGAAGTGGTCTGGCCTTGTTGGAGGAAGTGTGTCACTAGGAGCAGGCTTTGAGGTTTCCAAAGTCCGAGCTAGTCAAACCCAGTGTTCATCTCTCTCTGCCTGCTGCCTGTGGGAATGCAGAACTCTCAGCTCCTTCTCCAGCGCCATGTCTGCCTGCATGCTGCCATGCTTCCCGCCGTGATGATAATGGACTGAACCTCTGAAACTGTAAGCCAGCCCAATGAAATGTTTTCTTTTATAAGAGTTGCTGTGGTCAGGGTGTCTCTTCACAGGAATAGAAAAGCAACTAAGACACTTGTTTTGTTTTTTAGACAGAGTCTCACTCTGTAACCCTGGCTGGCCTTGATCTACTTCTCCCTCCCAAAATACAGGGATTAAAGGTGTAGGCTGTGTGGGCCACCATACTCAGCTTCTTTCTTTAGACAGTTTCCTGTAATCCAGGCTGGCCCTCCTGCAGTCTCTATCCAACTGAAGCTGGTGTCAAAGCCCTGATCCTCCTGCCTCCACCTTCGAGTGCTTGGGATTACAGGAGTGATTAAGTTTGTGTGTGTTGGGAAGGGAACCAGGCTCTGTGCACACCAGGCAGGTGTACCTAGTGAGGGCACCCCTAGCCCTGAACCATACACTTTAAACAACAGAGGTCCTTAGGGACTGAGTCGTACCTCAGTGACGCAGTGAAGAAGGGAGGACCATCTAACTTCAGCCACTTGAGGTGTGCCACTGTCTGTGTCACTAGTGGACACACCCTTGATCGAGACAGACAATGCTGTCTGCAAGCACAGCCGCTTTCTGGCAGACTAGGCTCTGCCGTCCGGTCCTGGTAAATAAAGGGGGTGGGGCAGCCCTCAGCATGTCAGGTGCTGGCTGCAGGGGTAAGTTTGGAAGTTCGAGTCCCTGTGCCCTGTATGTGCCAGCAGGACACAGCAGCTGACTGTCACGATCCCTGGAGCAAGCTGGCTGGCTAGTCTAGGCAAATAGCAAGCTTGGGATTTTAGTAAAGACCCTGCCTCAGAGAGTAAGGCAGAGAGCCATCCAGAAAGATTTCCAACGTCAGCCTCTGGCCTACACTTGCACACGCGCACACACACGCGTGCGCGCACACACACACACACACACCAGGTTTACCTGTGCATATACATATACACCAACATGTGCATATACATATATACCAACATATACACGCACATAAGCAGCATACATGTACAAAAAGAACAATCTTTCTGAGGCTACCAGAAATTCTAAGATCTACTCACCATTTTGTGAAGAGCCAGAGTCAGTTCATCACGCTGACCTGCTCTAGCTTTGTGCTGGCCAGATCCCCCAAATAGACATGGTGAAATGGCCCAAGGCACTTGCTGCCAAGGCTGGCGCCCCGTAGGGTGGAAGAAGAGAGCCAGCTCTGGCTAACTGTCCTCTGACCTCCACATTCATACTGTGACACACGTGTGCCTGTCTCCCACCCCACCCCCATGTACCTATATACACAATAATTTCTAACTTCCCAGGAGGTTTGTCACTGACTTGGAACACCTGGGATCCTGGGTCACTCTGATGTCTGAGACAGACCCCCGTGTACACTAATCTATGTCAACTTTCCTCCAAGCGCAAGTTCCACCTGTATGTGTCAGGGCCATGTGAGAAGTTGTCACCTCTCGGTTAGAACCGTCATGGATTCAGAAGGAAAGGAGTTTGGGATCAGGGTGGGTCAAATGTCCTGAGTGCAGACTGTGGCCTGGCAAGGCTCAGGCCTCCTCCAGGCGCATTAGGAGTGTGGGATACTTGAGTGGCTGTGGACAGATGTTAGCTACAGCCCAAGCTCTTTGAACACCTGCTGCTCTTGGCCACTGGTCCAGGCCGGTCACAGTGAGGCCACCTACCTCCTTCCATGCCAGCTGGAGTGACCATCGCTGCTGTCTTCCAGCTAAGCCTTTCTCCATCTCCGAGTTCTCGGCTCTCTTATGAAGAGCCCACCAGTGTGGCTTTGATGAACTCCCAAGCAACCAATTGAACCACTACCCAGGCTCTGAGAGGATGCCATACCAAATATGTCCACCAGGGGGCAAGGATTCCTGGGACCGAGTTAGGATTTGCCATCCTCGGTCCCCAGAGCACTGGGCCAGGGCTCTGTTCTGCAGCCTGGCGGGGACTGAGCAGCTGGCACAGTCTGGTGGAGCACTGTGCCTCTGGTTCATTGGAGTCCTTTCCCAGAGAGCCCATCATCTTCAGGGAATGTCTCCGCAGTCTCAGCATCACTCCCTGGCCCGGCTAGGGTCCGCACACCTGCTAACCAGGACCCTGCCTGGCAGGTTCACCCGTTACATTGTGACCTGACCAACTTTGCCCTGTCTTGAAAACACCAGCCTGTTCATCCCACTCCCAGTGGGTGAGTCTCTCTGTCTACCAGATACTCTTAGGTGTCATTTACGGGGTAAGCACACGGCACCCCTTCGAAAACTGGTAGGCTGCAGTGTAGCACTAACTAATGAAGGAGATGAGGCACAGAAAGGTTAATCAACTCTACCAAGGTCACGAAGGGTAGCTGTGCACCCAGTATTTGAACCAGCGGTAGGCTGAGTCTACCCGCTGTGTGGTGGCCACCAGAAATGGTTCCCTCCAAAGCTACATGCCATAATCAAGAGGAGCTAGCTGGACAAGGTAGAACATACCTTCAGTTCCAATACTCAGACAGCCAAGGCTACTTAGAGAAACCGTGTCATAAAAACAAAAACAACAGCAAGTGTGAAAAAGGAGACACCCTGGAGCCTGGAAACATTTGATTTGATTTCAGCTCCTTTTATTAAAAGAAAAGAAGAAGCTGGGGAGTGCCTTTAATCTTACCATTTAGGAGGCAGAGGCAGGAGGATGTCTGTGAATTTGCCTTGTCTACAGAGTGAGTTCTAGGACAGCCAGGGCTACACAAAGAAGAAGAAGAAGAAGAAGAAGAAG
>NW_022196897.1:154163986-154169243 GCF_008632895.1 Mastomys coucha
GGAGGAGGAGGAGGAGGAGGAAGAGGAAGAGGAAGAGGAAGAGGAGCAGGAGGAGAAGGAGGAGGAAAAGGAGGAAGAAGAAGGGGAGGAAGGGGGAGGAAGAACAGGAGGGAGAAGAGGAAGGATAGATGGAGGAGGAGGAGGAGGGAGAAGAGGAGGTGAGGGAAGAAGCCACAGCACAAGAGTAGAGGTCAGAGGTGAATTGGTAGGGGCCGTTCTCTCCTTCCCCTATGGGTGGAACTGTGGGTATGCAGTTCAAGTCCTCAGCGTTGGCGCCAAGTCCTCTTACCTGATGAGGTCTCACAAGCCTTGATCTCGGTTCTTCCTGGGGTCTCCCTGGGCTCACCAGAGGAGGCTATTCATACGTTTTGTTCATAAAAACTATCCATGCCGTTTGGACACACACCAGCTCACCTTGTGGCTGTCACCTGGAAGACATGTGCGTTAGCCATCCAGGGCCTGGCTGTGTGAGCTTGCCTGGAGAGAAACGAATAGATTCCCATCCACTCCAGACGGGGCACCATTGGGCCAGGCAGAGCTGTCACTCTGCCTAAGTAAAGCTTGCTGAGCCAATGTACTGGGGTTTCAAATGGGTGCCTAGGTGACCCCCAAACCAGCCGCTGAGTCACTAAAATATCTCTCAGTCCCGGCACGTGAGTTACTTAACCTCTGGCTGTGATAAAACATCATGTCCAAAGCCATATAAGGAAGAGGGAAGGGAAGGGTTCGCCATTCTTCCAGAGGATGGGTCACAGTGGCCACAGGAGGCCAGAGCAGGAGGCTTAGAGCTCAAGTCTCAACTGCACACAGGAAACAGGAAGAGCGAACTGGAAGCGTGGTGAAACTGTAGCCCTCAAAATCCATTCCAAATGACTTCTTCCATCAGGGCTGTGCCTCCCAAAGGTTCCATAGCGCCCACCGCCAAACAGCGCCACCCACTGGAGAACAAGTGTTCAATACACGAGCTGTGGGGGCGGGAACAGTTCAACCACCACACCCCACGTGTCTTTTCTTCTTCCCTAAGGCTGTATGATGGAGTCCCTGCAGTTAACTGCCCCAGGTCGCGCACGTGCGAGCGCACACAGACATGCACACACACACGCACGCCCATCCCTTCCCCAACAATAAAGAAATACCATGAAAGTTTAAATATACACATAAAAAAGGAGTTTCGACTGTGTCCACGATTTGTGTGTTTTTCGTTTCTCTTCTCTTTGAAAGAGGATCTTATACGTATCAAGGCCTTGAACTTGTTATGTACCCTAGAACGCCCTTGAATTCCTGAGTCTCCTGCCTCCCCCTAAACTGGGGCCATTACTGTCCTGCACCACCGCGGGGCTTAGACATGGATGCTGAAGCCTGAGTTGAGAGAGCCCTGAAAGGCAGGTCGGCCATTGTGTCCCTAGAGGTGAAGCCGGAAGATGCGGGAGTAGAAGGGCGTGACCTGGGGCCCAGCTCAGGGATCGGAGAGTCTCCACGCTGGGCAGAGGCTAGGCAAAGGCTGGGCAGGGACCCCCATTCCAGCCCACTTATCTCCACCCCACCCCCACTACCATCCCCAGGCCTTGCTGGTGCCCCGCCCCCACCCACAGGGACCTCTAAAATCAGCTGCAGTTCTAAGACAGCTTGAGCGCCAGAGGGAGCTCCAAGGGACTGGCCTGGCTTCTTCCCGCAGCTGGTTCAAACTGGTTTGGGCAGGGTGCGGCCTCTGCAGGCTGCATTCCAGGCCTCTGGCTAGCAGCGCGTTCCAGGCCTTTCCGGGACCACTGCGGGGTAGAGCCTGGGGACTGTAGCCAGAGTCCTCTGAGAGGCTAGACCCTGCGCGAATTCAGCCCTTTGTTTAAAATCCTTCCTGCGGCCTTGGGCAGGGTCCTTGGCATAGGACCTCCACCAGGTTTAGCCCTGAACCGGGGTGTGTCAAGACCAATTAGTGGCTGACTTGGTGGAAGAGGCAGGCCAGCTCCCCATTTCTCTCAGGTCCCCAGTTCAAAAAGTGGGGTGGGACACAAGATTCTAGAAACACAGTAATTTCTAGCTTCCCCAACTCTGCCCAGGGTGTGGCAATGTCCCTAAACCACTCAGGCTTTTGTTTTGTTTTTCTGTGTAGCCCTGGCTGTCCTGGAACTCACTCTATAGACCAGGCTGGCCTTGAACTCAGAAATTTTCCTGTCTCTGCCTCCCAAGTGCTGGGATTAAAGGCGAGCACAACCACTGCCCGGCACCACTCAGGCTTTAAACTTAAATTTCCAGGCCGGTGTTTTGAAAAAGGGGCTCACCTAGCCCAGGCTAGCTCCAAATGTACAAGTAGTGGAGAATTGCTTCAAACCTTGATCCTCCTGCCTCTCCCTCCCGAAAGTACTCTAAAGGTTGGTTATAACTAACTTCAGAGAAACTGGCCTTCCAGATATTCGAGCCTTTAGCGCATTCTCCCCAACTTCTCTCACCCCCAAACCACCACCTTGCTGAATGAAGCTTCATGTCCAGTTCCCGCCCTTCCTAGGCCTCCTGACCAGGCTGTAGCTGAACCAAAGCAGTATAGACAGTGCCTGGTGACCATGGACCGCCCTGCCAAGCCTCCGCTCCTCGCTCACCTCTGCTACGCTTTCTTCTGGTTACCT
Organism: Mastomys coucha; assembly: GCF_008632895.1. NCBI lineage: Eukaryota > Metazoa > Chordata > Mammalia > Rodentia > Muridae > Mastomys > Mastomys coucha. The sequence goes on from NW_022196897.1 coordinate 154,166,605, forward strand.
GCCCAGTGGCTTGTCCCTCTCAATGCTGCTGGCCAACCAAGGCCAGCCTGGGCTCTTCCAGCTGTCCCCAGCCCTGGCAGGCTTGCTAGAGGTTGAGCGGGTGATGTGTGAAAGAACTCAAAACTAGACACGTCACAGCCATGATAGATGGATGACCATGTGTGGCTTCAGTGGACTCCCTTTCTATGTGCCTGGGACCCAAGGTTCTGCCAAGAATTTTCCAAAGATGCTGGGCAGAGAGGTGAAGAGTCTAGATGGATGTGGAAAATCAGCCATGCATCCGGAAGTGGGGAGCCAGCAGCCCCAGAGCACAAAAAGGCCAGATGGAGCGAGTTTAGACTCCTCCCAAAGGTTGTCAGATAGAAGAAGATGAACTCACACATACTGCGGAGAAGGGTCGGGGGTGATGGATATTTTTTCCCAAACCTAAGACCAGCCCATTTAAAAATAAATGCAATATTTTAAAAGACATCAGCTGGAAATTCAAAACAAGACTATGGTCCGATTCTTTCCCCTTTGATTTTCCCATTTTTATTGGAAGGGGGTTCTCCTCTTTAGCCCAGGCACTGGAGAGTATGGATGAGTCTCAGAGCCTGGGTGGCTCAAATTTAGCGCCCTCTATTCTCTCTCTCTCTCTCTCTCTCTCTCTTTCTCCCTCTCTTTCTTTTTTTGAAGGGGGGCCACTAAGTCTGGCCCACTCACTTCACCAGAATCCCATCTCCACACATCCCCACAGCTTTTTCAAATATATTATATTTTTATGTGTGTTACATTTACTAATGAGTATGTGTACATGTGTGTAGGTCACATGTGCCAGCACAGGTGTGTAGAGGTGAGAGGACAACCTCAAGTAGTCAGCTCTCTGTCTACATAAGGGTCATGGGGGTCTAACTCGGGTCCTCGGGCTCAGCTGCAACACCTTTCCTCTCTGAGCCATTTTACTTAGTAAGATAGGGCTGGAGCTTATTTTAAAAGCTGGGAGGACACCCCCCCCAAATAACTGTAAAAATAAATAAATGAGGAAAGAAAGAAGAGCTGACTGGGGGGGGGGGGGAGGGAAGAGCTACCTAGTCCTCCCCAAAGCTTTCCTAATTTCAAGAACTCTCAATTAGATCTTTGTGTGTGTGTTCGTGGTGTGTGTGTGTGTGTGTGTTAGGGGCATGGAGGGTTTTTGGGACAAGGTCTCGTGTAGCCCAGGCTGGTCTCGAACCTAACCCACTATGTAACTAAGGATGATGACTTTAACTCTTGATCCTCCTGCTTCTATCTGGCAAGTGCTGTGAGCCACAGCATCTGGTCTGATTAAAAATCTCCCTGTGGGTTTTTAACATGCAGCCAGAGCTGGTTTACAAAGGCTCTCCTTGGCTGTTGAAGCAGCAGCAGGAGAGGAGAGCGCAGCACCCGAGCTTCGTGCGTTGCGGCCGCTGCAGAGCGCGCCGCTGCCACTGGGAGGCGCTGCGCGCTCGGCCGGCGTCCAGTCCTGCGCCCGCACCTGCTCCGCCTCCCCCAGGCGAGCCTCCGGGCTACGGTGCCGGGCCAGGACCGGACTTCCTCCTGGACGCCTATCCGCTTGACCCGCTGAGCAGTGGGGAACGCGAGTTCGCGCTCTCCCTGACTCCAGAGTCTGAAGCAGAGGTAAGGGCGGTGGGTGCGGAGGCGCAGCGCGGTCTCCAGATTGAGGATCGTGGCCCTGAACTGGGAGAGACCTCGACTTCCCTGCAACATCAACGGGGGGCGGGGCTATCCAGAGATACGCCTGTCGCAGTGGCCCATCCCCTCCTGGGTCCACCACCGCCTCAAGACCACCTCCACCCAAGTCCCGTCCCCACCCGGTGCCCATATCTCCTCCCCTGTTCCCATTCCCACCCATCTCCCTTGGTCTCATCCTCACCCTGGTCCCATCCCCACCTGGGGCCCATTATCCCCTTCCCCAGTCTTATCCCCACCTAGACCCCATTCCCACTTAGGACCTCTGGCCACCCTGGTCCCATCCCTACTTGGAACCCAACCCTATCTGAACCCCACCCCACAAGAGTCTCACCTCCATGCAGAGACCCCAGCGTCCCCACGTTTCCTGTGCACAGGGCTGAGAACGCCCAGAGCTCCCACCCTGTGCCACACGGGGCCTTGGAGGGCCCTGGAGGCGCCGACTTGGCTCACAGCTCCTGCAGGGTCTCAGACCCGCCAGCTCCTCTCGGGCTAAGCCAGATGCCTGGAGTGGTGTGTGGGCCGCACGGGTTCCAGGAAGCCCCAAGGCGGAGGGCAGCTATGGTTGCTAAGAAGAAAAATACCGCGTGCGTCCTGGTCGTATTTTCTATTTTAGATGCATAAACACAAAGTAGATCTAAAACTAGACTCTCCAGCTGTGGCGGGCGGTCTGTCTCAGTGTAGGAAAAAAACCTTTTACCTATCCAAGTTCTCCACCAGGTCTCTTTTAAGACACCCACAGCGATGTAGGCTCTTAATATTGGCCAGTTGGTAGATGCTTGGAGAGGGTTCGGCCTGGGCTATGTGCAACAAGACCCTTTCTCATAAAATTAGGAGCTGAGCTTGTACTTGACAAGAATTCTTGTCAGCATAAGGCCCTGGGTACCATTTCCAGCAACACACTCAAGTCCTCTCTCTCTCTCTCTCTCTCT
>NW_022196897.1:154169554-154184365 GCF_008632895.1 Mastomys coucha
CTCTCTCTCTCACACACACACACACACACCAGAAGAAATAGCTGTTAATTTGAAGGTCTGACTCAGCTAACTGGCAGAGCACTTACTTGCCTAGCAAACTGTAGGCCCCTCCGGCAATGTAAAGAACAGTCGCTGCTCCTGCGGAGGCCGGGGTTCCATTCCCACCATCCACCATGGTGACCTACAGCTGCCTGTAAGCTCAGCTACAGGGACATCTGATACCTTCTTCTGGCTTCCATGATACACAGACAAGTGTATCACACAAAAATATTTTTTTTTTTTTTTTTAAATGTGTAGCCCAGGCTGGCCTCGAACTCATGATCCTCCTGCCTCTGCCTCCTTCAGCAAATCCTACCGGCGTGCGCCACCACAACCGGCAATATTTTTAAAAAATAAATTAATAGGGGCTGGTGAGATGGCTCAGCGGGGAAGAGCACCGACTGCTCTTCAGAAGGTCATGAGTTCAAATCCCAGCAACCACATGATAGATCACAACCACCCGTAATGAGATCTGATGCCCTCTTCTGGTGCGGCTGAGGGCAGCTACAGTGTGCTTACATATAATAAATAAATAAATCTTAAAAAAAAATAAATTAATTAATAAAACAAACCTTTCTAGTCTGGAGATCTGTCCTTGCAGAGGTCCTGCGCTACGGCAGAGCCGATGTTCTTGGGAGTGGAGAGGACTGTTGCTGGTGGAAGAGGCGCCATTGAGGTGGGAGCTGAGGCTGGTGGGCAGGGGCAGAGCTCCATAGGCACCTGGCACCGTCTTCCCCAGGATGGAAGAACCTAGTTGGCAGGCAGCTTACCAGTTCCACATTTTCTCCTTCTCTTACTTCCTCTTTGGGGGACAAGCAGTTCAAGAAAGGTCTCTGGAAGCTCACGTACCAGCGGGGGTGGGGGCGGGAAGTGGGCTCAGGGCTCCCCAGCTCCTGCCCACTGGACCAGATGCGGCCACACTGCCTTGTTTTTGCTAGGTCAAGGATTCGTTGGTCATGTTGTCGATTGAGGTTCCTCAGAGCACAACAAACAGCCAATATCTACATCCTGTCCACCGTGCTTACTTTGTCTAGTCCATCACTGTCAAGTTTCTTGACCGCTGGCTTTCCTCGCAGGAGGGTCACCCCTCACCTGGGATGAAGTAGGCTTCTCGCAGCCATTTGTACGTATTCGTTGTTGTTATTTTTGAGACATAGTATCACCATGTATACATAGTATCACCATGTATCTTTAGCTGCCCTGGAACTCCCTCTGGAGACTAGGCAGGCTTTCCTTGAACTCTCAGAGGTCCGCCTGCCTCCGCTTCCTGAGTTCTGGGATCAAAGGCATGCGCCACCACACCTGGCTGGTCTGCTCTAATTGAGGGTTTGGGGAGGTGCTAACGCAGATGGGCTGGGAGGCTAATTGAAAAGGGACCCATCTACACAGCTAGTAACTCTTTATTCATGGTGGGGTGAGGCCTTCAAAATAGATGCTTTGGCCGTCACCCGCCCTCCAGCCAGTAGCCCCTCACCCTTGCTCTGTAAGTCCGCCGATTGGCTCCCAGGATGAGCTTTGGTTTCTTGTTGGGACCTCAGAGGAGTAGACACACAGTTTCCATCTCACAAGAGAACAGAGTGGCAGGGCAGTGGTGGCGCAGAGGCAGGCGAATTTCTTAGAACAAAGCCAACCAGGACAGGCTATGCAGAGAGACCCTGTCTTGACCAAAACAAAAAACAAACAAACAAACAAACAAACAAACGGAGGAGAGAGAACAGAGTGGCCAGGAAGGGAAGAAATGGGGGGGAGGGAATTCTCACTCCCATGGTCTTTACTTGAGGGGCGAAGGGGGCTGAGAACTCTAAGACTTCGGAGAAGCTCGCTGTGACTAGCATTCTGCAGACAGGATTCTATGCTGTGCTACATCAGTTCCTGGATCCAGCAGGGTTTCGTTTAGTTAGGCTTGGTTTTTTTGTTTTTTGTTTTGTGTGAAATAGGTTCTCATAATGTACTCCCTAGTTAGCCTAGAACCCACCATGTAGGGCAGGCGGGCTTCAAACTCACTATGTAGCTGAGGATGGCCCTTGAACTCCTGATCCTCCTGCTTCTACCTCTCCGGTGCTCGCGTTGCAGGTGTGTGCCCGCACACCTGGTTCTCGGCCAGTTTTAAGGCTCAGTTGGCTGATCTCCGTGGTCGGCTCCTGGAATTCCAGCACTTAGATGGTGCTTGAAGTTAAGAGTCTAGCCTAGTCTACAGGTCTACCTAGTGAGTTCCAGGTTAGCCAGGTTTACGCAGCAAAACTCAGCCCAAAGCCGCCATCCTTAGTGGCCCCTACCACTTCCCTTATGTGGAGGCTGCTACCGGTTGCTGTTCGCTCTCTGCTTCTGCTTTTTAATTACTAAGATTATAAGAAGATATGGAAACGTTCGTTTAAATCATACAAGGTGTTTGAATGGGAATGGTCCCCATAGGCTCGTAGGCAGTGGCAATATCAGGGGGTGTGGCTTTGTTGGAGTGGGCGTGGCCTTACTGGAGGAAGTGCCTCCCTGGGGCTTTGGGGTTTCACCGGGCTCAGGTCAGGTGTCTCTCTCTTCCTGCTGCGTGCAGATCTGGGTGCAGGACTCTCAACTACCTCTTCAGCGCCATGTCTGCCAACAAGCTTCCATGCTCCCCGCCATGACGATAATGAACTAAAGCCCTGAATCTGTAAGCTAGTCCTAATTAAATGTTTTCTTTTGTAAGAGTTTCTGTGGTCATGGGATCTCTTCACAGCAACAAAACCCTAAGACACCATGGAATTAATAAATTAGCTAAAGACGCTTTGTACGTCAAGAGAAAAGTGAGCGAGTCTGTGTCTCTGTGGAACCAATAATCTTGTTCAACTTGCAAACCCGTGGAAGGACTAGGGTGTGTCTTGCTCTGTGACCCACTGGCCTTGGGGCATTCCAGTTTTAGGTGCTGGGCTAGAAAGCTTCCAGTGAGACAAGTGGGTAGAGAGACTCTGTAAAAGCCCAAGGTCAAACAATGTCCTCTGGACATGACAAGACCCTGGACACAGGATTGCCTGCACAGAACCTGCACAAGATCAAGCCATGAAGGGGTCCACAAGCCCCCACCCCTAGTTCAGAAATTGCTGGTATTTTATTTCTGCTGGGGTAGGTGTTCTTTAAAGGTGCTGGCATCTGGTAGGTCTCCCAGGATGCAGTGGATGTCCCCACACATATGGGTGAATATGCAATACAATATACAATGCAATGTAACAGAAAACAGTGCAGCACAACACAGTACAATACAATTCAAATTGGGCTCAGTGGATTATTTTGGGAGTTGGGAAGGGGTGAGTGGGAGGTGGATCTGGAGGTGTCAGAAGGAAGAGTGAGAGCTAAATGTGATTAAAATACATTGCATGATATTCTCAGAGAATTAAGAACATAGTTTTATAGGGGCTGGAGAGATGGTTCTGCAGTTCATAGTGCTTATTGCTCTGGCAGAGGACTGGGGTGCAGTTCCTAGTACCCCTGTATCTTAGAAATTGTTCTGTTGCTATAAAAGAAAGCTTTCAGTTGCGGGCTTGTTTACAGTATCAGAGGTTAGTCTGTCTCCATCATGGCGGATGCAGAAGTACCTGTGAGATGGAGAAGAATCTGTGAGGTCTATTCCCTGACCCACTGGCAGAGAGGGTAAGACAAGGTCTTTGATGGGCTTCTGAGACCTTAAAACCCAACCGACACACTTCCTCCCTAAAGGCCACACCTCCTGATCCTTCCCAAAAAGTGCCACTCCCCAGTGACCAAGCATTCAAGTACCTGAGCCTGTTGGGGCCATTCTTATTCAAACTGCCTCAGCTGTAACTCCAGTTCCTTCTTGGTGTCACGTGTACATGGAGGCACACCACTCACATACACAAAGAAAGCGTACAGCGTGAGAGCAGATGCGTGTACCCCATGGTGTCTGTGGGAAGGTCAGAGAGGGCATCTGTGGAGACCGTCCCCCTCCCATCATGGAACTCGGATTGTCCCGCTAGCTCTGCAAGTGACTTTACCTACTCAAGAGCCCTGGTCTGTCTGTATGTCTGTCCTCCTTTCTTTCTGTCTTCCTTTCCTTTATTAATCTGTCTAGTCCTGGTTTTACTTTCTTCCTTTTCCTGTGATTTATTTATTTGTTTTTGTTTTTGTTTTTCAAGACAGGGTTTCTCTGTGTAGCCCTGGCTGTCCTGGACCTCACTCTGTAGACCAGGCTGGCCTCGAACTCAGAAATCCGCCTGCCTCTGCCTCCCAGGTGCTGGGATTAAAGGCATGTGTCACCACTGCCCGGCTGGTTTATTTATTTATTTATTTATTTATTCACATAGCCTGGATTGACTTTGAACTTGTGCCTTTGTGGCTCCATCCTGGTAAGCATGTACTGCCTGTCTAGCAGATTTCTACTTTTTTTTTTTTAGTTTACATTTTATGTTTTAATTTACATGTCTAGGTGTTTCACATGCATGGAAGTCTATGTGCTACATACATGCCTTGGGCCCACAGAGGTCAGAAGAAAGCAGGAAGCAGAGAGGTAGCCGGAGACTTCTTTCTGAGGGAAGAACTGAGCCCCAGCTGCCTGGCTGGATGGTTGGAAATTGAAGAGAAAGGACGGGCTGGGAACTCTGAAGTCTGGCCTGAGCAACTGGTCACTGGTCCTTGCTCTTAAGTGGGAAGGAGCCACGCGTGGAGCACCTTTTGTCCCTTGCCCATGGGCAGCGCCAGCCCCTCTTGGCTTTTGACCCAGCTGGGAAGTTTGGAATTGCATTTTAGCAGGAGGAGGACAGGAAAGAAAAAGTGCTTGCTGGTTGTCCCCTGCCTGTCCCTTAAGCGAGGCTGTTCCTCCAAGCAGAACAATTTACACCCAGGGAGTTACAAAGAACAGAGAGGGGCCAGTGGAGGGTGCGTGGGCTGTGGCCAGCAGGAATCCTTTCTAAGGCCACTTAGGAGATTATCTTGAGAAAATTGTCCAGTGAGTGATTTGTGGGGCCTGGTGGGGTGGCTGCTCTTGAGTGCTTCCTGTGGGTTGGAAATATTTGGGGATCTCCTTCATTTGTGGGCCAGTCGATAAGCCTTTCTTTGTGCCTGCCTACTTCTGAGCGTAGGTCCCAGGAGGTGGACAGAGGAAAGAGACCAGAGCTGACAGACACCAACCAAAAGAACACAGTCCCTGAAGCCTTCCATGGATACAGAGGTCAGCTCTGAGGCCTGAAAACTTCAGGTCAAATTCTGGCTTTGGTATTTATGAGCTGTGTGACCCGGCAAGTCGTGCAACTTCTCTGTTCCTCAGCCCACACAAAGAGGCAATAAGGGCCCTTGCCTCGGGGTTCTCCTGAAAATGAGGCAAGGCGACCCTACAAGGGACTACCTTGTCTTATCTCTCTGTTGGGTGCCAGACATCTGCCACAGGACTGAGTCAGAGTGACAACCCTGATTCAAGAAAATGGTGGCTCCTGTCACAAGCACAGCTGTAGAAATGCAGCCACCAAACAGGTCCGGTCCCTTGAGGCTGCCCTGCTAGCAAAAGAAAAGGTAGATTCAAACCCAGGATAGACCAGATGTATAATGTCTCCATTCTTCTTTCCCTCTGTCACTCCCACGTTTCCACTTCCCTCCGAGCTGGACCTCATGGCCTCAGGCTTGCTGGGCAAGCTCTGATGCCCTGAGTCTACCTGGCATGTCGCTCCCAAGCTTTGAGATCAGTCAGGTAGCAGAAAGCAGGTCTCCCAGCTCCCTGTTCACAGAGCCCAGACCTCGTGAGTGAGCTCACTGAGGCTGGATGGCTCCCAGCTTTTCTTCCTGACCCTGTCTTGTTTTCTTTGTTTGTTTGTTTGTTTCTTTCTTTCTTTCTTTTTTGTTTTGTTTTGTTTTGTTTTGAGACAGGGTTTCTCTGTGTAGCCCCGGCTGTCCTGGAACTCACTCTGTAGACCAGGCTGGCCTCGAACTCAGAAATCCATCTGCCTCTGCCTCCCAAGTGCTGAGATTAAAGGCGTGTGCCACCACTACCCTGACCCCGGTCTTGACTGAGTCCTCCACTTTATAATCAGCTGGAAGGGAAAAGGGGGGTTTCAGGAAATGGAGTCCTGGAGGCTAAACTACCTTTTTTTAAAAAATGAAACAAGCAAAACTGTTTCTCAGAGGACAGGGCTCTCAATCAGCTGGGCCTTGGTGGCCGAGCAGGGGCAGGGCCCACCACTCCCAGGAGTCACTAGCACCCCTCCACCTGACCTCTTGTTTCCTTGGGACAGGAACTGTAACTTCTTGTCTGGCCTCCAGGCTCCTCCCCCACGATGCCACTCTCTCCTGTGACTTAGCGCAATATTTTGGGGATTGGAGCTTTCTAACATGCCCCTGCTTCTCCTTATTGAGGATCCTTTCCTGTGGCCTTTGCAACCCAGAAATAGTCCCCGCTGTACTATGGGTTCAGGGTTTAGAACCACAACTGGGCCCTATTTATAGCACACCACACACCGGAGAGGAGATGTTAGCGCACTGGTCTGTCTTGTGGGGGTGGCTCTTGATGGAGGCAGCTGTACTTGATGTACAGACCTCCGGGGACAAGCTTGTGCCTGGGAGCCCTCAGGTGCTGGGTCAGCGGACCGAGACAGGGTCAGCTGGAAAGAGGGGCTCATGCATTGGGCGAGCTTGGTCCTCTTTGCTTGGTAATTAGGCTGCAGGTGCTGATCCTGATGGCGAGTAAAGGAGCCATGTCTGAGGGGAAAGAGCCCAAACTCTTGTCTGTGTAAGTGGGTGACGTCAGGACACCAGTTAGGACCGGGTACCCGCAGACCCCCTTAAGCAGGGTCCTGTTTGGTTTGGCCTGAGATTAGTTAAAAAAAAAAATGGGGGCTGGCGAGATGGCTCAGCAGGTAAGAGCACTGACTGCTCTTCCAAAGGTCTTGAGTTCAAATCCCAGCAACCACATGGTGGCTCACAACCACCCGTAATGAGATCAGACTCCCTCTTCTGGTGCGTCTGAAGACAGCTACAGTGAATTACACCGGAGCGAGCAGGACCGGAGAGCAGCCACACACATGATAGCTCATGGCCATCTGTACAGCTACAGTGTACTCATACACATAAAGTAGATAAAATAAATCTTTAGAAAAAAAAATGTAGCCGAGCGGTGGTGGCACACGCCTTTAATCCCAGGACTTGGGAGGCAGAGGCAGGCGGATTTCTGAGTTCGAGGCCAGCCTGGTCTACAGAGTGAGTCCCAGGACAGCCAGGGCTATACAGAGAAACCCTGTCTCGAAAAACAAACAAACAAACAAAAAATGTGTTGGCCGGGTGTGGTGGTGTCATGTGCCTTTAGTGCAGAGGCAGGTGGATCTCAATGAGTTTGAAGCTAGCCTGGTCTACATAGGGAGCTCCAAGGCACCCAGAGCCACACAAGGAGACCCTCTCTCAAAAGACAAACAAGCAAACATCGTCAGTATTTGGGAAACATCGGGGCATTTCCCACAAGATTAGAATTTCTGACTACACTCCTTTATTTTTGTTTTGGTTGATTTGTGGAACTGCCGGTAGAATCCAGGGCCACTGGTCTGCTAAGTCCGACCAGGACTGTTGTATGCAATGCCACGCCCCTCCCCCCTCTGGAGGGCTTCTTTACTCAGTTCCATCACTGCCCAGCTGTGGGGGCTTCTGGCAGCTCCAGACAGAGCTAGCACCCAGCCCCTCGCAGGGTGCAGCCTTCCACAGGGCAGAGCTCCTGCAAGCAGGGATTGCTGACAATGTAGTTTGGCTTCCAACCCACACCAAGCAATGTTAGAATGAGCATGGCTCCTGGCTGCGGCTCCTCAGGGTCAGGTCAAGACTCCGTCTCTATCTCTGTGCTTGGTTTCAAAGAGGTTTTTGTTTGTTTGTTTGTTTTTAATAAGCATGTGGGGCAGTGATGGCATATGCCTTTAATCCCAGCACTTGGGAGACAGAGGCAAGAGGATCTCTGTGAATTTGAGGTCAGCCTGGGCTATAAAGCAAGTTCCAGGACGACCAAGATTGTTCAACAGAGAAGCCCTGTCTTGGAAAGAAGAGGAGAAAGAGGAGGAGGAGGAGGAGGAAGACGAGGAGGAGAAGGAGAAGGAAGGAAGGAAAGGAAGAAAGAAAGATTATACTTATTGGCAGATGTGAAAACACTTTTCTTTCTTTTTTTTTTTTTAAAGATTTATTTATTATTATACTTAAGTACACTGTAGCTGACTTCAGACACACCAGAAGAGGGCGTCAGATCTCATTACAGGTGATTGTGAGCCACCATGTGGTTTCTGGGACTTGAACTCAGGACCTTCGGAAGAGCAGTCAGTGCTCTTCCCCGCTGAGCCACCTCGCCAACCCATGAAAACCCTTTTCAAACACAGGCTGGAACTCTGTGATTTCAAGGCAGCCCTGGTCTGTGTAGCAAGTTCCAGGGCCACAGAGTGAGTGAGGCCTTAGCTTTTTTGTTTGTTTGTTTGGTTTTTGGTTTTGTTCTGTTTTTTGGTTTTTTGAGACAGGGTTTTTCTTGTGTAGCCCTGGCTGTCCTGGAACTCACTCTGTAGACCAGGCTGGCCTCAAACTCAGAAATCCGCCTGCCTCTGCCTCCCAAGTGCTGGGATTAAAGATGTGTACCACTACTGCCCTGCTGTGAGAACTTATCTTTTAAAAAAATTACTTTTATTTACGTGTGGGGGTGGGAGTCTGGGAATTGAACTCAGGCCATCAGACTTGGCTGCAAGTGTCTGTATTCTCTGAGCCGCTTTGCCGTCCCTTTTAAGAAATTAATTAGTTAGGGGCCGGAGAAATGGCTCAGTGATTAAGATCACTTGCTGCTCTTTCAAAGGACCCAAGTTTAGTTCCCAGCACCCACCTGGTGGCTCATAGCCACCTGTTAATTCCAGTTCCAGGGGATCCCACCGTCTTCTGGTCTCCTGCTGTTACCAACGTACCTGCACACATATAGTGTACTTACAGAAACGTAGGCAAAACACTCATGCACGTAACAGAATAAATAGATCTTTATTTTATTTCCCAAGGCAGAGTTTCATTGTGTAACTCTGAGTGTCCTGGAACTCTGTAGACCAGGCTGGCCTCGAACTTACAGAGATGCACCTCCCCCTGCCTCCTGGGTGCTGGAATTAAAGGCAGGTGCCACTATACACAGCACATAAACCTTTTACAAATTAATTCAATTTCTGCGTGATGTGTATTTAGGTTACACCCAGCCATGCAGGCACATGTGGAGGCCAGAGATCGGCATGCGTCTCTTCCTCAATGATTTTGATTTTTTGTTTGTTTTTTGTTTTGTTTTGTTTTTCCAGACAGGGTTTCTCTGTTTAGCCCTGGCTGTCCTGGAACTCACTCTGTAGACCAGGCTGGCCTCGAACTCAGAAATCTACCTGCCTCTGCCTCCTAAGTGCTGGGATTAAAGGCGTGAGCCACCATTGCCTCCCTTCATTTTGATTTTTTTTTTTTTTTTGAACCAGCTCTATCATTGAACATGGAGATCACCTATTTTGACTAGACAAGCTAGTGAGCCCTAGGAGGTGCTCCTATCCAGACCCCAGCACTGGGGTTACGTGTGCCAGCTTCTTACGTGGGTTCTGGGGATCCAAACCGAGTTCCTCACGCTTGCGCAGCGGATACTTCCACCATGGAGCCGCCTCCTCGAGCCCCAAGGACATCCACAACCTGCTGCCCCTCCAGTTGCTTGGGATGTGACTCCCAGTTTTGTTCAAAAGCACAGGCTTGAAGGCCACAGACTCTGGCCTACCCTGGACTCTTGCCCTCTGCTTTACGTGTGTGACCTTGGGCAAGCTTCAGCTCTCTGAACTGCCAGCTCAGCAGCATCACCCTGCAGAGGGTTAGGGCACCATCACCAGTCCTTCATAGTATCTATTTATTCTGTCTCTTCTGAAACGTGTGTGAGGAGGACGGCCTGAGGTGGCTTAACCTGTCCGTAGTAGGTGGGGGTCAAGCTTGCTGCCAGCCACTGCTATTTTAAGCAAGGTTAAGGAGCTTTGGGGAAGGGTGGGGGGTCTGCAAGGATCTGGGCATCTCTTTCCTAATTCTTTGCTTCAAGGGAAAAAAAAAAGTGAAGGGGTTTATCTCCCTGGAAACCATTGCCGATGGCAGGACGCTGTCTTTGCAGGCGAGGGAGGTGGAGGCGGCCCCACGGACAGAGTGTAGAGGTCTGAGTTCACGGCCCCTCTTCAGGCCTTTGCTGGAGTTTTTTGGGGAAGCCATGTTGGAGGTGACTTAGCAACCCGTAGGAATGGGCCAGTGGCCAGGAGGGAGAGGAGAGCCACATGCCTGCCCTTCACCTCCCTTCTCCCTCCTCCCTCCTCCCCCGCCCCTCCACTGCTTCCTGGGCAGCCATCTTGATCTACTCCTTCCCCTGAGATGGTTTCTATCCCACCAAGGAGCCTGGAGCCAGCCACAAGGTGGCACTCTCGGGCGCGGATGCTGGTAGTGGAGCAGCGGGGAGCCTGAGACTATATTTAACTCTCCTCAGCTCCTCGAAGCTTGCCCTGCAAACATGGAGGCCGCCAGGAAATGGCTTCAGGCCTGTGAGGCCCCGGAGAGGCCTCTAGCCCAGGCAGAAGCATTCGGCCTGTTTCCATCAAGTTCCCTTCCCAGTCCCCTGGGCTTTCTCTGCCTGAGGAAGAAGCTCTAAGATAAGGATCCCCATGACTGCCAGCCAGGTATAGGATCTCTAAGAGCAATCACGGAGTTTTCTAGAAGGTCCTAAGTTTATGAAAGGGAAACCAGGAAATCCTATTGTGAAGCTTCCAACCCGTGGCTGTCCCCAGAGGATAAGACCCAGCAAGGGGAAAATCGTGAAGGTTTGGCCCCTGTGCACAGTGACTGGAGGGGTCTGAGAGAGGGGTCAACTAGTAATAGCAAGGTAGGTCAGATGTTAACTGAGCGCCTACTTTGTGACAAACAACATGGTTACCTGGAATCGACAGTTCAGTGTCTTCCCTGGGCACAGACATGATATAGGAGGATCGGGGGGCGGGGGGGAGACAGTGAAGTGTTACTATTAGAGCCAATACTTCACTTTAGTAGTGGGTCCTGGTGAGAGCTGGTTCCCTTAGAAGGTTCTGACAGCTTGGATAACCAACCCATGGGCTGAGCAGTCCAGAGGTGTTGGGGGTAAAAGGATCCTGTCCATCCTTGTTTCCATGGGATTAAGGACCAAGTTAGGCCCAGTGCTGTCTGTGAGCCTAGACTGATGACAGACCCAGAGCCTTGGATGGATCTGTCTGAGGGAAGACCAGACAGGTGTGACCAGATGTGGTGCTGGTCTACAAGGAAGGTTAATGTGGGGGAAATGCCATCTTGGAGCTGAAGTTTGATATGAAGAGAGAGAATGGGAGAGAGAGAGAGAGCGCCTCCTCAAGAGAATAGCATCTTGGCCTGAAGACGAAGGCTGGGCAGGACCAAGCAGGTGAATTCAGATCAACCTCTGGGGTGAGAGAATAGGAAGGCTGAGCTGGGGTCCCCTGTGGTAGCTGCATGGGCCCAGACTCCAGCGAAGGCAGAATTGGAAGATGGTATGGACTCAGAACCAGGGAAGTCCCAGCGTGGTCCTGGATGCCTTCCATGGCAGAAGGCCACTGCCTAGGCGTGGGGTGTGGCTCCGTTGGTAGCCGCGCTTGTCTAGCATGCAGAAAGCCTTGGGTCCAATCCCAAGCTATATGACCCCCAGTGAGGTGACACAGTCCTGTCATCCCAGTACTTGTCAGAAGTTTGAGCTCATCCTCTCCCATAGATTCCAGGCCAGGCTGGGCTATATAAAACCCTGTCTTAAAAACAAACACGGTGGCCACAGGCAGCCGCACTGCCATGCTGTGAAATGCCTGGATTCGTCCAGCTCTCTGGGACTTGGCCAGCTCCTCCGGGCACTCAGTGCTCTGTAGCCTCAGGCCCACCCTGTGCCCAAAGTAGCCGCCTCCTTCAGGACATAAATGGGGAAAATGCCCTTGTTGGCCTCCAGTCAGGGGCTACATTTGGCTCTCCTTACTGGGGCCCCAGCCGTGCCAGCCAGCCAGCTCTCTTTGATGACTTCAGTACCCTCCTCCCAGGTTTCCGGGCTCCAGAGAGGTGGGAGGAGAGGCTGGGGAGGGGTCTGCTGGGTGTTAGGCTCAGGAGACTTCCTAGCACTCAGGTACCTGTCACAAGACTAGGAGAGTGGGCGGGGTGGGAGCAAAGAGCAGGTAGCTTTCTTTTTAAAAATCTCTCTACAAAGAGAGTGACTCCGTGTTGGGGAGGCAACTGGGAGCAGTAGGAAGTGTGGTTAAGCAGAGGGCAGATGTCCCCAGTTCTAGCTGTGTGCTGTAGGGGAGTTCTTTTAGGTTTTCACCAGAAACTAAAAAAACCCCTGCTCAAAGGGAGGCATCTGCATTTTCAGATGGCGACCCCATGGAGCTTCTGATCTGTGAGGGCCACACACAGCTCAGACCTGACGACTCCTTTGTCAACCTGGCTCTGGAGCAGGCTCAGAGCACCCCACTTGGAATTTTTCATCCCCCACTAACTCTGCTACCTGGAACCAGCTCATCTGCCTTTGTTTTGTTTAACCACCAACAAGATAGAGACTCTGGGGTTAGGAGTATAATCCCAGTATTCAGGGTGTGAGGACAATTGTCTAGTTAAAGGCCAGCCAGGAATTATCTAGCAGCAAAGACTTTGCCTCATAAAACAAAAAGCCAGGCGTGGAGGCCGGTCACTTAGGAGGTTCAAAAGTATCAGGAGGTTTAATCCCAGCACTTGGGAGGCAGAGGCAGGTGGCTCAACAAGTTCGAGGCCAGCCTGGTCTACAAAGTGAGTTCTAGGACAGCCAGGGCTACACAGAGAAACCCTGTCTCGAAAAAGCAAAATAAAATAAAATAAAATATAAAAAAAATATCAGGAGGGCTGGAGAGATGACTCAGGGGTTAAGAGCAGTGACTACTCTTCCAGAAGTCCTGAGTTCAATTCCTAGCAACCACATGGTGGCTCACGACCATCTGTAACAGGGACCCAATACCCTGTTTTGGCGTGTCTGAAAACAGCTATAGTGTACTCATATAAGTAAAGTAAATAAATATTAAGTAAGTTCAATGAATCCCAGACAAAGAAACCAAAGTACTGATTCTAATTACATTCACTGACACAAACCACTAAAGGAAATAGGAAATGGACAGAGGACACAAGAGAATTCAACAAGGAGATGGAAATGTGAAGATAACCCGTGTGATATGCTGGAAATAAAAACTACAACAAGTCCTATAGAAACAAACCAAACCAACCCAAACAAAAACACACTGGGTAGTCTCAGGACAGAGAGGATCCCGTGATCTACCTTCTGTGGAAAAGAGAGGACATCCGAGTTTAAAGATGAGGCAGAGAATGAGTTTCATGTTTGTAAGAACTTCTCATCCTTGAAGGCATGTAGACATTAGCTAAAGAATCATAACAGGAAATCCCCCAAAATTAGGAAAATCCAGGTAAAGAGGCATTTATGCCAGACGAGAATTAAAAAGACCCTCCTCCTAGGATGATTGGAGCAGCACCCAAGTCCACAGAATTGAAACGAAGGGGCTTGAGAGGTGGCTTAGGGGTTAAGTCCACTGGCTGCTCTTCCAGAGGACTTGGATTCAATTCCCAGCATCCAGTTGGTGGCTCGCAGCCATCTGTAACTCCTGTTCTGGGGACCCTGAAGTTTCTTGTGTATGGTGACACGGAGTCACATGCTGTCTTGCTGAGGCAGACTCCAGTGGTGTTTTGCTGAGGTAAGACCCGTGGCAGGACATGGGATGTTTGGAGAGAGTATACGTAGGACTCAGTGGATGGTGATGGGGCGCTTGCACAGCTAGCTGTGCAATGTTTCTTTGGACCCGCATCTTCACTGATCTGCACTTCATTGAGAGAGACGCAGCAGAGAACTTCTCCTGGTGTCCCGACTAGTTCTGGTGGCTCCTGCCGATTCCGTGGAGGCCTGGCTGTTTCTACTGGATTGTGTTCCCGCTACTGATCTGTGATCAGTATCCTGACACAGCTGAACTGGGCTGCTGGTATCCTGACAGAGACTGGAATTAACCCCAAAGAACCCCTCCTAAACAGGGCCACACCTCCTTTGTCCTATTTACCATGTTTTCTCCCCTCCCTTTGGACGGTGGGCTGGAAGCGGGAGAGTCGAAGTGTTTGAGAAACCTTATTAGAAGTAGGTTCTGAAAAATCTAAGCCTACAGGATCCAATGAATCCAACGCCATTTCCTCACCTCCACAGGCAGTAGACACAGAAATGCTGCATGGATACACATGCCAGCAAAACACCACATGCATGTAAAATACCATACGAGAAATAAGTAAGAGGGCACAGGTTTACAGAGGAAGCAAGTTAAGCAATGCTGCAGGCTATCAAGGGCAACACTGTCAAGATGACAGTGGGGGTGTGGCGGAGCGTGGGGGGTGGGGTGAGGTAGGGGGCTGGGGAAATGTCTGAGGGGTTAGTAACAGTGGCTGCTCTACCAGAGGACCCAGGTTCAAGTCTTGCCACCCACCCACGTGGGAGCACACAACTATCTGCTGCTCCAGTTCTAGGGGATCCAACATGCTGGTAAAATGGCAGTGCACATAAAACTTTAAAGATCAATTAAGTTTAAAAAGTGATTGACAGCTGGCCTCCTGAGTCAGGATTCCCAAAGGCCCCTGGCTGTGGTCTGTTTTGTGGGGTATCTAAAGGGAGGACCAGGTGTGGTGGCACACCCCTTTTCCCTCAGCCTACTTCTGTACTTGGGAAGCAGAGGCAGGTGGATGTGTTAGTTCAAGGCCAGCCTACTCTAC
>NW_022196897.1:154184375-154186707 GCF_008632895.1 Mastomys coucha
AAGGGGGGGAAGGCAGGAGGGAGGGGGCAGGTTAGTAAGCTTGTGGTTAGAATGGTTTTCTGTTTTGATTGATATTTAATCACTTCCTCAACTGGGCATGCCCCTCCCAACGATGATGCGTCTGATTTTAATCATATGCACCCCCAATTATAATAGGCATACAGCCGTAAACTTGGGGTAGGGGGCTCTACTAAGAGGATGAATAGAAGGTACAGTTCTGTGGTGCTCTCAGAGCGAGTCGAGGCTGGAACTCAACACTTGGGGAATACACCTGGATAGAAACCATCCAAATGTGATTGTTATCAGAGGTGGGGAGACTTGACCCATTGTTCAAAGATGGGAGACTGGTAACCTAATAGAGATGGGGAAAGGAGAGGTTTCTGGGTGCACTGTTTAGAGAAGGGTGTGTGTGCAAAGTGTGTGTAGAAGATGCTGGGCTGCCAAGTGTATTCTCATGGGAGTGGAAAGTGTGTACCCTAAATCAGATGGGTGTCATGGCATTACTGTGTCTTGCTTGCTTCCTCCAAAAGTGACAAGAGAGGGACTGGAGAGATGACTCAGCGGGTAAGAGCACCGACTGCTCTTCCAAAGGTCCTGAGTTCAAGTCCCAGCAACCACATGGTGGCTCACAACCACCTGTAATGAGATCTGATATCTTCCTCTGGTGTGTCTGAAGACAGCTACAGTGTACTTATTTATAACAAATTTTTTTTTTTTTTTGGTTTTTTTGAGACAGGGTTTCTCTGTATAGTCTTGGCTGTCCTGGAACTCACTCTGTAGACCAGGCTGGCCTCGAACTCAGACATCCTCCTGCCTCTGCCTCCCAAGTGCTGGGATTAAAGGCGTGAGCCACCAGTGCCCGGCAACAATTTTTTATATAACAATTTATATAATAAATCTCTGGGTCAGAGCAAGTAGGGACTGAGCAAGCAGGGTTGAGCAGAACAAGCAGAGGTCCTAAAAGTCAATTGCCAACAACCAGATGAAGGCTCACAACTATCTGTACAGCTAGTATACTCATATACATAAAATAAATAAATCTTTAAAAAAATAGTGACAAGAGAGAAACACCAACTCACACATGAAGGCAGGGTCATCAGAACAACACAAAGTCCTTTAAGTCAAACTTGAAAGGCCAACGAGGCTTAGAAGGACATAGTTCAATTTATCTGCACCAATGTATGTCTGGTGTGTGAGTGAGTCTCCATGTGGGTGCTGGGAATCGAACCTGGGTTCTTTGCAAGAACAAGTGATCTTATCCAACTCTCTGGCCTGTATTTCAATTTCCCAACCCAGAATACTATACCCAGCAAAGATACCTCCGATAATTGAAAGAAGAAGAAAACAAAAGAAAACAGTGCCGCCAGGCAATGGTGCCACATTCCTTTAATCCCAGCACTTGGGAGGCAGAGGCAGGCAGATTTCTGAGTTCAAGGCCAGCCTGGTCTACAGAGTGAGTTCCAGGACAGCCAGGGCTACACAGAGAAACCTTGTCTCAAAAACCAAAAACCAAAAAAAAAAAAAAAAACAAACAAAAAAAAAACAACCAATGCCAATAATCCTTTGTGAAAACATCAGAAGGAAGAAACCATCACCCGTCTCCATGAAGATCATGTCTCTGGTGACCACAGAGCCAACTCTACAGAGGGTGGATACACGCAGGAGTCCTGCAGACTAAAGAAAAAACGTGTTGACTCAAGAGGCCACAGGAAAGACTGAATGGCACAGAGCAACCACAGTTCAGCAAGACAGCTTGAAGAAAAGAGCACACACAACCCGATCAGCAAAATGGAGCAGTCTGAAGACAGCTCCCAGCCATGGCTGAGTCCATAGTCCAGATTCTCCAGTCCGAAGACACGGAGCTCAGCCCGGACCAAATCAGGAGCCATCTGTTGTCTCTGAGAAGCACATGCACCACAGACAGTCCCTAGGGAGCTGGAGAACGGAGTCCAAGGAAACAGACTCGGGAGTAAGCTGGAGTTACTCCTCCGCTGTCTGACAAAATGGACTTCTAAATTCCATGGAAAAGGTAAAGTCTAGAGGACATTTTGCTTTTAAATGCTTGCATCTGAACAGAGTAATGCTGCTCTCCAGGGACACGGAGGGGGAGGGGGTCAAAGGGAGGGGGTGGAGGTGGCTAATGCAGAGACTGAACCAGTCAAAGAGCAGAGGACTTGTGACTGAGTGCTTAGCCCTAAAGGTTGACTGAGACATGTATATCATGCATATGCACTCCAATGCACACACATGCACTCATGCACACAATGCACTCATGCACACACATGCACTCTCATGCACACACATGCACTCTCATGCACACACATGCACTCAT
>NW_022196897.1:154186742-154203235 GCF_008632895.1 Mastomys coucha
TCATGCACACACATGCACTCTCATGCACACACATGCACTCATGCACACACATGCACTCATGCACACACCCCTGCATGGCCTGGGGAACATCGGAACACAAGCAAGGCAGAGCAGAAAGAATGACAGCATTGGAATGTTGAGGGTTGGTCCCGTGCTCCTATGTATTCAAGTGCTAAATACTGGCCCCCAAGATCTAGCTGAAGGCTGGATCAACACATTCAGATATACACCAAATGATAGTGTATAAACTTTGCTCACCAATCTTCTCTGACTGGTTATATAAAAATGTCTGATAGCCAGTTAGTGGAGAGACTGGAGGTGGCCACAGCGCTTCAGTTCCCAGGCTGGGGGGATGCAGGTAGGGACCATGAGAGGAGAAAGACAAGAGTGCTGGTCTCCATTAGAAGGGATGGACCGGGAGCAGGAGGCAGGGGAAGTGCGTCCTGATGACAAGCTGATGGAGCAGGAGCAGAAATGGCAGGTAATGTGGGGATCGAAGCTGAGACATAACCATTGAGCACAGGAAAAACCAGTTTAGGGGTAGACGCTCAGTAATTGTGCTAAAGCTGATTTAATCAATCAATAGGACTATGTCTAGACTATTGGAGGGCTGGCTGGGTCATATTAAGAAATAATAGAGTTATTAAATATCTTACAACACTGGAGGATGGGGAGGGTGCTGTAAGATGCTATCTTTTAGATATGCCACCGTTCTTGCCCAACAGCAGCCATGGTGACCAGCACAAGGACTTACTACAAAGCCAAAGGTGATCTTGGAACGTAACAGTGGCCCAAACAACCCTGCTCGCTTGGGATGGGCAGATAGGTGTGTTCTAGGCCAAGCTGGCGGACTGGCCCTGGGGCTCAGAGGCCAAGCTGAGGTGGGCTCTGCTTTCCATGTGCAAGGCTATCGCCCCTTGGTTCTCTGGATGTTATCTGGCCGGAGGTTGTCCCCACTGCCCCATGACCGTTGACATCATCCACACTGGCAACACGGAAGCCAAGTCGGGGCACCAGCGAGATGAGGTGTCAGTCCTCTCCATTTGTCGCAAATCACTGGATCATGCTGGCCTCTACCTCGGGAACACACTTACACGAGGCCATGAGCCGTGGGAGCAGGGATTGTCGAGAGATGGCAAGGACATCGTAATGAGTCACACCCACCCCGTGTCCACACTGGGCTGAACATACCATTCCTCACAACATCAGAAGGAAGGAGGACCAGGAGCTCGGGACACTCCATGATTATCTCGGAGCCCTAGCTGAACGTAGAGATTCCAGGCTGAGGAGATGGTGGCTCAGTTCCTAAAGTTCTGGGCATAAAGATGGGGTTCAGCACCAGATCCTGCAGTACAAAACTGTATATAGTAGTGTAGTCATCGCTTCAGTGCTGGGGAGGCAGAGGCAAGGATCCCTGGGCCCAGAGCCAGCCCACCTAGCCTTACCCATGACCTCCCTCAAGAACAACTTGAAGGCTGGGCATGGTAGTGCACATCTTTGAATCCCAGCACTTAGGAGGCAGAGGCAGGAGGATCTCTGTGAGTTCAGGCCAGCTTATTCTACAAAGCAAGTTCCAGGATGGCCAGGGGAACATAGAGAGACCTTGCACCCCATTAAAAAAAAAAAAAAAACAAGGTGATCCTGCAATGGGGTGGGACATGCCTTAAATCCAAGCACTCAGGAAACAGAGGCAGGAGGATTTCTATAAGTTCTAAGCCAGCCAGGACTACATAGTGGGATCCTGTCTCAAAAAGTCAAAACGAAACATAAACAAGAGAGATGGCACCTAAGAAGAGACACTCCAGTTTGTCCCCTGCCTCATACATTGTCACACACACCTACATATGCACACAGAAATGCATGTCTCCAGATGATGGTTTGTGTGTGCTTGGCCCAGGGAGTGGCACTATTAGAGGGTGTGGCCCTGTTGGAGTAGGTGTGTCACTGTAGGCATGGGCTTTAAGACCCTCATCCTAGCTGCCTGGAAGCCAGTATTCTCCTAGCAGCCCTCAGATAAAGATGTAGAACTCTCAGCTCCTCCTGTACCATGCCTGCCTGGATGCTGCCACGTTCCCACCTTAATGATAATGGACTGAACCTTTGAACCTGTAAGCCAGCCCCAAGTAAATGTCCTTATAAGAGTTGCCTTGGTCACGGTGTCTGTTCCTAGTAGTAAAACCCTAACTAAGACACCAGACAGCCAGGTGGTGGTGGCGCACCTTTAATCCCAGCACTTGGGAGGCAGATATCTGAGTTCGAGGCCAGCCTGGTCTACAAAGTGAGTTCTAGGACAGACAGGGCTATACGGAGAAACCCTCTTTCGACAAACGAGAGAGAGAGAGAGAGAGAGAGAGAGAGAGAGAGAGAGAGAGAGAGAGAGAGAGAGAGAGAGAACTCCATATTGGAATGTAAATTCGAAGCTTCTTTTGAGAACTAAGAAACACTGCTAACCCCAGCTATATTTATTTCTTCAATGTTTCAAGTACTTTGTGTGGGAAGCCCTCAGATACACGTGATTTCGTTGGCATTATTAATGAATATTGGCTATAATTGTCAGCTTATTAATATTGATTCCAGTGCAGTAGAAAGTGGTTTAGAGAAGAGATTTGGGGGTTTCTGCTTCCACTTCTGTACTGGTTTAGAAAGTGAGAATGGAGAGGTCGGCTTCCTGTTACCAGGAGTTTGTGGCAAGGATAATTCTTGGTTCAGCAGATGATCACTGGGTGGGCTTGAGCCCTGGAAGGGAGGCTGGACCTCCTTGGGAATCTGTCTTGATCCTGGGCATGTTCCTTATGGCAGAGAACATCCTAATGCTTAAGTCTATAGCGACAGAAATGTATGATTCCTGGCTCCAGGGGACCAGCTTGAGGTTCCAGCAGAAGACCTGGGCTTTTGTGGGCCTCACATCATCTGCCTGTGTCTTGTTTCCAAGAAGCTGAGGTGGTTTTGAGAGCTTGAAGCCCAGAGGAAACAGGTGTGTGCCCAAGCATGTGTGTGTTGTGTATGTGTGTGTACATGTGTACAAGCATGTCTTGTATATGTGTGTATATGTGTATACATATACATGCACACGTGTGTATGTGTGTACATGTGTGTGTGCATGTGTGTGCATATGTAGGTCAGAGGACAACTTTGTGAAATCATTTCTCTCATTCTCTTGTTTGTGAGTTCAAACTCAGGTGGCCATGTGCTTTTATCTAATGGTTTTGTTTGCCTGTTGTTTTGTTTTGAGACAGGGTCTCAAGTAGCCCGATCTGAACTTGAACTCATGATACAGCCAAGGATGACCTTGAACTCTTGATTCTCCTTCCTCTACCTTTTGGGTGCCAGACTTACAGTGGCAAGTGTATGCCCCTGCATGGCCTGGCTTCTTTTTGAACCATGGTATCTCTCAAGGCATAGCCTGAGCTGTTCAAGAATTTGTTTTGGACATTTTATCAAATCAAGCTTCTATGCTGGTGCAGCGATGTATTCCTGCAATATCAGAAAGATTGTTGTGAGTTCAGGGCCAGCCTCGGTTGCTATTGGTGGTGATAAATGACAAGACAGTCAGTCTATATATATATCCTAAGGAGAAATATGAATTTGAAGCATCTTTTGAAGTTTGGGGGGGGGCTAGAGAAATGATGGCTCAGTGCTTGAGAACACTTGCTGTGCAAACATGGGGACCTGAGTTCAAATCCCCAGCATGGTTGTAAAACATCACATGCTCATGGCCTCTTAGCTAATAGTCCTAGTGAATGGGGGTGGGGTAGGAATGGGAGGGCAGCTGGGCTCATTGGCTGCCTCCCCTGCTCAGGTTCAGTGAGAGGATGTCTCAAAGGATAAAGCAGAAAATAACAGACCACCTTCTCTGTCCTCTATACACAGCATACACAACACACATTCATACACACACATATGCCATGCATACAACACACATCTACACACACACACACATGCACACGCTCATGGATATACCCCACATCTGGCTAGTGTTTGTCAATTGGACATAAACTAGAGTCACCTTGGAAGAAAGAAGCCCAGCTGAGGAATTGCCTTCATCGGCTCGGCCTGTGGGCAAGGCTTCATTACTGTTTGAGGTGGGAAGGTCAGGCCAGTGTGGCCAGTGCCACTCCTGGGCAGGTGGTCCCAGGCTGTGTAAGAAAGCAAGCTAAGCAAGGCAGTCAGCTACACTCCTCCATGGTCTCTGCTTCAGTCCCTGCCTCCAGGCTTCAGCCTCAGCTTCCCATCGTGATGGCTTGTGCTGTGGTCAAGCCATCCTGTCCTCCCCACATTGCTGTCCGTCAGTATTTTATCATAGCCACTGGGAAGTAAGCTAGGACAGGGCCACAGAGACACGTAGACACATGTTTACTCATAACTAAAAGTAAAACAAATTTTAGAAAGAAAAAGAAAATTCAGAAGCATTGGTATCTCTCTCTTTGTGTGTGTGTGTGTGTGTGTGTGTGTGTGTATGTGCAGCTATGTGGACATGCAAAGCTCAGAGACCATGGAGTGTCTCTCGCAATCATTCTTTACCTTGTTTCTCTGAAGCAGGGTCTCTCTCTGAACCTGGAACTCACCTCATAGTCTAGACCTGGCTATTTTGCAAGCCCCTGGGATTGGCCTGTCTCTGTCCTCCAATGCTGGGAATTATAAGATCATATGCCCATTGTACTGGCTGGTTTTGTGTGTC
The DNA here is from genome assembly GCF_008632895.1 of Mastomys coucha. Lineage (NCBI taxonomy): Eukaryota > Metazoa > Chordata > Mammalia > Rodentia > Muridae > Mastomys > Mastomys coucha. The sequence continues at coordinate 154,191,421 of NW_022196897.1, forward strand.
AACTTGACACAGGCTGGGGTTATCACAGAGAAGGGAGCTTCAGTTGGGGAAGTGCCTCCATGAGATCCAGCTGTGGGGCATTTTCTCAATTAGCGATCAAGGGGGCAGGGCCCCTTGTGGGTGATGCCATCTCTGGGCTGGAAGTCTTAGGTTCTATAAAAGCAGGCTGAGCAAGCCAGGAGAAGCAAGCCAGCAAGGAACATCCCTCCATGGCCTCTGCATCAGCTCCTGCTTCCTGACCTGCTTGAGTTCCAGTCCTGACTTCCTCTGGTGATGAACAGCAACATGGAAGTGTAAGCTGAATAAACCCTTTTCTCCCCAACTTGCTTCTTGGCCATGATGTTTGTGCAGGAATAGAAACCCTGACTAAGACAGCCTGGTCTTGGGTTTTGAACCCAGGTTCTTTCGTTTTCATTGGGGGACACTTACCCACTGAGCCAACTGCCCCCCGAATGATACTGTTTAGATTTGTATAACTGAGTGCAGAGTCTATTGTGTTTCCCCACGTCAGGCTCAAGTGAGGACTCTTCTCCTGGGCTGTGGCTACATCCCGCAGCATTCACAGGACAGAGAGATAGTGATGGTCACGCCCAGCTTTCCTGTCCCCCTCGGTCCCCTCTGTACCCAGGTGTCTATCACTGACTTGTTTTGGCCTCACACCTGAGCCTGGACACAGCACATGTGTGTTATTTCCTCTCATTACATGGCCTAGACCCCGTCCCAGAGAAGCCGCAGAGGCCTACGGAACCAGTCCCTTCCCTGGGGTACATTAGGAAGCAGCACCCCAGCTCATACCCACTGGGCATCATTGGCCACAGGGACTTGGGCTCTGAGCACAGAGGGAGCGAGCTTGTGTTTAATACCGACTTAGAGGAGAATTAGCATTCTTGTCAGCAGAGAGCAGAGCTGGAAGATAATTAAAACTTTGCCCCTGGAATAGCTGATTCATTTGAATTTTATGGCTCACGTGAGAATAAGGAAAAGCAAGGGAGGAACTGCTCCACCACGCTGAGATCGGCCCCGCTGCCGAGCCCCATGCTTTTCCTACTGTGCTGTCCACAAACACAGTCTGAGGTACTACTGTGTGCCATCGAGGGCCTGTCATAGTGAGAACGGCCCTGTGCCACGATCCTGTCCAGACAGGCACTCTACAGAGCGTGGCCATGTTTGATTTTATGTTGCTATGGTAACAGGCTGCCAATCCCAGGCTGGCTCCAAGCATCATGAAGTCCACGGGCTAGGGACATGTCTTGGTAAAGAAAATGTTGGCTCAGCTTGCAGAAAGCCCTGGGTTCAGTCTCCAGCTCCGTATAGCCCCAACCCTGTCTTACAAATTAAAAAGACTGGGAGAGGGCTAGGACCTCACAAGCAGGCCTGAGGTTGGGTCCCCAGAACCCACATAATAAGTAAAAGTGTACATTGTACACCTGTAATCCCAGCACTTGGGAGGAGACAGGACCAGTCCTAGACCTTCCCTGGGAGCTCACAGGAAGTATAGCCTACTACTACTACGTGGCAAAGTTTTAGGGCAATGAGAAAGTCCCTCCCCCTCTTGCTATGTAGCCCAGGCTGGCTTTGAACTCATGATCTTCCTGCCTAACCTCCTGAACACCAGGATCACAGGCTCGCACTCCCAGTCTTAGATGAATGAATTCTTAGCACACTATTTGAAGCCAATCCCAGGATCCTTCTAGAACATTTTCTGTGTCTGTGAGCCGTCCTTCCCATCCCCTGGTCCCTGTGTCTGTTTCCTATTTTCCCTGGTTGATGTGCTTGGGATTGAACTCGGGGCTTTGTGCGTGCTAGGCAAGCACCCTGCCAACACTTTGCTCATCTGTGTGTCTCAGCAATATTGTCCGCTGCTCTTACAGGACTGGGCTCAGGTGAGCTGTCCCCCGTCCATGCTAGTACGTCAACAGTTGTCATTGTGTAGGTCTTGTTGCGGTGACCATATTGTTGAGGTTTCCTGAGAGCAGCTTCCCTGTACTATTTAGAAACCGCCATCTCCCAACAGATGTCCTGGCTCTCTGGCTTTTCCTGTCTAATGCCTCATCGTCTGTGATGTTTTTAAGCCTTAGGTGTAGGGGTGTGTCGTAGATGTATCCTTAGATTAGGGCAGCATGGTCAATTCTCTGGTTCTGAACAGTTGGGATTTCTGTAATGGTCTCCATCTGCTGAAAAAAAATCACATTTCCACCAAAGAGAGGAGAGGGGGAAATCACTGCCCCTCCCCCACCCCAGCCACCAGGGAGACTGTGGCTAGCCCATCCCACCAGGCCTGTGCTGTGGGCAGAGGGAGTTTTGCTGGCTCCCGGAGCCCACCCCAAGGCTCAGATGGCCCAGCACAGGCATCTGGCCCTGGCTGGCAGGCCTGGGAACCACCCCTCCTGTCAACACTTCCCTCATGGCCTCAGCCCCTTCAGATCCCTCCAGCCTGCATTAGGAGTGTAAAACTGGAATGGGCTGCAGCTGGGAGCTGAGACTCTAGTCTAAGCATCCCCACCAGATGTGTGGGCCAAGAGGCCCCAGCTCCGAGGTAGCAGCCTGCAAGAAGGTGCTTTCTGCGGGTGGGCCACAACCATCTGCTTGCTATCTGTACACGTGCAATAGAAGAGCTCACACACATCCATGTACACCCCGACCTGCAAACACACTTAAACTCGCAAACAACACACACTCATGCATACATTCTCAATCACAAATGCACACACTCAGATGTACACTTACACACTAGGCTAGCTGACTCAGCCTTCGCAGATCAAGGCAGGTTCCACCATATTGAATTCATCTGGGTCTTTGTGCCAAGGGTGCTATCTGAGTGCTCGCACACCCAGCCTGTGAAAGCCCCTACAGGCCGAGGCTCTGGTTGGCCCGTGAGCCTCACTGGCGAGCTCCTTCGTGTGCGGATCCCACTAACTGAGAACACTTGGGCGGGAGTGTCAAGATCATGAAAACATGTCTATACAGAGCCTCCAAGGGGGCTTGGCTCCTCTGAGGCCTGAGGAAATAAGGACCTCTGGAAATAAGAAAGAAGTAGGGGTCAAAGGGCACTTTGGCCCTACCTGCTCCTCTACGCATGGGTTTCCTTAGCTTGCTTTATGACTCGACTTCTCACACAACACCCATCTCCATCTGTTCATTTATTTTTTTTTAAGATTTATTTATTTATTTTATCTGTATGAGTACACTGTAGCTGTACAGATGGCCGTGAGCCATCATGTGTGTGGCTGCTGGGAATTGAACTCAGGACCTCTGCCGGTCCGCTCACTCCGCCCCGCCCCGCTCCAGTGTAATACTATAGCTGTAAAACATTGTAGCTGTAGTACATGCAGCTGTCTTCAGACGCACCAGAAGAGGGCGTCAGATCTCATTACGGGTGGTTGTGAGCCACCATGTGGTTGCTGGGATCCGAACTCAGGAGCAGTCAGTGCTCTTACCCGCTGAGCCATCTCACCAGCCCCATTTGTTCACATACTTACTAGTTGTGGGATACTCGTGTCATGGCACATGTGTTTGAAGGTCAGAGGACTACGTGTGAGACTTGGTTCTCTTCTTCATTAAGTATCCAACTCAGATTGTCCGGCGGTAAGCACCTTTACCCCATGAGCCATCTCGCTGACCTCCGTTTCCTGAGGACCTATCGTTTGCCAGATACTGTTGCCATGGCAGGCAGAAAAGGCAACGCCCACCCTCTTGACCTGTCTATGCCGCCTAAGTTCAAGGGTCACACATCCAGGTATCTGGGTAGAGTTCAGCTTCCTCAGCACAGCTCAACGTGCAACTGACAGGAGCCCGGGAGTCACCTGACCATGTAAGCCTGCTGTCTCTCATCTCCATTGTCTGCGGCCTCCCTCTGAGGAGAAGCTGAAACCAGGCACTGTGACGGACACCTTAATTGCGCAGGCTACCATGCTTCCGTCATTGCCTTCAGCGCCTGTTCCTGGGGAACCTGCCCTGAGCCTGCAGAGGCTTGGGGTGCTCCTAGTATCAAGTGGGGGATCATGAATTCCCACAAATAACGTATAACGCACGGGCCACCAAGACAGAGCCGTGTCTCCAGCGTGTGTCAGCAGAGGTGAAGATGCCGCTGCTCCTCATGCCGTGGCTTGGTCCATCGCGCCCGCCTTGGATGCTGCTGTGTATTTGGGGCCCACCCAGTGTGGTGTCTCTAGGAGGGTGTTTTTCTCTATCCCATCCTACTTTATACAGGAGAAGACCATGGCTGCCAAGGGCACACAAGTGACAGGAGTGGCTTCACCTGCGTCTGCCTCACTGGCAAGTCTGCTCTCATGTTCCTTGGATTCCACCGGGTCTGTCGTCCCTTCTGCCGGACCCATAACCATGCTGTGTTTGTGTTATTTAAGTGGCTCATTTACCACTTCCTGTGTCCAGCTTCTGTGGTATTGTCCATGTACCTTATTGATGGTCTGCCTTTGCAGCCACGGTGGCCACCAGGTCTTGACCTGCACTTGAAAATCTTAAATCTGCTTGTTTATACTTATTGTAGTGTGTGCGTGTATGTGTGTATGTGTGTGTGTGTGTATGTGAGCATGTGAGTGTGTGAGTGTATGTGTGTGCGTGTATGTGTGTGCGTGTGTATGTATGTGTACATGTGTGTGAGTGTATGTGTGTGAGTGTGTGTGTGTATGTGTGAGTGTATGTGTGTATGTTTGTGCATGTGTATGTATGTGTGCATGTGTGTGTGTGAATGTATGTGTGTATATGTGTGCATGTGTATGTGAGCATGAGTGTGTGTGTGAGTGTATGTATGTATGTGTGCATGTGTGTATGTGAGCATGTGAGTGTATGTGTGTATGTATGTGTGCATGTATGTGTGTGTGTGAGTGTATGTGCGTGTGTATGTATGTGTGCATGTGTGTGTGTGTGTGAGTGTGTGTATTGATGGATATCTGCACATGTGCGCATCATGCCATGCACAGAGGTCAAAAGTTAATTTTGTGGAGTCGATTGTGTCCTTCCACCTTTACATGGGTCCCAGAGATTGAACTCAGGTTTTCTTTCTTTCTTTTTTTTTTTTTTTTTTTTTCGAGACAGGGTTTTTCTTGTGTAGCCCTGGAACTCACTCTCTAGACCAGGCTGGCCTTGAACTCAGAAATCTGCCTGTCTCTGCCTCCCAAGTGCTGGGATTAAAGGTGTTTGCCACCACTGCCCAGCTGAACTTAGGTTTTCAGGCTTGAGCTGTGAATACCTTTACCTGCTTGGTCATGTCTCCACTGCCACCCCTTTTTGAGCCAGGGTTTTAAAACCCACTTGAACTTCTAACCCTCCTGCCTCTGCCCCCTGAGTAGAGCAGAACTTGGCCTCCATAAGCGCATTTGTTTGGCTGGTGGTGCACCTAAACTTTTAGGGAGACCCAGGCTTGCACATGAAAGCCGTTTGCTCCCTGTCCCCAACCTTGCTAGTCACTGGATTCTGGAGGCTAGTAACAGGTACATTGTGGCCTCCACTCGCTCAAGGTCAGGAACTGCTCTTGAAATCCTCTCAGATGGCCTTTTCCTCACATTAAAAAGAGAAGAGATGGTCACTGCACACCTTCAATCCAAGCACTGGAGGCAGAGGCAGCCATATCTCTGAGTTCAAGGCCAGCCTGGTCTACAGAGTGAGTTCCAGGACAGCCAGGGCTACACAGGGAAACTCTGTGAGAAGGGACAAAGAACTTGGGGGAGTTACTCCTAAGCTGTAAATGACTTGACAGTGGTGGCCTAGGTCATTGACTTCTGCATCCAGGGGGCCTCCTGTCATCTGTGTGTCCCCCATGCCACCATGTCCACAACTGCACAGAGGAATCTGGGAGTGGAGATGGAGGTTGGAGCCTGGCAGGGACAGTATCTCACAGTCCCATTCTCCCTCTGTCACTGGCTCATAGGATCCTCATGTTGGGACCTGCAGGTCTCTCTCCTCACCCCCTACTCCTGCATGTAGCGACCTGTCTGTCTCGGGAAACATCCTGCCAGGAAGGTGAGTCACAGGAGCTGTTGATCTTGGTCCCCGAGGGTTTGACTAGGGAAGCCAGTACAGGCGAGTGGGTGTGGAGACCTGGTGGCTGGGCTGTCACTGTTCCTGGGGTGAGGCCTTCGACCCTCACTCCACTCCTGTCCTTGTTTCTCTTTTACAAATGAAGAAAAAGTGGGAGGTCGAATGGCTCTCCAGCCAATCAGCGACAGAACTGGGTTTGAACCTTGGTCACCTGGCTGTGGCAGCCCCAGGCCTGCCTTAGAGCCCACAAGAAGGCTCTGCCTTCCCCACATTCCCCTAGAGCCAAGGTGCACACTGGCTCAAGCCCATACCTGCCCGCCCTGCTTGGACACTGTTTTTAGTGTCAAGCTATGGTGCCTTCAGAGTCTAGAATGAGGCCTTTGAGGCAGGACCCACTCCAGCCTCCTCCTGGTGTTCCAGGAGAGAGGTAGATGGTCAGAGAACTACTACTTTAAAAAAAGTTTCTAATTAAAAAATGTGGGTGGATGGCTGGAGAGATGGCTCCATGTTATAGAAACAACACAACACTACAAAACCCACTGACCCTAACCAGTGGCTCTTACAGAGGAACCAAGTGTGTAAAGGTCCCTGTTGCCCTGTTAAACATGACCACACAACCAAGGCAACCTGGGGAAGAAAGGGTTTAGATCACCTTCTGCTTCCGGGTTACTCTCTATCTTTAAAGGAAGCCAGGGCAGGAACCTGAGGCAGGAGCCTGGGCAGGAGCTGACACAGAGCTATGGAGGGTCGCTGCTCACCGGCTTGCTCCTCATGGCTTTCTGTTTGCTTTCCTGTACACACTATGACCACCTGCCCAGGGACGACATCACCCAGGGAGCTGGGCCCTCCCACATCAATCACACTCAAGAAAATGTTCCCACAGGTTTACCTACAGGCTGATCTGATGGAGGCAATTTCTCGGTTGGGGCTCCCTCTTCTCAGATCCCTATCCTGTGTCAAGTTGAAAACTATTAGCCAAGACACTGGGCTTGATTTTCCAGCCCCCACATGGTGATTTACAACTATCCCTAACTCGGGTTCCAGGAGATCTGATTCCCTCCTCTGACCTTCACAGCACTAGGCATGCACGTGGTACATGTATATGCACAAAGAAAAAAATACAGTAAGATAGGATAAATGTAAATCTTGTAGTACATCTATTTGTGTGTGCGTATGTATGAATGTGAGTGTATGTGTGTGAGGGGGGTACATGTGTCCCACAGTGCATGTGGCATTCAGAGGACAATTGTGGGAGTTGGTTCTCTCCTTCCACCTGTATGTTCTTGAGGTCGAATGGGGCCTCCAAGCATGGAGTTAGGGACATCAACGATCTGAAAGGCCAGCTCTGGGCAGGAGACAGGGTGGTCCAAGACAGACTCAGATCTCAGCATTTAGTTGTGGGTGACAGACCATGACAACGCCAGGGGACAAGGCCAGGTTTGTTCTGATTCTCAGCCTGCCAGTCCCTTTCTCAGGATATGTGCTGTGTGTGTGTATCCCACTTGAAATGGAGGCATAGAGAGGTTAAGTAGCTGGCCCAAGGTCACACAGCTGGGCACTGGGAACCCTGTTCTTAGTCTGTGGTACCTTGGAAACTGATGTCTGCTGAGAGGATCCTGAGAACAACCAGAGTCTAAGACTATGCAGTAACAGTTCTATCTACAGGCCAGTCTGGTCTTAGGGCACTAGGGGTGGCTTATGGGAAAGGTGGAGGACACAGAATGGGATGGTAAGTGAGAGGTCTTTGGAATCAGAAGTAGGGGTTATCCTTGGCCTGTATGTGCGAAGGCACGTAGGTGCAACTGAGCATGGAGCTTGAGAAGTGGCAGGAGGCTAATGTTGGTGGGAGAGCCTAGTGGACAGGGCCAGAGGCACATGGAGTTTAGTATTAATCTAAGAACAGTGGGGTGCCTTAGAGGGTTTTATAGCAGGCTTACTGGGCTTGGGGCCACAGCCTTCCAGGTTGGGGTCTCCAGACCTCAATAAGCCAACTAAAGTAGCTAATGTATAGTGAAAGGCAGAAAAGGAAATGTGCTTAGTGTGGCTGCATCAGGAGGATACCCAGAGATCCAGGGACTTCCCAAGTCCTTAGGGATCCTGACCTGAGGGTGGGGCTTAAATAACAAGAGATTTGCATAACTAAGCAGTCAAGTCCTGAGGACCCTGTCGGTTGCCTCCTCAGTCCATTTCCCCAGCAAGGTCATTGGATAAGATGTTAATCTTATTCTGGGGAACTAGTTTCCCCTCAGGTTGCCCCCAAGGCTCCAGCCATTTATTCTCTCAACAGAAGAATACTGGAGAACTTTCCATTTTTTTTTTCACTAGACTGAAAGCTAAAAAGAGGGTCATCAGTGTCTCCTTAGAATATGTCCCCTCCTGCCAGACAGGCTGGGTGTGGCTGACTTCTTCAGTGCTGTTGGCATCATTTAGAGACTTACCTGGGAGCTGAGGAGGGTACCTGAGCGCACCCCGCACCCCACCCCTAAAGTAGGCTTTAGCTCCTAGGAATGAACTCACTTGGAAACTTGCTGAGCTCTGGGCTCCCTGAAACCCCCACTTCAGGGGTTTGGGCCCCTCATCCAACCAAAGGAGAGAATCAAGGCTCTGGGAAACAGGGCTTAACTTGAACACAAAGTGACCTACCTGCAGACTGTTCTGGTTTGTGGGAAGGGAGCATTGAGCCAGGCCTGTAGCTGAGTGTGTACCCTCAGGTCTGCAGGAGACCACAGCAGATGTCTGCAGCCAGCCTGTGTGTCCAGAGGCTCAGAGGCAGATGTCTGTCAGCCACATCTGCAGCCAGCTTGGCCCTGCCATCTGCCCATGTGTCCAGAGGCTCGGAAGCTCACAAATTTGTTGTAAACCACTGTTTGTTTCCTGCCAAGCCAAAACATCTTGTTCATGAGGTGTCACCTTGATTAATTTTCTCCACGAGAGGTACTTTCCAGTGAAGGAAGGATCCAGGACTCGACTCAGGGCAGAGCTAGCTGGCTATGGTGGCCTAGCCTGGATTTTCACCCTGATCCAGCAGGGCCAGAAGGGGCCAGGAAGCCAGATGATTCCAGTCTGCTCAAAAGATAACTAGTCAGAGGCCCTGACGGCAGAAGGGACACCTTGCCCACAGCAGAGCAGGCAGGAAAAGGAACAGGGGCGGGGGGAGATGGGAGCAGATTCTCCCATTTGGGAAAAAGCTGGACGTCAGGAATTTTGTTATTTTTGAAACAATGTCTCACTTTCCAGCCCTGGCCTAGACCCAGAACTTGCCATGGAGACCAGATTGGCTTCAAACTAAGGAGTTTTATACTTTGTGAAGATTGGTAGGTGTCCAGCATGTTGGACTCCAACAAGGCTTAGATTGGGTATACATGTACGCTCCTCTAATGCCAGCATGTGGGATGCAGAGGCAGGAGGATCAGAAGTTTCAGGTCCTCCTCAGATTAGCTAGAGATGACCTTGAACTCCTAATCCTCCTGCCTCTGGCTCTACCCCTTCGGAGGCCTCTGAGACCAGAAGCACGGACTGAGGGAGTCTGTCCATGAGGTTGTACTAACTCCAGCCCAGACTTCCCAGCTCTTAGCTTTGGCCCCCGATTCTGACGTCTATAACAACTCCAGAGACAGGTGACTCCACCTTACAGGGAAGGGGCTCTAGGCTCAAAGACCCCACAGTGTCCCTCTCCCTGCCTGTGTTCTCTCTGGGTGGACCACAGCCTCTGTCCTGCCCATGGTGACACGTGGGCGGAAGGATCTGCCCCCAGCTATGAAGTCCCAGAGGGACCCTGGGTAGGATCCCTTCGCTACTATCTACGCAGTTACATTTCCAGTACCTGCCGAAGGCATGTGCTCTTCCATAAGGTTGTGCACCCAGTAGGTGCTCAATAAATTCCAGAATTATCTGACCTTCCAGCCCTATCTGGCTATGTCTGACAGCCGAGAGCTGGCAGAGAAGAAATGGCGGCTGTAGGGAATGCTGCCCTGCCCCGGCTGGCCTATAGGGGTCGTCCTTGGGTGCTAGGCTTAAGTCCCTCCCTTCCCCACCCCCAGCCAGAAGGAGAGCGGCTTAGGGCCTCCCCCCCTCCTCCCCCAGCGGGGGGGCCCCAGGAGGGCCACGGGGAGGAGCCTGCCTGGCTGAGCTGGGAGGGCTCTTGCTCTAACACAAAGCCGCTGGGGGAGGTTCCTGGCGCCTGCTGGCAGCTCGGAACCCGCTTCTTTCTCTTCCTGCCTTCAGCAATCCTTGTGGTAAAAACGCCGCATGACAGATGGTTAATACTGAAGCAAGGATGGAGGCCCCGTCCCACACCTCCCCAGCACCCAGCCCCCTACACAACCGTGTATGTGTGTGTGTGTGTGTGTGTGTGTGTGTGTGTGTGTACGCGCATGCCACAGCAGCAAGTGTACCTGTAGTGGTTGGAGTACAAGAGGTCAAATTGTTTCTGGTTTTTGATTTTTTGTTTTTTTTCTTTTTTGTTTTTTTGTTTTTTTTTTTTTTTGACAGGATCTTGTGTAACACTGATTGGGTTGGAACTCTTGCTTTGTAGACCAGGCTGGCCTTGAACTCACCTGCCTCTTCTTGCCAAATTCTGGTCTTAAAGGTAAGCACCCCCATGTCTGCCTTAGAGAACAATCCGTGGGTGTTGGATCTTTGCACCATGTGGGTCCCTAGGATGGGCCATTTGTCAGGCTTAGTAGCAAACACCTTCACCCGCTGAGCCATCTCATTGGCCCTGAAATGTGTTTTCACATGGTGGTGTTCTTGTTAAAGCTTTGGGGAGAGTGAGTTGGATGCCCATTATGACCATGAGGCGTTTTTATTTGGGGGGGCTGTTTGGGTTAGCATACTGAGAAGCACCCCAACTTATTATCCGGTGGCACCCACTCATAACTTCCTCCTCCCAAATGTGTCGTCCTCTGATGTCTGGGCCTTGTGTGGTGACATGACTAACGCGACCTGCCTCTCTCTACTCCTGGGATCTCAAGAGCATCCAACCCAGGAGGAACAACCAGAAGGTGTCCAGACATAGCCACATGCCCCTTGGAGGCCAGATGTCCATCCTGGGTTATCAAATGGATGATGGCTGTGGATCAAAGCCCAAGGCCAAGGGGTCCACCCTGTGTCCTCTGAGCTATCTGTGGTAGCTTCCAGAAGGAACCCTCACCCAGCTCAGGAGGTAGCGCCTTTGCCTCAGAAGCACGGGGACATGAGTTCGATCCCCTGACCCTGCACTGCAAAAGCAGGGTGTGCAACCAAGTATGACTACAGTGTACGCGGCAAGTGGAACAGGGCTTCAGGAGTTTAAAGTCATCTATAACATAGTAAGCTCAAGACCAGCCTGGCACCTATGAGCCTCTTGTCTAAAAATTAAAATAGTGCCAGTCGGTAGTGATGGTACCATTGTAATCGCAGAGCTGGGGAATGAGAGGGGAAGACCTGGGGCTCACCAGCTGGCCAGCCTGCTGGGTAAGGTCCAGGGCAGGGACAGATCCTTCTCAAAACAGGCTCAGCTGTGAGACCTTAGGCCTGATACCCCGACACCCACCCGACCCCAGGAGGGAAAGAAGGTAGGGGATCAGAAATCATGGCCAGGTCCAACTACACAGAGAGAGTTCAGGGTCAGCCTGGCCTGTATGAAGCCCTGTGTCACACAACAGAAAACTGAGCTGGCAAGATGGCTCAGCTAGTAAGAGGCACTTGCCACCAAGCCTAGGGCGCTTAGATGATCCCCAAAAGCACATTGAATGAAAGAAGAAATAAGAGCCGGGTGGTGGTGGCGAACACCTTTAATCCAGCACTTGGGAGGCAGAGGCAGGCGAATTTCTGAGTT
>NW_022196897.1:154203650-154212230 GCF_008632895.1 Mastomys coucha
GTTGTTTTGTTTTTTCTTTTCTTTTTTCTTTTTTCTTTTTTTCTTTTTTTCTGAGACAGGCTTTCTCTGTGTAGCCCTGGCTGTTCTGGAACTCACTCTGTAGATGAGGCTGGCCTCGAACTTAGAGATCTGCCTCTGCCTCCCAAGTGCTGGAACTAAAGGTGTGTGAGACCACTGCCAGGCTTAAAGTTGTTTTTTGGAGTGAACCAGACATGGTGGTGTATGCCTTTTTAATTCCAACTCGCAGGATGCAGAGGGAGATGGATCTTTGTGAGTTTGAGGTTAGCCTGATCTACATGTGGTGGATGGCACCTGGGGAATGATTCCTGGAAAAGTACACATAGGAATATTTTCTATCAATTTCTAAGACACAGATTTAAAATCTTTTGTCTCCCTTTTTATGTAAATGCTTTAACACACACACACACACACACACACACACACACACACCACTGCCATCAAATCCGTGTTTGCTCAGAGGCCCTCTGCTCTAGTCCTGGAGCAGTGACCCTTTTCCCCTTCCATTCTTAACCCCAGTGAGCTAATTCTTCTCAGACTAGCCGACTGAATAAGACTGTGTGGTTGGAGCCCAGCTAATGACGAAGAGACATAGTTTTCACCACAGAATAGAAGCCAAACACACTGACTGTCTTGTGTGTTTGCTTTTCTGATCAGCAATGAAGTTTGCCTTGCCCTGACACTTCAGTGGAGTGGTGTTCCTTTCTTTGTGACCACGAACATATTCCCAACAACCCCCATGATTGACCTCGGGCATTCATAAGTGCACACACAGACACATAAGCACATAGACCTTTTTTCCTTTCTGCCCCATGGCCTTCTGGGAATCTGTTCCTCACAAGCTGACAGAGGAAGGATGTAAGGCTGGAGTACCACCCCCCCCCAACTCCCTCTCTGCCACCCGGCCACCTGGCTGCCAGGCCAAGGCCAGGACAGGTACACAAGGTGGCTGGCACATAGGCACCCACGGCCCCTCCCTGAACCCGAACCCCCTTGTTAGGATGTAACCGAACTGCTAGAGAGTCCTGTAGGGATGTGCCTGGTGTGTGGCGATCCCATGGCACCATGGGAGCTGGAGTGTCAGCCCCTGATGAAACCCCTGAGGTATGTCCCTGGTTACCTCACTGTGTGGAAACACAGAGGACTTCCTGATCCTATGGAGCTAGACCTCTGTCTGTCCCTGGACACCGACCTCGACTTTACCACCCTCTGAGCTTCCAGATGTGTTTGACCCAACTGCAGCATCTGTAGCACACCCTGAAGATTCTGTCAAATTTGTAGGATTGGAGCTGAGGCTGAGTGCTCGTCTAGACTGCAGGAAACCGTGGACCACACCCACAGCACCACAGCACCCAGAGGGGATCCCAGCACTCAGGAGGCGAAGGCAGGAGGGCCAGAAGTTCAAGGCCATCCTCAGCCACCTACTGAATTCAAAGCTAGCAAGGGATACGCAGGACCCTGTCTCAAAACAAGCCTCATGCTTGCTCTCTCTCTCTCTCTCCCTTTCCCTCTTCCTCCCTCCCTTTCTTTCTCTCTCTCTCCCCCTCCCTCTCCCTCTCCCTCTCCCTCTCCCTCTCTCTCTCCCTCTCTCTCTCTCTCTCTCTCTCTCTCTCTCTGTCTCTCTCTGTCTCTCTCCTCTCTCCAAAATACCTGGGAAGAATCAACTCAAAGGGAGAGACTTATTTTTCTCGTGGTTTCAGAGATTTCAGCCCGTGGCCTGCTTGCTTTAGGTTTATGGGAAGCTAGGAGCTTGTATTGCTAAAAAATGCTTTCTCTGTGGTTGTGAGAAAGGAGGGTGAGAGGGAGAGAAGGAGGGGGGGGGAGGGAGAGGGAGGGAGAGGGAGAGAGGGAAAGAGAGAAGGAGAGAGAGAGGGAGGAAGGGGAGTGGATAGGAGGAGGGAGAGAGAAGGGGAGGAGGGGGAGGGGATAGGAGGAGAGAGGGAGAGGAAGGGGAGGGGGAAGGGGGTAGGAGGAGGGAGAGAGAAGTGGGCCCTATGGGAAGGAAGGCAGGTGAGACAGGAAAGGACACGCCCACTTCCAGGTGTGTCTTAGCTTGAGTGTCACAGCTCAGAGAGGCTGCTTGGGGCACAGGCCTTCCAGGGAGGTCTGCTCCAGGGCTCAGTGCGGGGACCTGGTGCTCTGAAGGTGTCTGGGCTCCCTTTGTTCATGCTTAACTCTCTACTGGGCAAATAAACCACATCCCGTTAGCCGCGGGTCCCCAAGTCTCTCTTCTGGCAGGTCCCTTGTCCCTTTGCCAGGCTCAGAGTCCAGGCCAAAGTTCCTGGTGGAGCTTGGGAATTCCTAATAATTAACCTGGGATCCTCAGGGGTTGAGTGGAATGAGAAGCTCGAACAGGGAATCTGCGGTTTCCAGACCCCAAGGTGTTCATTGCGACCCGGGATCCCCCGGGTTTGAGTGGAAGGAGAGGCTCGAACAGGGAAGCTGTGGTTTACAGACCCCAGGGTGTTCACTGCGGCCTGCTCTGCGCACCCCCAGCCCCAGCGTCCACCCCACCCCTTCCGTGTCCAGCTCTGGCTATTCCTTGCCATCGTGCTCCGCACTCCAGGGGTCCTGAGCAGGGCTTCTTGGGTGTATCCCGGGGACATTCCAGAAGAGCCCTGGTGACACAGAGGACACAGGGAGGAGGACTCTGCTGCCCTTGCTCTCTCCTTGGCTGGCCAGCACTCCTCCTTCACTGAGCCAGACCTGAGTGATACAGAGCTAAGCCGCTCAGCAGCTGAGAACCATCCCAGAGCGGCTCCTTCTGAGGCGCCTTGTAAATTAAAGCTTGAAGCATGAAGCAAACCCCGCAAGTGCGATTTAGTCTAAGTGTTCTCATTCATTTTAATTCTAAAAATGCAACATCATAAAATGGCACACCTGGCCTGTTCACAAGCTAATGACGGCGTTTACCGCGGATGTGAACTCGGGGGCTGAAACAGTAATGAAGTTAGCAGTATTCACTGAACGTGGTCTCCTCAGCACCTTGCAGTTTAGGTGGCTGTCACACTCATTGAGGCACGTGCCACAGTCAGCCCTGACTGACCTCCAGGTTGCAGAGTGGAGACAGAGGTTGGTAATTTGGTCAAAGACACATAGCTAATGATTAAGGTGCTTGCCACCAACCTGCAGGTCTGAGTTTAATCCCCATAGGTCCCCATAGTGGAAGGGGAGAGCTGACTAAAGTCGCTCCCTGAAAACACACACACACACACACACACACACACACACTGAAGCGAAACTTTTTTCCCAAAGAAAGGAGGCAGCCACAATGTGGGGGGTCTCGGTAGTGGGGTACAGTTCATTGAGGTGGGCCAAGAGACCTCTCCCCCACCCGCAGGGTTAATTATTAGGAAGACTGTCGGCTTCAATAAGCATTGAAGTCTCTGTCTCTTGTTTGACTTGCTTTCTTGGTGAGTGTCTCTGGCTCTGACCTCTGCCCCCGACAGGCCATTCCTCTCCAGGTGGCTCAACCTCCCAGATAGTCTGCTTTACAACTCCTTTAGTTGTACTTGTCTTTTGTAACAGAGCCTCAAGTAGCTCAGGCTGGCCGCAGGCAGAATGATCTTGAAGTCTTATCCTCCTGCCTCCACCTCCCGGCTGCTTGGATCTCCCTAGTGCTCACTGTGCCTCCATCCGAGTTAGTTTGCCTCTCAACAGAAGGAGTCTTGAGCCACTGAGCCGGCCTTCTAGCCTCCCCTCCCTTTCCTCTGCCCCTTGCAACACCCACCAGCCCTCGGTTTCTAGAATGTCACCATTTCATTCTGTTCTATAAATGGAGCCCGCAGCCTGGCGTCTGCTGGGACTAGCTTTTTGTCTCGATGGATCTCCCTGGAGATTCTCCCAAGCTGCTGTGCGAGTCCAGTCTGTCTGGACGTTTGCAGGTAGAGAGTCAGGGAGAGTGGCTGGGAGCAGGCGCAATCAGGTTGGGGAATCTGAGAGTAGAATGTGGGGCAAGGAGCAGCAGCCCAGCCCTCCCCCAGGTCATGTGGTCTTGGAGAGGGTGAAGGACATCGCTCTGCAGTGCTAGGATGGAGAAAGACCAGAGCATAACTGAAGATCCTATAGGTGGCCTTCTCTCTGGGGAGAAAGCTTCGAGGCGGTGAAGACAATGCAGAGCTTGCGGTGGGAGGAGCCACTGGGGCGCGAGTGGAGGTGGGGGCAGGGCTGGGGCTGGGGTAGTCCCTGGACCTTTCCCCCCAACTCCCACCCCCACTCTTCCTCTCTTCGCAGTCACGGGGTGACCAGAGAGCCAGCGCTATGCTGGGGGCCAGAGTTTGGGCCCAGGTAGAAGGAGGGAAGAGAACCCAGGGCCTTGTGTGTGCCAGGCTCTCCTTCTGTACCAGGTACGGCAGAAAAGGCAAAGATCTAAAGACATGCTTGTGTCTCAATCTATCAGGCTAATGAAATGACGGGCACCAGAGATATGGACTTCTCCCAGGAACGGCACGCGGAGAGAAGGAAAAGGCACCAGCCCAAAGGGGACTTACCTCGTAGGAAAGAGATTTCGCACAGTTCTCCGGGACTGAAGCACAGACAGAGGTGGCTCAATGGTGGGCAGGACCACACCTTGGCCGGGGCTCCATAGCTGTGCAAATCCCTGACTTCTATTTAAACTTTGATCTCTCCTTAGGGCCTGTGGGTTTTGGTGACATTTGCTGGATCTCTGTATCTCTCTTCCCAATGTGGCCACATTAAATAAATCTTCCACTCTGCCTTCCATTTTTAATTTGATTCTTTAAATTGGCTTAGTGAGGACAGGTAGGTGGACCTGACTTGGGCCAACAGCTGTGACCTTAAGTTGGATAACATACCACTAAGCCACAGAAGTCTTTTTTTTTTTAAAAGATTTATTTTATTTATTATATGTAAGTACACTGTAGCTGTCTTCAGACACACCAGAAGAGGGCATCAGATCTCATTATGGAGCCTAGGGTGTACTGGTCAGTGTCCTGCAGAGCTTTCAGTCATTAGGAACCTTCCAGAACTGCCTGATGAGATGGCACCGATGCATGCAGGCTGCTGGGGTCAGTGCTTAGGGAATCCCCATTGGCCTCCTACACGAATGTGCTCCTGTAGCTGCAAGGCCAGAAAAGCTTCATTGTACAGGGTCTGAGGCTCACGGAGAATGGGTTAGGGACCTGCCTAGAGCTGTCAGGGTGTTTAGAAAGGTTGGAGGTCCAGCCAGAGCTACTAGTGCTCCAGGCTAGACAGCAGGGTGTGGCACTGAAGAGCCTATGATGTTTGCTTTGTTTTCCTCCTCTTTTTTCTTCTTTTCTCTTCTCTTCTTTTCTTTCTTTTCTTTTCACAAGGACTCTTAAGTATTCCAGCTGTCCTGGAACTAGCTATGCGAAGCCGGGTCCTAGAACAGAGATCTCCCAGTCTCTGCCTCCTGAGTGCTGGGATTAAAGGCATGTGCTCCCATGCCAGGCTCAAGAGCCCCAGTCACATAGCAGCTGTGTGGTCCCAACCTTTCCAGCTGTCCTCATCCATGAAATACATGCCTGACTTGTAGTTCTAGCTCCTGGGTCTAGCAGACAGCATGACTGTGGTTGCTTCCCACACTCCTGAGGCTCAGGGCAGGTGCTAGGAGCCCAGGCCTCCAGACAGCAAACTCTACAGTCTCAAGGGAAGAGCCGCCACCACCTCCAGGCCCTCAGGCTCCATAGAGCCTATAGATAGGTTAGTAAGGTAGGAAGACTGAGATATGGTAGATGGACAGGCATGCTGGACTTATGTTGCCCCCCGACCCCCATCAGGAGTATAGGCCTGTTGGGCTCACTCGTATAGCTGGAAGCTGGGTCTCTGTTTGTCTTCCTGTATAGCCCAGGCTAGTTTTGAACTGACTATGCAGCCACAGTGGTTGGAAACTTTTGCTTCTGCAGCCTCTAAGTGCTGGAATGGCCACACTCTGTCCGCTTGAGCTTTAGAAGGAAGACTGACACCAGTTCATTATTGGAACGTATCAGTTCTTCAGAGTCAGGTGCCGTCCTAGGTTTTATTATTTTGTTTATTTATTTGAACCATTCCGTGTAGCCCAAGCTGGCCTCAAACTCATTATGTAGCTAAGGATGGCTTTGAACTCCTGATCCTTCTGCCTCCGCGTCTTGAGTGCTGGGACTACAGGTGAGGGCTACATACTAACATACTTGGCTCGGTGCAGACCCAAGGCTGCTGGTGCTAGAGCGCAGTCTCTGAGTGGGTGGAAGGGCCCTGTAGCGCTGAGGGGACCTCTGGGCAGTCTCTGAGTGGGTGGAAGGGCCCTGTAGCACCTCTGCACAGTCTCTGAGTGGGTGGAAGGGCACTGTAGCGCTGAGGGGACCTCTGGGTCCTAGAGAGTTCATCCCAACCCCACTGGGCTCCAAGTTGGGGCAGGACTATGCAAACTGCAGCCAGGTAGGCCTGGACTCAGATCACAGCTCTACCAGGTGAGGGACCAGGTGATTAAGGCCCAGGGATGCTCTGTGCCTCATTGATGCTTAAGCACCTTGACCAATTAAACCATCTCCTCTTGCTACCCTGTTTTAAACATTTATTTATTTATTTATTTATTTATTTATTGTGTCATACCAGGGTCTCCGGCTGGCTGTGTGCAGCCTTTATTTTGTCTGTCTTTTATTTTATTTTTATTATTTTACTTATTTGCAGATAGAGTTTTCTAGTGCATTGGGGTCGTCCCGCACCTGGGAGGAGAGGCGGGCCATCTTGGGTAGCCCGTTCAGTCAGTTTTTATACAGCTTTCAGGGGTAGAGTAAAACAACAGTCACTAGGCACAATGTGATTGGTAGAAAGAACAGTGTGACTTTTAAACTAATTGGTCCTTTACTGGATGAGGTAGCACGCACTGAGGAATGTGTCTACCTGTTCTAGGCTTCCCTTATCTGCAGGTGGTGGTCAGTGGTCGGTAGTCGTCCTCCCCACTCCCCCGCGTGGTCTGAGGGATGTAATTAGCCTCTCCCTTCTGGAGGGGAGGGGTGCCTATGTGCTCTATGACCTTTCCTTTCTAGGAGGGGGACGGGTCTGGTTCCTGAGATGACCTCTTCAGTTTCACTCTAAGTAACTCAGGCAGGCCTTGAACTCAGAGCCTTCCTCCCTCCCAAACCTTCGAAGTAGGTGGGGTTACAGGACTGGGTAAGCAGACTGTACTGTCAGATATTCATTTATTAATTTAGAGACGGGGTGTCTGTCCTGTAGCTCAGGTTGGCCTGGAACAGGCTATGACAGGGTGTCTGTCCTGTAGCCCAGGTTGGCCTGGAACAGGCCATGTAGCCTTGAACTCCTGATCCTCTATTTCCAGCACCTAAGTAATTGTGACTACAGGAGGGTGTGCCACCACGCACAGCGTCTATTGCCGGGATGAAACACCAGGACCAAAGTCAGCTTAAGGAGGAAAGGATTCATCTGGCTCACACTTCCACACTATAGGCTGCCACTGGAGGAAGTCAGGAACTCAAACATGGCGGGAACCTGGATGCAGGAGCTGTTGCAGAGGAGAGGGGTGCTGCTTACTGGCTTGCACAGCCTGATTTCTTTCACCAGCCCAGGGATGGCACAACCCACGACAGGCTGGACCCTCCCAGCACTCTCCTGGTGAGATGACTCTCACATGGATCAAGTTGACTTAAAACTAGACAGCACATCTTTAAAAAAAAAAAAAGATTTATTTTACTTTATCTGTGTGAATGTGTGTGCCTACATGTATGTATATATGTATGTGTAATATGAGTGTGCCTGGTACCTGAGAAGAAGATGTGAAATCTACTACAACTGCGGTTACAGATGGTCTCAAGCCACCAGGTGGGTACTGGGGATCAAACTGGGTCCTTTGTAAGAGCAAAAACTACTCTAACCCACGGAGCCATCTCTCCAGCCTCGGTTTCCTTTGCTTTGTATTGTTTGTTTTTTAAATGGCACTTTTTAGGCTGTGGCCATGCGGTGTCCCACGGGCTGTCACTGGCTGTCCTGTTCACTGTAGTACTGTCAACTGAGGTGCTGCTGGATCTCTCCGGGCACCGAGACCCTTAATACAGTTCCTCATGTCGTGGTGGACCCCTAGCAAACACTTACTGTGTTGCTATTTTATAAGTGTAATTTTGCTACTGTTACGAAAAACCAAAAAAAAAAAAAATCATAATGTAAATATGTTTTGGAGATAGAAGGCTGTCCTGGAGATCTCGACCCATAGGTTGAGAACCCTGCCTCAGCGGGAGCAGCCTGCTACAATGGACGGAAGTGGGCGAATATTGTTGCCTTCTCGTGGGCCGATTCGCTTCCACATTACTGTCTGTCATTAGCAAGACTTAATTGTATTAGAAGCGAAACAAGTCCTGTCCTCCTCTGGCCTCTGCACTTCACAGGACATCTCCACCGTGCGGGGAAGGATAGTCCACACATTTTGTACAGGGTGCTCCTGCAGAACCTCTCTGCCTCTCCTGACTAGTTTTGGGAAGACTCCAGAGAAAGATGCCCCTGCCTCCATCACAGCCAGGGCTCAGACGGGTGTGTGTGTGTGTGTGTGTGTGTGTGTGTGTGTGTGTGTGTGTGACTTGGTCACGTGGGTGG
>NW_022196897.1:154213274-154223011 GCF_008632895.1 Mastomys coucha
TGTGTAGTGTGTGTGTGTGTGTGTGTGTGTGACTTGGTCACATGGGTGGTGTGTGTCTGAGGATGTTTTGTGTGTGTGTGTGTGTGTGTGTGTGTGACCTGGTCACGTGGGTGGTGTGTGTCTGAGGATGTTTGTGTGTGTGTGTGTGTGTGACCTGGTCACGTGGGTGGTGTGTGTCTGAGGATGTTTTGTGTATTGTGTGTGTGTATGTGACCTGGTCACGTGGTGGTATGTGTCTGAGGATGTTTTGTGTGTGTGTGTGTGTGTGTGTGTGTGTGAGACCTGGTCACGTGGGTGGTGTGTGTCTGAGGATGTTTTGTGTATTGTGTGTGTGTGTGTGACTTGGTCACGTGGGTGGTGTGTGTGTATTGTGTGTGTGTGTGTGACCTGGTCACGTGGTGGTGTGTGTCTGAGGATGTTTTGTGTGTGTGTGTGTGTGTGTGTGTGTGTGTGTGACCTGGTCACGTGGGTGGTGTGTGTCTGAGGATGTGTTGCTGGGTTACCCTCCGCACCCCCACCTCTCACTGGCTCCCTGGAAGCCAGTCCCAGACTGCTTGAGGGAGGAGGCCGAAGAGCTCCCTACTGGCCTCTTGCGTGTGCTTTCTTTGGGAGGTGAAAGCCAGGTTCTTGGATATGCATAGCTCTGGACCATGGAGTCATACACTCAGCCCTTTGCGGGAGAGGATCTCTCTGTAGCTCTGGCTGCCTTTAAACTCAGGATAAACTCCTGCCTCCACCCCCTGAGAGCTGCGATTTGTTATTGTGTCTTTTGGGGTTTGATATTTATTTATTGTTATCCATGTATATGATGTATGTATGTATGTACGTTCATGCGCACACAGGTGCCCATGTGTGACACAATACTCATGTGGAGGTCAGAGGACAACTGGATGGAGTTGGTTCTTGCCTTTCTACCTTTTCTATGGATTCTAGAGGTCAAGCTCGGGTCATCAGGCTTACATAGCCAAGGCTTTATCTGTTAAGCTATTTTTGCAGGCCCAAAGGATTCCCTGTGCTGGAGACTCTCCATCACCTGACCCCACAGCCCAGGCCCAGGCCCAGTGCTGTGCCTTTCGGTTGTGGTGACTCATCATGAATCCTAGCAGCATTATAGCCAGGCTCTGCGTGGCCAGGCAGGGCAGCAACCCCACTCGGTGGTTCAGCCAGCCATGTTTTGTTTTTCCTTCTGTGACACAAAGCCCTGAAGTGGCCATTTGAGTTGTTTGGGCTTCTTACAGAAATAGACGGAGACATATATTTCTGGCTGCTGTTCAGGTATCTTGTGGTGTTTGTCCTCCTGGGCTCAAGGTGGCTGCAGCACCTCCACCATCAATACAGTATTCCAAGTGGGCTTGGGGAGGTTGATGGTATTATCCTCGTTTGCATAGGGGGAAACTGAGGCATGGAGGCTATGACCCTGTACTCTGAAGAGGGGATCTGGGGGTGAGACATAGCATACCCAGCATGGATTCAGCTTAGGCATCCCCTGATGCCCTTGGGATGGGCATCTTCCAAGGTCCCTGGTTCAAGGTGCCTGGTGACCTGGAGTGGGCGGCAGTAAGCATGGGGGTCCTGGTATTTGACATTTCAGCTCCTGTGGGTGGTCAAGCTGGGGATTCAACTTTGGGAATTGATCCAAGGGCTGTGAGTGGATTGCCAGCGGTTGGGACTGACCCTGGAGACCTCAGCCAGGCCTATGAGAGAGGGGCTGCAGGGTGAAGGATGATGGGGTCAGCAAGGCACTGACCTGGGCTTCTTGCCTGGCCTTGTTGAGTCAGAATATGGGATTGTACTGGTTACCCAGGGGTCTCCGGGCAGAGTACATTCAGGCCTAAGCCTAGTTGGCAAGATAGCCTCCCCCAACCCCCCATCTGGCAGCCATGGCTGGGACCCACAATGCAGTGCTCTTTAGTCTGGAAGCAGGGGTGAGGCCCACCACTGTTCTTGTAAATAAAGTTTTCTAGGGCCTTGCCTTTTGAAGACAAGGCATCACTATGCAGTCCAGGTTGGCCTCAAATTCATAATCCTTGGGGTCTTGAGTGTTAAGATTACAAGCCTGTGCTGTCATGGCCGGCTCCAGCTTTGCCTGTGTTTACGGATTAACTAAGGCAGCTTTGGGCTCACAAGGGTAGAGTTCAACAGACTGTCTGGCCCTTCGCAGACAGAGCTGGCCTGGGCCTGTACAGAAGGCAGCTAGCACTAGGTTTGGTGGGTGTGGCTCTCTCTCCAAGCGTAAGACCCAAGGATGGGCTAGAAGGCCTGAGAAGGTTTGGGAGACAGTAAAGGCTCTGAGGTCTGGGTTTGGTTTAGTACAGGTTCAAAAACCCCTTTCTCCCAGGAGTGCCAGAGGCTGGCTTGTCCTAGGCTAGGACAGCCATTCTGAGGCCTTTGTGAGAAAAGCTATTTGGTGGTACAGATACAGGGAGCAGACCCCGGGGCCTCTGCCTCGGCCAGAGGAGCATTCAGAGCAACAGGCTCAGACGAGCTCCTTGGGCTTGTGGCCCTAGAGGACTAGGCCGCATGATTTTCCGAGAGAAGCCAACTTGCAGTTGGGTTTCCTGGAAAATCTGGTTTTTATCCAGTGGTAGTTAATTGCATTTTTATGAAGTCACAAAAGGAGCAGGCACCGGAATGCCTGGCCCGCAGGCTTCAAGGTAGGGAACTTGGGGGTGGGGTAGGTGGAGAATGGCTGGAGGGTGGGCCCAGCCGAGCCCCTCCTGAAGCAACAGCAGCTTGGCTGTGGCCCCCAGGCTGGGCCGGATGGTGTCAGGTTTCTAGTCTTGACCGAGCCCACCCCTGAGCTGCGGAGCATTCCTGCCTAGGAGTCTGGAGTTGGGGGTGGGGAGCCAGAGCTCATCGCCTTGGGTACTCCACCTGTAGTCCCCTCTGAGGAACGCAGGGAATCCAACTGCGGCTTCATCCAGGAGCCTGAGGAGAGATGGTGGCAGGCAGGGCTGAACACCAGACTCCTAGTTAGGCCTTCCCTGGGTGAGGTCGAGCTCGCCCGCCCTTTAGAGGGTGTCTGCACCCTACAGTGGCCACTTAGAAGCAACCCGGACCGGCGGGCTCCTGTCGACCTGGCTTTTGAGGCTTTTGTGAAAGCGTTCCGCATCCAGGTGGATTTCCTGCGGCCTCGGGCGGGAGTCTGAGCTGAAAGTGACAGCTCACTCGGGGCAATTTGGCTCTTAGGCAAAGACAATCTGTGACTCCCGAACAGGAATGGGGTCCGAATCGAATCCTGAGATCCAAAGAAGGGTACCCGGGCTCTTTCTTGCTCATGGCCCCACTCTGTCTCTTGGGTACGGCGTTCGTGGGCGGGCCCTAGCTGGTGGCACTTCTGTAACCTCAGGGAGAATAACCCAGCGACAGCGTGAGGAACTCAAGGTGGCTTCTCATTGGGCCTGATTGGGTCATGTGCTCAGCTGGCCCAGGAGCTGTGGGCAAGGGCAGGCCCTGCTGTTGGTGAGTTGGGCAAGACCAGCCTGGCCTAGAAACCCGGATACCATCCCGGAAGCGGAAGTGCGCAGACCAGGACTGCCCTGGGCTCGCATCTTCTGCATCTCCTGTCAGGAGAGTGTTGGGGGCTGAAGATGATAGGGCAAAGCCCTCTGGCTGTCCACAGCGGGTTTTCCAATCGCTTAGCATGGAGATCACTCCAGTATGAACCCCCCTCCCCCCAAGATGATGCCAGGGGCCTTGTTCCTGGTGGAATGGAGCTATACCAGCTCTACAGACTTTCTTGGGGTCCAGGGTTGAGACACTTTTGGGAACGAAAAGCCAGCCCTGTTGTAGGGGCTTGTTTCTGAGGAGCCCTTGGCGTTGGTAGTTAGATCCGCCTTTCTGAGCTCACAAGCTCCAGCGTGTAATATTCCTTGGTGGTGGACCTTCCCCCACACCCCCAATCCCTCCTTTCCTGGCTACCCGAAACCAGCAGTGGGATTTCTTCCCATCACCAAGAGAAAGGCTTGGTGCCAGCCTGCTGCTGAGTTAGCACAGTAGACTTGGAGTTGGATCCTGGCAGAAGCTGCCGGGATCTCCCATTGCTTCTGGATTCCAGCGGAGTTGGGTACAACTCTCTCTAATTTTGGAAATCTGTCTTCCTGTTGGTAGAACCATTTCAAGAGGGAACAGAGGATCTGGGTAGGGTGTGGCAGTACTGGCTAACACTCCAAAGGTGGAGTCTGAAAGGTCCGGGAGTTCAAAGCCAGCCTCTGCTAGGGAGTTCAAGACCAACTCTGGATACATGTGACCCTGTTTCAACCTTGCCCCAAACCCTCCCCTGAAAGTATCAGAGGTTCTCTGTGGAGCTCATCAGGAGCTGGGATACTTGCTTACTTTGGCCTGGTATTGGCCCTAATATTCTCTTAGCGTCCACCAACCAGCTAGGAAGAGGTGCCTGATGGGAAATCTCCCCTCCCAAAGTTATACACAGCATAAGCCGGAGTGGGGGGTGTGTGTGGGGCTTCCTAAGGGTTTCATGTTTTGAAAAGGAGTATGTGAGCGAGAAGGCCACAGTTTGAGTGCGGGGGTGGGGTGGGTGGGTTCCAGGGAGGAGATGCCATAGACAGCACAATGCCTGTCTCACTCAGCACAGCCAAGGTGTCTATCATGTACATGCATGCTTGTGTACACACATGCACATGCAAACGCACACATTCTCTCTCTTACACACACACACAGTCACACATGTACTCTCTTACACACACACACACACACACACACACACACACACACACACACAAAGACTGTAAGTAGGAGCATAGGCTTATGCTCTCTCCAGATCCTTCTCCATCAGACCATTCTGGTTCTGGCAAACACCCTCAGAATCTTCAGCTGTGGTATGGACATGTTGGTGATTGGCTCTTTCTGCCTGGTCATGTAGAGACTTTCCATTGGTGGTGGGGGAACTCCTGGCACCAGAGCCAGTGGATCCCTGTTGTGACATGACATCTTGGCTTTTCTCATTCCAGGAGCCAGCAGTGCCAGCACCTCTGACATAGGAGCTGCCCAGGTTGTACAGGACGAAGGGCTATCTTCGTATGGATGCTTGGAGGGGCGAAGCCTGAAAGCCCCTTGACTGTTACCTTGCCAGAGTGCCTTGTACGACAGCTGCAGGGTTCTCTTGCTCTCTGTGCTTGCTTTGGGTTTTTATTTCTTGAGCTGTGTGAAGCAGCCGTGGGATCTCACGGAGGAGCCGCACCTGAATCAGCCTGCAGAGGCATCATCTGCTAGTCCGTAAGCCTGCAGGGAGCAGGTGTTGCAGGCAGATCTCAGCCTGACCCTGCCGTGTGAATCACCCCAATAAAGGGGTCCAGATGGGACCTGTGCAGACTAAGTGTCCCTTTTCTCCTGTGTTAGTGTTTCTTGCAGGCCACCCTGCCTGGCCAAGGCAGGCTGGGCCTTCACAGGCCCCTTATCCCTTGGTGCTAGGCCATCTCTTCTGCAGACGGCCTTCTTGTTCCTATCCCTGCCCTGCAGGTCCCCTTCCACCTGGGCTAGGCATCTGGAACTCCTTTTTGAGGTAAGAATGCTCATGCATGTACAGTATTACTTTGAGACAGGGTCTTACTGGATAGCCCTGGCTGTCCTGGAGCTCACTATGTAGGCCAGGCTGGCCTCGAACTCACAGAGCTCTGCCTGTCTCCATAGTGTTGGAACTAAAGGTGTGCTCCACCACACCTGGCTGCTTCTTTTTTAAGTTTATTTTTATGAGCATGAGTGTTTTGTCTGCATATAGTTTTGTGCATCGTGCATGTGCTTGGAGTTCATGGAAGACAAAAGAAGTTGCCAGATGCCAGCATGACAGTCATGAGCCTTCATGTGGATACGGGGAGCTGATCCTAGCTTCTCTGCAGGAGGAGGCACTGCTCTTAACTGCTCAGCCACCCCTCCAGTCTGCATGTACATTCTTCGTTTCTCTTCTGCGTATGGGGCTTTTGCTTGCATGTATGTCTGTGCCAGAGGAGTTCAGAAGAGGGCATTAGATGCTCTGGAACTGGAGTTTCCAGCACGGTGCTGGGAATCAAACCTGAAACTCGCTCCTCCAGAGAGCAGCGAATGTTCTCCTCTGCGAGCATCTCGTCAGCTCCCTGCATGTGTTTTCTTTCTTTCCTCCTTTCTTTTTTTGAGACAGGGTTTCTCTGTATAGCCCTGGCTGTCCTGGAACTCACTCTGTAGACCAGGCTGGCCTCGAACTCAGAAATCCGCCTGCCTCTGCCTCCTAAGTGCTGGGATTAAAGGCGTGTGCCAACACCACCCGGCCTGCAGTAGAAAGGAGTCTTATTTCGTTAAGGGTCGATACAATGAAATATGATGACCAAAAACAAATTGGGGAGGAGAGGGTTTATTTAATGGAGTACATATCCATTTTGCTGTTCATCATTGGAGGAAGTCAGAAAGGAACTCAAGCAGGGCAGGAACCTGGAGTCAGGAGCTGCTGCAGAGGCCACGGAGGAGCTTACTGGCTTGCTCCCCACCGCTTGCTCATCCTGCTTTCTTATAGAACCCACAGCCACCAGCCCGGAGGTAGTACAATCCACAATGGCTGGGCCCTCCCCCATCAATCACTAATTAAATCTGCAGACTTGCCTGTATCAAGCTTTGTGTAGACAGACTTTGTACAACAAGCATCTTAAGTTCAGTGCAGGAAAGTCCTGTGTGTAGAGAAAATGTCATGTCCAGAGGACACAAGTTCATAGTTCTCTGCCCCAGCTTCCAAGATGTTCTCTGAGCTCTGGGGCTATAATTTGGCCTTTTTCCCCCCATGTGTAAGAGGTTTAATTGAGAAGGGGGGTAGTGGAGAGAGGAGAGGAGAGGGAGGGAAGGTGGAGAGAGAGAGAGAGAAAGAGAGAGAGAGAGAGAGAGAGAGAGAGAGAGAGAGAGAGAACATGAGCGAGCACGAGAACGCTAATTTGGCCTTTTTTTTTTTTAAGATTTATTTTATGTGTATGAGTACTCTGTAGCTGTACAGATGGCTGTGAGCCATCATGTGTGTAGCTGCTGGGAATTGAACTCAGGACCTCTGCCGCCCCGCTTGCTCAAAAGAGGGCGTCAGATCTCATTATGGATGGTTGTGAGCCACCATGTGGTTGCTGGGATTTGAACTCAGGACCTCTGGAAGAGCAGTCAGTGCTCTTACCCGCTGAACCATCTCACCAGCCCCTATAACTTGGCTTTAATGAACTGTTTTGTTGCTGTCACTATTGTTGCTTCGGTGATAGGTTCTTAATATGCAGCTGGCTTGGAACTTGCTATGTAAACCAGACTGGCCCAAACTCACCGAGATCCACCTGTCACTTCCTCATGAGAGTTGAGATTAAAGACTTGGGCCACCATGCTGGTCTAAATTGGACTCTTAAAGTAGTAAACACTGGGGGCTTAGCTGTTGCTCTTGTGGAAGACCTGGGTTTGATTCCCAGCATACAGATGTGGCGGCTCACAACCATTTGTAACTCCACTTTCAGGAGATCCAACACCCTTTTCTGACGTCCATGGGCACCAGGCACATATGTACACGCAGGCAAAAATATTCATATAGATAAAATAATTTAAAATAAATTCTAAAGTAGTAAATAAACTTGAACTTGTGCTGATTTTGGTTATTAGGAGCCTGGCAAATGGGTCCCTGAGTTTGAAACCAGTTCGGTCTACACGCTGCGTTCTAGGCCACTCATGGTCTATTTAAAAACAAAAACGAAGTCCCCCAAAAGTAAACAAAAAGCCCAACCAACCAACCAACCAACCAACCAGCAAAACCAACCTGTTCTCAGGGATGGCTCAGCGATAGGAGTTCTCGCTGCTCTTGTAGAGGACACTGGCTTGATCCCCTCACCTATGGCAGGTGGCTCCTAACTGTCCATGGCTCCTGGGTATCCCACACTGTGCTGTGTTACTTTTCCTGGGGAGACACAACACACTCACCCCAGAAAGGGAGCCTTGACAGACCAAAGTAACAATTGCACCAGTGCCCAACTTGATAAGCCAAGGAGTTTTATTGGGGTTATTTCCAAGATTATGGGATAGGGTTACTTATAGGAGCAGAAATGACACAAAGTCACCCCAGCAAGTGTCGACCCCAGCACAGGTAACACAGCTCTTAAAAGCTGAAACAGGAAGCATGCCACACAGGCTGCAGGAAGCACAGCAGTCACAGTGTCCCTTCCTGGTGCCTTGGCTGTTCTGATGGCCTTCTAGGCAGCTCAGCTGGTCACTAAGAGCCCTTTTAGCTGGCCTGGTCTGGGACCCTCTCTCAGCAGCCTTTATTTTTGTCTTCTGGATGGAGTGTTTTGATCTTGGCGGAAATAGCTACACACTACATACGACATAGATTTTAAAAAGACATCTTTATTTCTACAGTCACATATGTGTGTGTGGTGTCAGAGGAGGACTGTGGGAACCAGTGTCCTGTTGCTGTCATACGGCCCCTGGAGGCTGGCCTTAGATGATCAGCTTTGGTGGCAAACACCTTCCCCTCTGCGCTATCTTCCTGACCCCAAGGAAATGTTAAGCAAATTCAAGACAATTACAGTAGAAAAATGCACTCACTAATTATGCTACAGAGGGGTAGTTTAATATGTAAAAAGCATCTACAATTAAAAAATTAGGAGAACAAGCAAAGGGTATATAAGCAGGCATTCCACAAAGACACTAATTAAGGGACTTAGCTTAGCCATAGTGGCCCCAAGAAGCCTATTGGTTTGGATCCTTTGTTTCTCTGTGTGAGTGCCGGTGTGCCATCGAGTCTGTGCAGAGGTCAGAGGTCCAGAGGTCAGGGTTCAGGTTCCCGTATCAGTCCTCACCTTGCATTTTGTCTGAGAGAGGGGCTGTCTTTTTTGTGACTCTCATTTGCCACTGTGTATGCTGGCCATGAACTGGATTCTCCTGCTCCCAACTCCATCTCACCACAGGAGCCCTGGGGCTACGTGGGTCTGGGGAGTCCTCATACCTGAATGATAAGCTCTCTACCCATTGAGCAACCTTACCAGTTCTCTTTTTTGGGGAGTGTGTGTGTGTGTGTCTCCAGACAGGGTTTCTAAACTGTGTAGCCCTGGCTGTGCTGAAACTCACTCCCAAGTTCTCAAGTTTTTTTTTTTTTTCTTTTCTTTTTTTAAGACACCCTAATGTAGCCCAGGCTGGCCTCAGATTTAATATATAGGAAAAGATGGCCTTGACTTGGTCCCCCCCACCTCCTCTTGACTGCAAGGTTGACAGGTTTGAACCAGCACACCCAGTTCACTTGGTGCTGTGGCTGGAACATGGGGCTTCCTGCAAGCTAGACAAGCAACCTCCTGGCAGCCAGCCACATCCCAAGCCCTAAGTGTTCTTTGCAGAGAACATGGAGAAGATGGATCAGGAGTCCCAAGATATGAAAAGTAAGCACAGGGAGACACAGAGCATGTGAGAGGTGGGGGAGTGGGGGAGGGAGGGAGACAGACAGACAGACACACTCTCAGGATAAGACTTGGCACAGCAGTTCTGTCCCACGAGGAGTCTTCATGGCTATCTCCTTTCCTTTCTTTTGATATTTTGGTGTGTTTTCCTATTAAAAAATGTCATAAAACTGGTAGCCAACTCCCCGTTCCCCAGGATATTCCACATAAAAACAGGTACCTATGGGGCTGGAGAGATGGCTCAAAGTGTTTCTTGCTCTTGAGTGGTGGTGGTGCACACGTTTAATCCCAGCATTTGAAAGGCAGAGGTAGAGGATCTCTGAGTTCCAGGCCAGCCTGATGTATAGA
>NW_022196897.1:154223021-154241986 GCF_008632895.1 Mastomys coucha
TGGAGGACCAGAGTTCCTTCCCAGCACCCACACTGAGCAGCTCACAACTGCCTCTAACTCCAGGTGTAGGGCTGTGAGGCTCCTGACTTCTTCCTCTCCGTGGGTACACACATTCATGTATACACACACATATATATGTACATATATGAATGCATAACAGGCATGAGGTGGGTTTTTTTTCTAAAAGCTTTTATTTCCATGTATATATCTGTTATTTTATTTTTGTTTTTCGAGACAGGGCTTCTCTGTGTAGCCCTGGCTATCCTGGAACTTACCCTGTAGACCAGGCTGGCCTTGAACTCTGAAATCTGTTTTTTTTTTAAACTTATTCACTTTATATCCTGCTCACTCCCTCTCACAATCCTTCCCCATTCTGTTTTTCCTGAGTGGTGGGCCACCCTCGGTATCCCCCCATCTCCCACCTCCTGCACTTAGAGTCTCTTGGAGGTTAGTTGCTTCCTCTCCCATTGAGGCCAGACAAAGCATCCCAGCTAGTAGAACACATCCTACAGACAGGCAACAGCTTTTGGGATAGCTCCTGCTCCAGTTGTTTGGAACCCTCATGAAGACCAAGCTGCACATCTCCTACATACAGGAAGGCCTAGGTCTAGACTGTCAGCCTGTGTATACTCTTTGGTTGGTGGTTCAGACTCTGAGAACTCCAAGGATCCAGGTTAGCTCTGTTGGTCTTCCTGTGGAGCTCCTCTTCCCTTTGGGGCCCACAGCAAGGATTCTCCCCCCGACCTCCCTGCCCCCGAGACAGAGTTTCTCTGTGTAGCCCTGGCTGTCCTGGAACTCACTCTGTAGACCAGGATGGCCTCGAACTCAGAAATCTGCCTGCCTCTGCCTCCCAAGTGCTGGGATTAAAGGTGTGTGCCACCACTGCCCAGCTACAGCAAGCATTTTTTTTTTTTAAAGATATATTGTATATGGGTACACTGTAGCTGTCTTCAGACACACTAGAAGGTTATGAGCCACCATATGGTTGCTGGGATTTGAACTCAGGACCTTTAGAAGAGGAGTCAGTGCTCTTAACTGCTGAGCCATCTCTCCAGCCCCAATTCTTTTTTTTTTTGGAGACAGGGTTTCTCTGTGTAGCCCTGGCTGTCCTGGAACTCACTCTGTAGACCAGGCTAGCTTCGAACTCAGAAATCCGCCTGCCTCTGCCTCCCAAGTGCTGGGATTAAAAGGCATGCGCCACCACTGCCTGGCCAGCCCCAATTCTTAACCCCATTCTTAACCGCCATCTCTATAACCCCAGCAATGTACTTTTAGGACAACTGTCCAGATCTCTCCCCTCAGCCTTACTCCACCTGCCTGGCCCCTTTGTGTGCTGGACTGAGCATCTGCAGCACCTGGGATCTGACTCCACGGAGACTAGTAGTGAAGACACGTGGGCAGACTCTCTGGGGTGGAATCTGAACACGAGATCTCTGCAATTCCAGCTGCTGGTAGTCTGGCTGGCTGGCATCTGTCTGTCCTGGTCCTTGTTGCACTCCAACCAATTCCACAGCTCTCTGGAAGGGACCCACAAGCGGTCCTTGGGCTGCCCAGGAAACCTACTTCCAGCAGGCAAGGGATGAAAAGCTGCAACTATAACATCCCCGTCTTTGCTCTTATTTTCTGGGGACTCACATGGAGCTGGCTCAAACTTGTTTCTGATTTGGGTCAATCATTCTCCCTTAGCTCAGAGAAGGGACCTAAGGGACACAGGCAGCCAGGATGCTCTGTGCACAGTCCTACCAGCACAGACAATGAGTCAGTCCAGGTTATTCTGCTCAGTACTGGCGGGGGAGCCCCTTCTTAGGATAGTGAATGAGAGGCACCTTGCAAACAGGTGTCTGTCTACAATAAAGGTGACCCTTAGGTGGGTGACTTCAGACTCTGAGCTGATGCCAATACCATATAGATCATCATGTTTCCTTGAGCGCGGGCTATTTCCCTGCAGGGAGGCTCCTGGTTATCTCTAAGAGATCCAGGGGTTCAGAAGATGACTCAGTGGATAAAGGCACTTCTGAGTAAGCCTGGTGACCCTTTGCTCTCTGGTACCCAGGAAAAGGACACCAGTCATCCTCAAGGACCATGATGTGCAGGTTAAGACATCTGGGTCACCATTGCTAAAGGAAGCAAGTTTTCTGGCAAGAGTGTGGAGCTGGAGCCCTAGCTGGGCTTGCAATCTGACTCCAGTGGCACCTACCACAGCCGCTTAACCAGAGTTCAGCTGCTAAGTCTCCTTGGACCCCTTTAACCTTCCAGAATCAAGAAGTCTCATATGAACCCTAGTAGTCCCTACTCTTGATTTTCCTTCATATTTTTTCCTCAGATGAGAGGTGGTTTCCAAATAAATACCTGGGCTCCAAATTCAGAGACCTGTCTCTGCCTTCTAGGTGCTCAGTCTAAAAACTAAAGCCTATCTCCAAGTTGGCCTGATTTCTCCTTTAAGCAGAGCAGGTCTCAGGCTTTCAGCTCTCAGCGCACAGTAAAAGCTGGCAACAGTTCAGGCTGGGGAGGTGGCACAGCAAGTACTTGTCTAGCATGCAAAAAAAATTCTGGGTTCCATTCCTGGTACCATACAAACCATCATGGTCGTTGGTGACCAACTGTCATCCTAGCACCTGGGAGGTGGAGGCCAGAGGATGACAAGTCGCTCATCCTTGGCTACAAAGCAAGCTGAAGTCTAGGATGGAGTGGAAGACTCTCTCCTCACCCCCAAAGGGGGTGGGTGGGACAATTGAGAGCTTGTCTCTCATGCATATAACTCCATCCAGGTTTAATTTTTGCCCCCACACTGAAAATAAAAAAAGGTGTGGGTTCAAGCAGGAGGCAGAAGTTCAACGACAGGGTTTAGACTCTCAGACCTTTCTAGTCAGTCCCAGCCAGGGAAGCCTTCTGAAGGGTTTGACGGAGAATGAGAGTCCTGGAGACTCCTGAGACTGGGTTTTTCCTTGACCGAGGGAACCACACTTCCTTGAACCTTGCTGTCAGCACCTGGAATTTTCAATCCCTTTATGCTCCATCCCCTTTTCTGAGGCAGCAGAAAGTGTGGCTGCTTTGAGTAGAACTCAGCTCCCACTGTCCCAGATATACCCTTCAGAGGTGAAACTTCCCCAAACTCCCAGTTTTTAGAAATTCCATTTTTTTTTTTTGTTTTTTGAGACAGGGTTTCTCTGTATAGCCTTGGCTGTCTTGGAACTCACTCTGTAGACAAGGCTGGCCTCAAACTCAGAAATCCGCCTGCCTCTGCCTCCCAAGTGCTGGGATTAAAGATGTGAATCACCACCGCCTGGCTAGGAATTCCACTTTCTGACCAGGGCCCCCCTCCCTCCACTACTCGAGGCCAGGGTGGAACTTTTTCACAAACTGATTAGAGATGCCAGCCTGTCTCAGCACGTGCAAGCCAGAGCAGCAGGCATGCCCCACTGAGCTCTAGTTGTTAACCCCTAAAAGGTAACTGGTCTGCTGGGGCACACATCTGGAGAGGGGTCATATGAACATCGTATGTGAATGAAAAAATGACTTGCAGTGGTGTCTTCTTTCTCTGTGCCTCCTCTTTGAAGAACTTTGAAAGTGCAACCTAAGTAAGTCCAGGAGGGGTCTGACTGCCTTTCACCTCCAGTAAGTCTCAACAGATCCCTGTCCACACTGCAGCCACACTGAACTCTTGTCTAGGCTCAAGGTCTAGCGGATGGAAAACAGGCGGACACTTGCCAAGCCTTCAGGACAGAGCTGGGTACCATCTGAAGTCAGGCTCCCTGTGGCTGAGGGAGATACTGCTGTCATGCTAGAGTGTTCTTCTGGAAGGGTGTCACAGGCAGTCTTTTCCCTTTTAGTAGTGTTTAGGATTTTCCAGATCTTTCACACCAATGCTGTATTGAAGCAGGCATCCAGTTGGTAGGTACCAGCTCTGAACAGCAGGGTTAGAAAATCAGCAAGAACCAACCATTGATCGACATAGTCCTATGTAAGTTCAGTGAACATGAGAAGACTTCTTACTACCTCAGGTTGAGAGCATATTCTGGGCTCCATTTGAAGAGGTCAACATCCGGCAGTGAGGAAGAGGCACAGGCAGGGCACTCCTGTGTGCTGGAGGGATCATTTTACAAGTAGCCAGAACACTCACTCCTTGGAGTGCTTCAGCTAGTGAGTCCCCATCTTTAAACACTTGGGACACTCACTCTGTCAACAAGCACTGAGATCAAATGCACGCTTAGGCAAGTAAAGGAGCGTGACTCCACCTGGACTTGAGAAACATCTGGACTACTCTTTTATGCCCAACGACAATGGGAGATGTGCTGAGGAGAGGCAGATAATCTCGAAGTAGAATTTTCAGCCACAAGGACCTTTGGAATAATGATTTTCTTTGAAAACTCTGTAGAACTTTTAAGCTTAGAGTTCCAAGCAATTTCTAAAGTGCAAGGTGGCAGTGTGCATGGCTCTTAAGTTGAATGTCTGTTAGATTCAGCCAAAAGCAAACAGGAGCAATGGGGTTCTTTCAAAATGGCTTTTATTGAGACACTTTAGAGCTTCAGCATGATTTCCAGTTGGGAACTCAATTTCCACAGTGGCTAAACCCCTTTTAGTGCTGAGGTTTCACACCCATCCACTTGGCAGGGGAGCACCTAGACTCTGCACCGATGTCCAGGGAGGGCCATTCTGCCTGTACCAGTCTCTTTAGTGGTCCTTGTAGACCTAAATTCCCACAAATGGGAGGTGGCTTAAAAAAAAAAAATCAGCCGGTGGTTCTGATTGGATGACTTTAGCACATGGACATGGAGCTAACCCTCCCCGGGACCAGAGCCGCTGCACACATTTATAATGTATTCTGGCAAATGATTAGAAAAGCTCCACGGCAGCCATAGCAGCCCATGCTAGAATTGTGCATTCTCCTTTACGGTTACTATGTCAGGAAACAGGTCTTTTCAGGAGTCCTGAAGGTGGGCACTTCTGACTTCTCTAAGGCAATGTAGCGGAGAGGTGGCTGGCCTCTCCCAGCACAGAGAAGTCCCGCCCTAACCGTTCTGCCACTTCTGCCCCCTTACTGTATTCTGCATCTAGCCTGTTCTCAGAAATCTCTTGTCCAGTTAATGTACAAGCTCTGTCAGTGCCAAGTGCCCCACATGTGTGCTCTCCAGTCTTTCTCTTCGGGGCAAATAGTCAAAGGGCTCTAGAGGTAGAGCAGCTGCTGTGAGGGAAAGAACAGTACACAGGGAAGAAAGACCCCCAGGGACCAACATAGTTACGTTCTTCACCATGACATCTACATACAGACTGAGGCTCTGCTCCTTATCAAGAGGGGAATTGAAAATCTAAAGGATGTTTACTTTTGCAGCAAAAAGGAAACATACACACAAATGAACACAATTTGTAGCAGGTGCGTGGAGAGAAAGCATGCTTTAGGCAAATGAATGATTGTGATTTCCCACAGTATTCTTTGTGAGCGTGGCTTTCATTTCTGCTGAGGGTGCTGTGGCATCAAACAGCAAAAGATGTAATAGACACGCAGGACTGTCATGGGTAATAAAAGCAAATATTTACATTAAGCACAATACAGCAATTTATTTAGATGCTTAAAATGAATACAAAGAGAAATAAAGACCACAAAATCATACAGACTACAACAGTGTGTCATATATTAGATGGTATAAATGAATACACCCAGTGGTGTTCAACTAAAGCGGAAACTAAACTTCCCAAAGGCGGCACTCAGCTGTGCCTGCTGCTCTGACAACACTTACAGATCTAAAAGGTGTCAAAATTAGTAGCTGTAAAATCAATTCTTGCATGTTATTTTAGCTTAAAAGGTCTCAGAAAGAGATCTGAAATACCATTTTTGACAATTGTAATGTCAAGGATACTCAGAACAAGAAAAGAATTCTATAATACAGGAGAGTCCAGATATATATCTTATGTTGCTGGCCTCTGTTGCAAGATTGTACAAGGTTATGTGCAAAAACTAAGTCTGTCCAAAGGTCCATACTATTGCAGGGTCAAGCTTCTGCTAGGTAAACTAGATATAGCATTTATCACACAGCAAGGGCAACACTAAAAACCAATCTATGACGGGCACACAGTAACAGTGTCATAAGCATCACTTGAGGTCTAAAAGACTGTACAAATATACATTTCAACTATTCAGAATGAATACATGAAAAACGGTCCAAGTTCCCAAGTCTACTAGACACGTCTGACTGGTAGTGTGTATGCCCGCCCTGCACTACTATGTGAATCAGGAGGGTAAGGCTTTCCCAGGACATCCAACCAAACATCTGAGGAAAGAAACGCTGGGAAGGCAGGTAGGTAACAAACTACTACTTCTCCCTGTGTGCACTCATGAGTCACCAGCTTACTGGTTTTTCCACACTTCAACACAGAGTCTACCAGAGAAGAGTCTGAAGCAAGGTCAACCAATCCTATGTCGTAGACTTGGAAATAACCACTGGACTATAGTGGTCACACATCCCCACAGCCGGCTGACTGACCAGTCCCTGCAAGGTAGCGCCAGTCCCAAGACAGCTTTGCAGTCAGACTGGAAGGAGAGCAGAAGTCCAGGATGCAACAAGGCCCATATGCTATGGCACGCTAGGGCCTCAGGCTTGCTGGCTGCTCAGCTTCACTCCAGTTAAGCTGCCATGCATGGGATCAGCAACTCCGTCAGTCATGCTGTCAAACTGCTCCCCATCCTCACTGTCAATTGTGCTATTCTGCCACTCAATCTGTGGGTTTGGTAAGCGCTCTGCATTCTCAGATGCATTTTCCCACTGTGACTGGTCCTTGGACCAAAACCCTTCAACTTTTCCATAGGAACTATTCTTCCATTTCAACTGCTCTGTGTCATCTTGCACTGTAGCCTTTTTTTTGGCAGCTGGCTTACTGCTCCTTGCGTCTTCACTCTGGGAAGACTCATCAGACCAGGTGCCTGGTTTCATTTCACAAGTATTATCCTCAAAGTCTGAGATTTGTCGGGAACCAGGCCCACTCTCAGATGGTGAAGCACCATCTTTCCACTCAACTACATCATCTTGGTCTACCTCACTATCAGAGGCATCATGCATTAGTTTGGCTGGTTCCTCAGTCAAATGGATAGTTTCATATTTTGAACCATCCTCCTCCTCCTCTTTTTGGTCTAGCTTCTCAGATTCCAAAGCACCTTCAGGAATTACCTTCGGCACAGACTCTTCTGGATTATCACTAGGAATTTTAGGCTCAACTTCAAAGACAGGGTCAAAAGGGCTGCCGCTTCGATTGGATTCTTCTTCCAAATGTTCAAAACTATCTGAGAAGCTGTCATCTTCTTTGCCAAGGGTAAGTTTTTTGTCAACAGTCTTGCTAGCATTGACTCTTGAGTCTTTCTCGTCATGATTTTCAAATAGCCACTCAGCATCAAAATCCATCTCATGTTTGACTTTATTTAATTCTTTCATGTTAAAACCTAGCAGCACACCAGGCTTGTACTTTTCACAGTCGCGGACACACTTCTTCCTCTTGTTACTGAAATGGGAGGCAATGTCACTCTTCCACAGCCATAGACTGGCAGCTAACTTCTCAATTTCTCTCCTGGTGGGATAGGGCTGTTTGTTGAAGTACTTTGTGAGAAAGCTTTTCCTAGCTTCGTAAGAATCATCTTCATGACCCTTGGGGTCTAAAGCTAAAACAACTGGCTCCTCTGGCTTCTCCTCAAAGCAGCTAGGGGAATCATTTTCATCCTCCAGCTTTCGCTTTTTTAGCAGTGGAAACTCCATTTGCTCATACGTGCGCTTCACAGGGGCCAGGCCTGGAGACTGATTGAGCCGAGAAGGTGCATTTGTCTTGTCCTGGCCATTCTGGGTCTTTCCAACACCCCTGCAGTGGACTAGGTGTAGAGTGATGGTTGAGGCTGTCATGTTGCTAGTATACACACCAAGGCAATGGATACACTTGTAAGTTAGCTTTTTCTCAACTGGATGAACTGTCTGAATAACTTGGTGCCTTTCTCGTAAATGATGTGCAAGCGCATCAGATATGGGTCCTTTTAGGATTGAAAAGCATAGGGGGCAAAGGGTCTTCCCAACATCTTTTTTATAGGGCACCGCAGCTTGAGGTGAACTTTTAACGGGGACATCCGCCTTTTCCTGAACTTTTGGTTGTGGCTTTGGAGGAACTGGGGCATTATTTTGGGCATGGTAAGCAACTGATTCAGCTGGGGCATCCCTCAGGTTGTATGTGGTCACCAGAAGATGAATGTTGGTGTGACTGCCCTGTTGCAATGTCAAATCAAAGCTCA
This sequence comes from Mastomys coucha, assembly GCF_008632895.1. Taxonomy (NCBI): domain Eukaryota; kingdom Metazoa; phylum Chordata; class Mammalia; order Rodentia; family Muridae; genus Mastomys; species Mastomys coucha. Next base: position 154,231,282 of record NW_022196897.1, read on the forward strand.
AAGTAGAATCTGTTTTAGGCCCCATCTCTTCATCAATATGAACCATTCGCATGTGTGCTGCCATCTTCTCCACATCATTGAAGGTAGAACGGCAATATGGACAAGACAGACCATGAATTAACATATGGTTGAGTAGGGTATCTGTAGGCAAATAGCGATTACAGTAGAGGCATTTGCTAGTGAAATTGTGTATTTTCATAATGTAGTTAGCTACTGCTGGGACTTTCTCAGCTTTATGTTCCTTTTCAAAGTGAACACTGTAGACATTCTCAGGAAAAAGCTCGTTACAGATTGTACATATTTTCCACTTCTGAGTGGCACAATGGTTGCTGGGAGGAGGGCCTGTGGCAGCTGGTGGTGGTTTACAACTGGCCTGACCTAATACTCTAGATGCCTGCGACTGAGACACAGAGGGGGGCTTCACCTGGCCTGGGGGTAGAGAGGAGGTGTTGGTCGTCTGCAGGGAGTACCTGGCTGCTGCCGGGGGCCTCTGCTCAGCACCTAGCCCAAAGGACCTCCCATTTCCACTTGGAAGTAACTGTTTCACAGACTGAGACTGTTGAGGGATGGAAACTGGAGCATTGCCACCTAGGCCCAGCCTCACTGACTGGCCAACACCATAGCTCTGGCCCACAGATTTGACTCCATAGTTGTTTTGCTGTAGGTGAACATTGGACATCATGTTGACTCCCGTTGAATTTAAGTTGGGCTTTGGTATTGACAGTCGGTTCACCATCTGCTGTGATGGCAAAGACCGGACACTTCCAGAAGCAAGGGAACTGATTCTTGGTGGGAGTCCCATGCCCTTTTTTTCTTGAGGCTTGGGGGCAATCAGCATTAAGGGTTTGGCTCGGGGAACTACAACATTTGTGTGTCCGATCATGGCAGTGACCTGATAGCCTATCCGTTCATGGTCCTCAATGACATGCTGCACCAAAGCTTCATAGGATTTGGGCATGAAAAGGCATCGCTTGCAGTGGATGTTACACTCTTCTCGGGCATCTGTGCCCAGCGAGACTGCACCATTGAGTGATTTTTCTCCCGCTTTTGCTATGTAGGGTGCTGCCACGTGCTGAAAATGTTCCCTGTAGATGTGCTTCCTGACGATCTCGTAGAGAGGGTCTCGGTAAGTGCACTTCTTGCAGTAATACACGGCTTGCTCTACATTGTCAGCCTGCTTAGGTTTAAGGCCATCGTTTTTGTTTTTATCTTTGAAAGTGCTGAGACTGCTACTCGGTGCGCTGGAGTTTGGAGCATGAAATATTTTAATGTGTGTTTCCAAAGTCTTTTTATCTGCATTGAAGGTACAGTAAGGACAGTTAAGGAGAATCCTATTTTCAAAGTCTTCACTATGGACATTCCGGAAATGACTTTTGTAGGCAGAGAAGAATTTTGAGGAAAACGGACAAGCACTGCAGCAAAAAGGTTTTGTCCGATAGTCCTAAGAAACAAATGAAACAAAACAGAACAGAAACCAGAGTGAGAAGGCCACTCAAGGCGTATGGTTCCAGGTTCTAGGCACCCCCTCCCCCAGGTATTCCCAGAAACTCTGCAAGGCAATGATGTTGGAGGTTTCTCCAGCAGAAAAAATTAAAGAACGCAAATGCATTTTTGAATCAAATACTTTTATTTGTGTCTGTGTAAATTAAAACTCAGTGCTAAGTTCTTGCTAAATCTTTAAAAATTGCTAGTTGTACTTGCTGGCTGGTTTCAGAGAGAAGTCAGAGGCAAAAAACAAAAAAAACAGACAAACAAACAAACTACCCCCCCCCCCAATTTTCTTGCTAAAAACACAATTCAACTATGGAAAAGCCTCATTTTGTGATCTTCTCGGCTTTAGACACAGGAACTCACAGGTGACACTGTTGCAATGCACAAAGACCTTGATAAAAGGTCAACGAGGGCTGGAGAGATGGCTCAATAGTTGAGCACTGGTTGTATTCAAAGAGGACCCTGTTTGATTCCTAGCAACTGCAAGGTAGCTTATGACTATCCACGGTGCAGTTCCAGGGGATCCTGTGTTTTCTTCTGACCTCAGAGGGCACTAAGCACATACAAGGCACAAATACCCATTCAAGTAAAACACTCATTATAAAATTTTTTTTCCTGTTCAAACTGCCAATTAAAAGCCACGCGTGGTGGTGCATGTCTTTTCTCTGTGTAGACAAGACTCCACAGAGAAACCATCTCAAAAAACCAACCAACCAACCAACCAACCAACCAACCAACCAACCAACCAACCAACCAATAAATGGCCAATGAAGTCGCAGCTGTTTTAATCCAGCTAAGAAGTTAACTTTGACTGCCTTATAGACAGAGGGCAAAGTTTTAGAAGCAATGACATTAGAGATCAGCTTTCAGAATTGACCCAAAACAGGTAAATACATACACGATAAACAATCATCTTTTCTCTAGTTTTCCAGGAACTGTTTTTGGAGAACCAAAAGTACTCTCCCCGTGCTCCCTTCAAGCTCCCCAGATGGTGATATTAAAGGTGTATTCCTTTAATCTCAGTGCAAGGGAGGCAGGGACACCTGATCTCTGAGTTCCAGCACAGCCAAGGTTATAGTGGCTGTAGCTTCAGAACCAAACCTCTTAAGGAAAGCCTTCTGATGGAAGGCTGCTCAGCACCTCTTCCTGGGCACTAAATAGAGTTCAAGACATGGTCTGCCATCGCCCTTCCAGGGCTCATCTACCACACCCTCCCATAAACATCACAGGTCATCAATGGGGATAAGGGAGTGTAAACCAGAAGGGTGATGGCAGGTGGTGGGGATGGGCACATCTTTTAATCCCAGTACCTGGGAGGCAGAGGCAGGCAGATCTCTCTGAGTTTGAGGCTAGTCTGGTCTACAGAGTGAGTTCAAGGACAGCCAGGGCTGTTATACAGAGAAATCCTGTCTCAAACAACGATGACCACAGTATGGCTTTTCTCTAGAAAACAAGAGTAGTGACAGAGACAGGACAGCAGGTGTGGTCACACACACAATTCTGGAGAGTACTCCTTAGAAATGGACGGAGGAGGGCTGGAGATGGCTCAGCAGGTAAGAGAACTGCCTGCTCTTCCAGATACTGAGTTCAATTCCCAGCAACCACACTGAGGCTCACAACCATCTGTAACGGGATGCACTCTTCTGGTGAGTGTCTGAAGACATATACAGTGTACTCATATTAAAAAAAAAAAAAGGCACCATGGAGGGAGAATTAGACACCACAGCCAACTTTGGTATTTTGGTTTTCTAGAGATAGGATCTCATTTATCCAGGCTGGCCTCAAACTTATTATAAAGGATGCTCCTGGCCGTTTGATCCTGCTTCCACTTCTGCAATTTGCAGAGGTATGTGCAACCATGTCTGGTCTATGTGATACTGGAGATCAAATCCAGAGCTTTGTTTGTTCTGTTAACTTCGAAGTTTCAGTCCAGGAACAACGTGGTTCTCCTACTACTCAGGAAAATGAGATGTAGCATTACACACTTTCCACATCAGGCCATCGCCCACACAGAGTTGTCACTATGGAAGGCTTGCAGGTGTGTTGAGCATTCCTGTGAGACTTACCTGATTTTTTGTAAGAGAAGGGTCCCATAGTCCTACATCCTCCCATGTAGTGTTTTTCAAATAAAAGTCATTAGGTTCAAACTGTTTAAAATCCTAGAAAACAGTGAGAGAAATTTACAAAAGCATAGTGGCATCAACCCCAGAAGACCCGGCACACAGAAGACCCGGCACACAGACTCTAGCTCTTTAACCAGTGTGGAAGGGTCCAAGAGAATCAACCCACGGAGAACCAACGTACTGGTGCTGAGGCTCTCAGCACATATAAAAGGCACACGGCCAGTTTTCCAAAGAGGGCTGCAAGGGCAGATGGGAAGGCTCGGGTTCCACAGCAGCTCCATTACCCACATAACTCACCAGTCCCAACACTGGTGGAGAAGGATGTGTGCTAGTAGCCTTGGAGGAAGAAGAGTCTAGTTTGGGTGCATAAACAAACAAACAAACGGAAGGAGGGGTGAATCTGGAATAAAACTCAAGACTTAAACCCATAAAGAAAGTAAGCAACATGCCGTCCAGTCTCTACTCTATGATGTGAAATTGTAGTGTTCTCCTTCACGGCTGAGAAGAAAGTAGGGTGAATGGCTTACAGCTGTAGGTGGAAAGCTAACTGTTCGAAACTTCAGAGTATGTAATGGGTCTAGGGGGAGGAGCAGACCCAGCACAGGGTAGGAAAGTCACTTGACTTGTGTATTTATTTGGTAAGGATCACCTGCCTCCCACATCACCAAGTACAGATCTGTGTGAACCTGAGGGGCAGAAGAGTTACCTCCACCCTATGAACAAACCACCAGAGCACACTTCTGAGAAATGTTGGTTTCCAGGGTACATCCCTCCCCGACTACTCTGAGTGGGACTCAGAAGTGAACTTGCTCCACGAGTAAAATATACATCAATGCCACCCGTGACCTGTGTCCCCAGTATTTGTTTTGTGCCAAGCACCGTGCCAGGTAGGTAGTGGGATAAATGGCTAACCAAGGCCAACTGTGGCCTGGTCAGCAAGAACTTAAAGTGTGTCAGGGAAGGAGCTGTGAGCACTTCAATGGAGGCTGTGTCTAACTGTAAGACTGGGAACAAGGAGATCTGGAAAAGGAGGAGACGCCTCTATGTACCCTATAGGGCTTGAAAGGCTCAGAATAAAAAGGATAGGAGACAGTCTGGAAAAGCCAAACTGTTACACAAGGGCAAGATAAGACTTTGAGAGTTCAGAAGGCTGACAAGTGCTCAAATCCTAAGGAAAGAGATGACAAACACCCAGACAACTGTGCCTCAACAGGTCAACAGAAACACCCAGGCCTATTAGAAGGAAAACAGGCTCTGCAGTCCCCACTGCCCATTCCCTAGCTGAGAGCCTGACGCCTCTGCTTTCCCAATTCTTCTTTCATAGACTGGAGACAAGAATTCCTAGAGTCCCCGAAGCTTGTTTCAAGGACAAAGTTCATATACAAGTTTAAAGCCCCTTGTGCACTGTCTGACAGTGTGTATATGCTCTGTGCTATAGCTGGTTTTTGCCTCAGGTCACAAAGATGAACAGGCTTTCAGGGAAAATGAAGTAAGCTATCCTAAGTGAGAAGGTTTTGGTGAAGCTGAAGGTCTAGTTAAAATTTACTACCACACCTATCAGTGAACCACCTTTGCCCATGGACACAGTAATGGATCAGAAGCTGAGTCACATTAAAATTTAAAAATGGCATGCTACTTACTTCTATATGTTCTTTACAGTATTCCAACCCAATGTCACTAAGTATTTTTTTCACAGTTTTCCGGGCTTTTCTTAAACTGCCAAGATTGTTGACAGGAAGTTGGAACATAGTTTCTATTGGAAAAAAAAATTTAAGTCAAGTCAAAACATGTACAACTTGTAAAAGTTACTAATTTCACTGACGATAGGATCCCAAACCCTGGCTCCCTCAGTTAAGAATTCCTCGCCTAGTACGAAACACTTAAGAGCAGCAGGCAAATAGGTGAGTGCTTGTCAGCCTTCCTTCCCTATTTCAGAAGAGGACAGTTGAGACCACACGGCTAGGCACACAAGCCTCAGCAGGCTGTGAAAATCATTCAGAGAGGAATCTGAGGTTGGAAAATGAGGGCAACAATATCAACCAGCTATCTCAAAGCCAAATCGAGTGCGCATGTCTTCTCTCAATGCTGGACCTATGAAGTTGGAACCACTCCGAGCTTCACAGCACCACTCAGCTTTCAGTGCTGAGGGGATGATTCTGCCACACGAAATGTCCTGACCAAGGCAACGAAGGACACTCACAGAAGCAACATGTCATTCAGTGACTGTTTCCTTGGGTGGCAACACACCAGGGCAGAGGCCTCACATAGGCCACAGAATAAACACATAGATCGGAAAAGCCATGCTTGTGTGGCATCAGAACATATAGTGATTCCTGTAGTCTTTCTGGAATCCTTTAAAAAAATATAATGCCTGTGAGCATGTGAGCACTTGTGCCTCAGGGAACTAAAAAGCTGCCGGACTGTCCCAAATGTATTAAAGGCAGAAATGTAAATCGATTTCCCAAGTTTCTTAAAACCCAAGGCACTTACATTTACTTAAGAAAACTGAATTAGTAAAATTTGAGGCAAGACTTTTAAGACTTTGAATATGACCTTATTTTTTATAATAATCCAAGTCCAACATAATTTTGGAGAATAAAGTAGCTCAAGACCAAAGCCACAAGAAAACTAAAAACCAACCAACCAAACAAAAACACCAACCAACTCCATAGCACCAGCAACTTGGGTCTGACAAACCTACACTCATCACCTTTACTGTCGGCAAGCCTTAATCTGGGGATGTTCCCTTATAAGTCACAGGTCTCAGAATACCCCATTAAGAAGTACTAACGTTTAGCTGGGTCTCCCAACATCAAAACATTCACAGAAAATTCAGCACTTCTCAGTCTTATCATTCTCTAGATAAACTCCCATAAGCCTGAAACCTACTGCTCTCTCCCTAGAAGGAGCAACCCCTACCATTTCTCCTTCATACTCCCTGGGCCTTACACCAAACCAAGCAAGAAAGTTTCAATAAAACACCAGTCCATATCTGAATTACTACGTGACATGAAGAAGGACTCAAAGGCCCTCCATGCTTTTCCTCAGACCACTACCTGTTAAAATCCTTAAGGCACAGGCTGGGCTAGGCAGTAATCCATTCAGAATCCCAGCATTTGGGAGGATTGTGAGCTGAGCTAATGGTACCTATACCCTAAATGGCAGAAGCCCTGCACAGTGACACCTTGACTCAAAACTGTAAGTTCAAGTGAGTAACTAGTTCCAGGATTTATCACTGTCACCCATCCATTGTTTTGCTTAAGTTTTAACCCCTCCACCCCCACCCAGAAGCCTCAAAACCCTTCTGAACTAGAGTCAACAAACAGACCATGTTTTGAAAACAAAGAGAGAAAACAAAAACCAAACAAATAAACGCAGTGCAGGGAGGGGTAGGCTAGGTGTACTTTCCTCCAATCCATCCTTTGGTCACCAATCTCCTCTGCCCAGCCTCTGTTCCTTATGCTGGCAGTTTCTAACGGGTTCTTGCCGAGGAGAACCTCCTTTCAGCACATGGCACAAAAGGGGCCAATTGTCCAACTTAATGCAACTGTCCTCTTGTTCACCAAGACACCTAAACTTTGCAGGCCATGGTGCTGGGAACACACAAGAGGTCCTTAGGCAACAAGTTTTACACAAGCTTTGCTGTCCAGCTTCAGTTGGAAACCACTCCTGCCACAAATGATGTGCCGTCAGCGAGGACTCAGGGGAGCAACAGGTTTCATCTCTGTAGACACTGATCAGTACAAAGAACTGGTCATGTGCTCAAAACATGGCTGTCAGGTTTGCTGGAAAGCAGAGAGGGAAAGAGGCCTGAGGCAGCATTCTCCTCACTGAGACCTCATCTCTCTCTAACTCCAGCATGTGTGCTCAAGCTTTGTTGCAACCAAAAGTCTTTGTAGAAACAACGGGCATCGGGACATACAAAAGAAGTGAGTCAAAAGGAAAAATGGGATTGATTAGAGAGAAGTTTGTCAAAAATATTCAGTAATTCTACAAAACCCCCAGGCCCTGACAACCAAACCTAAAACACTACATGGAAAGTCAATTGCTAAATTCGGGCAGGCTAATTAATTAGCTCAGTTAGTTAGAAACATGGTGCTAATAAAATAATTTTGGGAACATCTAATCCAAGTGTTTTATTCACAGCTATGCAATAACTGGAAAAGCTACCCTGAATAAGCCAGGCTGACCTCCAGCTCAAAAGAGACCCACCTTTGCCTCTGCCCCTGCCTCCTGAGTGCTAGACTAAAGGCATGTGTCATCAATTCTGGCTCATAATCACCTTTTGAGAATGTCTTAAATATTCATTTGGAATGAATGAGTCACACCCTTCTCAAGCTCACTTACATTAAAGAGAAGTTTAACCAAGGCTAAACTCTTTTGTGTTTTATTAGAAAGCAAGAGTCAGCAGGGCAGTGGTGGTGCACACCTTTAATCCCAGCACTGGGGAGGCAGAGACAGATGGATTTCTGAGTTCGAGGCTAGCCAGGGCTACACAGAGAAACCCTGTCTGGGGTGGGGAGGGGGAGGAAGAAAGCAAGAGTCCGGGCTGAAGATATGGCTCAAGCACCCACATGGTGGCTCACAACCATCTGTAATGGGATCTGACACCCTCTTCTGGTGTGCCTGAAGACAGCTACAGTGTACATAGATTAAATAAATAAATAAATAAAAATCTAAAAAAAAAAAAAAAAAAATCAGATTCACCTAGGCCCAAGGCTCCAGATGAATTAAAACTATGTATATAGTATAGTATGCCAGATCCTATCTATGCCTTTCAGATACCAAAAGCAATCACTTCACACACCAAGAGGGTAAAGAGAATATAGCCCAGCTTAAATACTCATTTGGATACTTAGGATACAGGCCTAAGCCACCCTCCCCCCTGCCTCTCCATCCTTTTTTTCTTTATGCCAAACCCACACGAGGCAAGGTACTGCTCAACTATCAGACCTGGCAATACCGAGCAGAACTGCACCACAAGTTCTGCATTCCTCCAGAGGCTGAGCACGTTCTCACGAAGATGAAGGAGGACACAAGGATGACAGTGACAGTTTAGCAGCTCACGGAAAGGTCTGCAGGGCATGAAGCACCAGGGAGGCTGTATCAGTGTCCTTGCAGAGCTACCAAGTCAGGGTGACACCATTGACTCCTACTTTAGAACTACAAAAGACCAAACAATAAAACAGTGAGGAAAGCAGCTGTTTTGTGTCCAGGGAGCCATGGGTTTGAGTTCCTGCATCTCAAACAAACAGAACACAGACACTTCCACCAAGTAAGAGACAGAAAGGAAGGGAATCTTCACAGCCAGCTGGAAACTTTGTCTGTGCACTGCAAGAAAAATCCTCAAATCAACTTGTCCAGGTTACACTGAAGCCACTCAGAGGACAACAGTGTCTTTAAAGGCAAAGCCATCTTGCTTCAGCATGCACCCTTACTTGACTTTTCTCGACCATTCAGGAGTGTCTAGGCTAATTAAACACATTGACAGTACAACAGTAAATGTGACAGCCAGCCAACCACAGGCATCTATCTCTGCCACTTTTCAAAACTATCTGGGAACCAAAATCTGAACATGTATAAATTGACAGCTAGTGTATTCCTTGAAGGAGAGATGTAGCCCTCTGGGTTTGCTAGATTGTAAGAGTAATCTAGCACTGCATGAAGAGCCAACAAGGACAGTTACTTCTTCATAACAGAAGCCAATTGTTCTAAATCAGTGGTTTTTAAAGAAATATTTTCTTGAGACAGGGCCACATATACCCAAAGCTGAACTTGAACTCCATGTCCTAAATACAAGGATCACAGGCCTAAGCCACCCCCCCAATCCGTTTTCTTCTTCATACCAAAGTGGTTGGCGATCCTCCTGTATCTGTATTTGTACCTTGGGTTTATCTTGTTTTTATTTTTTTGCAAATAAGTCTTTAAAAAGCCTTGCTGGAACCTTTCAAGAGGCTCTGTCCAGTTTAGAAGCCACCACTTACAGGCTGTTGCCACTAGGAAATAATTCACCCCTTCTTCTTGTCAGTGTGGGAAAAAGTTCTTCGAGTCCCACCAGAAGGGCTGCTCTAATATCTCTCCTCTCTATCTCAAACACCACAACAGCTAATTCTGGCTACCCAGAGACAAAATGTTCCGGATTAGATAAAACTGCAACAGGACAGAAGAATGTAAGAGAGATGGCTCAGGCAGAGGTTAAGAGCACTGACAGCTTTTCAAGAGGATCCAGCCCAGACTGGTTTCTCAGCACCCACATGGCAGTTCACAGCTGTCTGTAACTCCAGTTTCAGGGGCTCTGAAACCCTATTTGGGTTTCTGAGGGCACTAGGCATAATATGGTACAGACAAAACATCCCATACATAAATTAAAAAGGAAACTAAAATTAGGTTTAGGGCCAGCAGCTAGTTCCCTAGATAAAAAGACACTCACCATCAAACCTAGTGACTTGAGTTCAATCCTTGGGACCCCACATGATGGGAAAAAACCAGAACTGATTACTGTAGTCAATTCTCTGACCTTCACACACATACCAAGGCACCTCTCAGAAAATAAACAAATGTATATAAGCAAATGGTGACACAAATTATTGTCCTCAGAACTACTGCTAGGCACCAAACTCTCAAATTAAATACATTTCTCGGTTGGCCTGGCTGTCCTGGGCGCCATGTCGGGTTCTTCTAGCGTTGCTGCCATGAAGAAGGTGGCTCAGCAGCCCTGGCTGGAGGCTGGGCTCAACTGAGTGAAGGTTTCCTAGGCAGATGCAGACTTGAAACAGTTCTGTCTGCAGAATGCTCCACATGACCCTTTCTTGACTCGAGTATTTTCAAGTACAAATCCCTTCAGACCCCAGAAAGTCTGCTCCTTTTTGTAGTCATATATCTTGAGGTTTCTCAAACCATTTCTCATGAACCAGTGAATATTCAAGAGAACTAAGTTTGAAGTCTGTACAAAAGCTTCTCTTTAACACATGCCACAATACACTATCTTCTACTTGTCAGTCCTTAACATCTACCTCTCTGAATTTCATGGATTTGTTTCATGGCTTAACTATTTTATATACACTGGCTGTAGCATACAAGAAAGTAGCACA
>NW_022196897.1:154241996-154295304 GCF_008632895.1 Mastomys coucha
AAAAAAAAAAAAAAGACATTTCTCTCCCCCAACTAACTGTGATCAATTATTTTTGCCAGCCATTTCCTCAGTGATCTTCAAGTCATTCCTCAGCAGTTAAGCTACAGTTTGTCAAGCTCCCTGGTTGGCCCTGTTTGAACTAGTTACTCTGGATGTGAGAAACGCAGGAGACAGACACTTTTAAAATTAATACCAAAATGTCCATTTGTTGGTGGAAGCCACTTCATACATCAAGAAGAGATAATACCACACTTGAGGTGGTATGCCAGAATGCTACTGCCACAGCTTAACCAGTCAGGCCTGTGGGTACACATCTGGAGATTAACATCTGTACACATCTAAGATCAGCCAGATGATCCTGTAAGATCCAGAAGAGAAACAAGGGTACAGCTGAGGAAAAGGCATGCTCTCATATCAGCTAGGATGCTAATGGCCACTAACTAACCACACAGAAGGGTAAAAAGGAAAGACAGACAGACAAAAAGAGTTAAGGCACTCATGTAGGCCAGAGAACTTTTAAGAGTTAGTTCTTACTTAGGTATGCATGGCGGCACACACCGTTCATCCCAGCACTTGGGAAGCAGAGGCAGGCAGATCTGAGTTCTAGGCCAGCTTGATCTAGAAACCAAGTTCCAGGACAGCCAGGGCTACACAGAGAAACCCTGTCTCAAAAACCCAAAAGAAAAGAAACAAAAGCTGCAGCACACCCAGCACATGACAGCTTTTAAAAACGAAATGTCTGCTATCACCTTTCCATTGTTAACATTTCTGGAGATGGTTAAGTTCCTGTGTAGCCAACTAAGGCTGACCTCAAACTCACTGAGTAACAGGTGTGAGCCTCCTGCCTCTACTCCTCAAGCCTTGGGCTTCCAGGTGTGTACAATGCACTTACTAAGTGTTTTTCTGAAAGCTGCTTGGGGAAAGGCAGAGGCTTTGATTGTTTGTAGATTGTTAGCAGGACGTCAGTCTGTCTTCATTTTTCCAAATAAAGTACTATACCTGCCCCAGCACTGACGAATTTTTGAAACATGGAAGGTGAATTAAGCCAGTCATAAAAGGCCATCGTTATTTGATCTTGTTTCTATGAAATATGTAGAAGTGAGTCTCTACGTGGTGATCAGGGCAGCCTGGGGAGGTAGGAGAACAGGAGGGAGACTGCTGATGGGCACCAGGCTTCTCCCTGGGGGATGAAGGTGTTGCCTATTGTTCTCTCCCACCCCTATTTCTTTCTTTCTCTCTTTCTTTCTTTCTTTTCTCCCCCCCATCCTGATTGCAGCTCCCTCTCACCTGCCTATTGTAATATTTGATAATTCCAACTGAACTACTGAACTGTACACTAAAACTGGGAAAGCTGTTATCAAAATAACAAAAACCTAAATATAAAGTAAAACTCTTACATCACTCACTCAAAGGCATGACAACACAATCCAGCATCTTCTAGATTTTTTACGTGCATGAATTAGATTCTCCTTTTTGTGGTGTTAGAGACTAGACCCAAGCTAGGCTAGGGCTAAGTAAGTATCTCACCAGAACTACACCTCAGCTGTACTTTCCTATTATAAAAACAAAAGACTACTTATGTTTTCATAGTCCTGGCAGGCCTCCTCTAACTAGAGATCCACCACCTTCTGCCTTCTGAGTGGTGGGATTAGAAGCATGCGCCAATTTGTTTAAGACAGGGTTTCTCTGTGTAGCTCAGGCTGTCTTGGAATTCACTCTGTAGAGCAGAGATGATTCTAAAAGGCAGTTGGTGTTCAAAACTAGGAAAATTTATCATTGATGGGTTTTGTAACTTACTGTACGAAATGATGATTATTGTACACTGTTGCGGTAAATCTCCAACCCAAAAAGGTCTGGCTAAAGAAATCACAACTCAATTAATTGGGATACATGCTACATGCCTAGATCGGGCAGATCTACCACTACCCTACTCTATTGCCATCTATAAAATCCCATAAAACTTGTGGTTTCTCCAAGCTACATGCTTCTGGTCTATCCTCCTCCTACCTCTTATTATCCCCTCTTTTCTCCTCTCTCCCCCCAAATTTTTAGCTCCACCTCCCCTCCTACTGTCCACCCACTGGCTCTAGCCTTTATTTGAAAAGTTAAGGTGGGGAGAAGGTTCACAAGGCACCTGTGTAATGATTCACTCTTCGTGTGCAGTCCCCTTCCAGGAGAGTGGAATTAGCATCAAAATACAAGACTAGGGTTTATCCACAACAGTACACCTGTAAAAGTTTTCTAGACTAGAATGAATCTCTAGAACAAGTTCCTGGACGAAATCTAGAATGATGATCTTGGCATAGTTCCAGAACATTCTAGACAGTGAGTTACGCTGCGTAATATAGCAAATGGAACCCGTCTCCATGGCCCCCAAACTTTTAACTACTAAACCAAACCAAACCAAACCAAAATCCCAAACAACAAAAACAAACCAAAACAATAAAAACACTCAAACAAAACAACCCGCAAAATCACTAGACAGCTTTCTTGGCAAATTAGCTCCACTTGTAGAAGCCAAGAACAGTGCAGTGTATCATCAACAACCAAGGTCTTGGTGCACTCTGCTTCAGATGACAGACTACAAAGTCAACTGCACCTGTTTGGCAAAACTGAGCATGTGGTATCACAGAAGCTTTAGAAGAATCCTATGTGCTGACTTTAAACTTTGCCTTTTGCTTTTCTACGAGTTTTAAGAGTTTATCTTCAACAGAAGGGACATCTTCAGAAAAGGGAAATGGGAGTATTCTCCAAGGAAACAGAACCCAACAAGTGCTGCACAGTGCTTTAGCTTACCAAGAAACTCCCTGCCAATGACAGCCTGTTGCTCACATCACCAATTGACAAAACGACAGACACTCTGATGTAGCAGCCATCTTTCTGAATGCTCACCATGAGTGAGCTCAAAAATTCAGAAAAATGACTTAAAACTGATGAGATTTGTATCTATGCCTCACCAGCACAACATACTATCTTTCAGATTATTATTTTTTGGATCCCAACAGAGTCAACAGAGACTTTAAGACCGGTTCTCAACCTTCCTAATGCTGAGATCATTTGATACAGTTCTCATGTTATGATGACCCCAACTCTAAATATTTTGTTGCGACTTCATAACTGTAATTTTGCTTTTGTTAGGAATCTTAATGTAAATATCTGATCTGAAACCCTCCTGGGGTTGCAACCCACTGGCCGAGAACTGCAGCCTTAAGGTATGTAAGACACCATCTTCTTATTCAAGACAAATACCGTCTATTAAAAAGTACATTCTTGGCTTCCCCATCATCTACATCAGTGGCTGCCACAAAGTAGGAGCTCAAAAAACAGACTGAACGAACAAGGCCCTATCCACATAAGGATACGTATGCCAGGTTACGTCACAAAAATCTCCTGAAGTTAGCTGCTGCTGGGGCCATGGTGCCAGAAGCAGGGAAGCCAAGCTCTAGCAAGCCCTGGATCTGAAAGGCCACCTTGCAAAGGCAAAACTTGCTGGAAAAGTAGATTGATAATAAACTAGGAACACAGTCTGTGCTATGACTATTTACAGGTATAGAAAGAGAAGTTGTACACAAAGACATAAAGACACACACACACACACACACACACGATTAAACCTAGACAAGCAAGGCAAGGACTAAGGTATTCCTGAGATCTGAGAAGTAGCATTTTAAAGGGATGTTAGTAGAGTTCTAGTCTGGTTTGTAGTGTTTATTAAGAGAAGTCTGGCCGGGCGGTGGTGGCGCATGCCTTTAATCCCAGCACTTGGGAGGCAGAGGCAGGTGGATTTCTGAGTTCGAGGCCAGCCTGGTGTACAGAGTGAGTTCCAGGACAGCCAGGACTACACAGAGAAACCCTGTCTTGAAAAACCAAATTAAAAGAAAAGAAAAGAAAAGTCTGGGGGCTGGAGAGATGGCTCAGCGGGTAAGAGTACTGACTGCTCTTCCAAAAGTCCTGAGTTCAAATCCCAGCAACCACATGATGGCTCACAACCACCTGTAATGCTGCGTCTGAAGACAGATACAGTGAATCTGAGCGGGGGCCGGCGGAGGTCCTGAGTTAATTCCCAGCAGCCACACACATGATGGCTCATGGTCATCTGTACAGCTACAGTGTACTCATAGACATAAAATAAATCTTAATAAAAAAGTCTGAAGACATTTTAATACCAGGAATAAGCCAATGTGAGAACCCAAAGTATCACTAAGACACAATTCTTCTTTGAAAGCTCTGTAAAGCCACCAATGCCTCAGATCTGAGGTAAGACAGTGAGGACACAGCAAAGAAAGGAGACAGAACCACTTCAGGAATACAACTTATAGCCAAAACCCAAACCAAAGAACCCTTTTTCTTGATACAGTTTCACACTATTCCTGGCCGGCCTGAAACTTACTTTGTAGACCAGACTGGCTTCAAACTCACAGATATTCACCCAACTCTGTTGAGATTAAAAGCATATTTGTCTCGAATAAAAACTTTTGTCTTTCAGCTGTGTTCAGACTAAAACATACCTGGTTTGATATATAGACTTCAATGTCAAACTTCTTGAGGTAGGGTTGTCAATAAAGCTGCTATTTGCTAAAAAAGATGGTAAAATGCAGTGAGTGACTGAAAATCTACCCAGAAACTAAACAGATATGTGTTGAATTCCTTGTTCTGCATATACTACCTTTGTGACCCTACAATGTTACTTAGCCTCTGGAAGTCTAGTTCCTTATAGGAAATGAGGGAGCCAGAGAGATGGCTCCATCAATAAATATGATTGGTTCCCAGCACTTTTGGAATCCAGTGTGCTATTCTAGCTCCACAGGCATCCACATACATGTAAGCATATACTTACAGAGACATAAAAACACATTAAAAATAAATAACTCTAAATCTTTGCTCTGGTGCGGTAGTGTACGCCTTCATTCCAGCAGTTGGGAGAAAGAAGCAAGTGGATCTCTGTGAGTTCAAGGCCAGCAGGACTATATAGTGAGACCATGCATACCACTGCTCAAGTGCTCAGGATTAAGCCAAGCAGGGAGTCAATGCCAAAGCACTCCTCCTTATTTCCTCAAGCCAGATCAGATACTCTGAAAAGTCCAATGACCTTGTAGAATCTTAGGCTATCTCATTCCTGAGAGCCAGCTGTAGATGCTATAGTAACATCTTTCTGTATACAGCTAATGTGCATCCGTATGCACACAGGCACACTGTAGTGGTTTGGGCAGTAATTTGGGTACACATAACTGAGCAATTCAAATTAGCACATTCTAGTTTTAACATTCAGTGGTACTTCAAATATTTATCTACTGGGTCTTTTGCACACATATCACACCCAAGCAAGTAACTTTTAAGACTCATATTGCTAGCCCCATGTCCAAGGAACAAAGAGAAAGCTGTGATACAATGCCAGGTCTGGCTTGTTAACCCCCATCAATTTAAGAGCTCATATTTTATTTGAAAAGATAATGTTTCGGTGATGTAATATGTAAAAAGAAGACAGGGCACGCATGAGAGACATATCTAGACTCAAGGGTGCACAACTGGAAAGGCACTTTGAAGAGCTCTACAGGTTTAGAGGCACTTCCTGTCAGGAGAGTAGAGTGGACAACCTGGTAAATTGAAAAAAAAAAAAAAAAAAAAAAAAAAAAGCAATCCTCAGTGGGTCATGCACAGCAGACCTGCTCATTACAATCACGATACAATCCTCGTATCTCAATGCTGTGTAACTAAGTTTATGCTAATACTCTAATCTTTCAAAAACTACACAGGAATAACCTTCTACAGCGATGAGAAATTGTTTTCTACACTATTTAAAAATAACAGAACAGTTTATTTAACAATGTCATCAAGCTGTTTTTCTACACTCTCTCCCGGGGTCAAAGTTTAACAAAAGGCATGTTTTCCAAACAGGTTAACCTTCAACTTCCCGTGCAGCTCTGGAAGACCACTGCTTTCCAACCCTCCTATCCTTACTTCCTGGGTGCTGATATTACAGGAAAGCCATGTACCATACAGGGTTTCTAGACCCACCACTAGGGATTCACTGGCTGACTCAACCAGAGGCATTTCATTTGCGTTTTGCGCCTGCTGTTTTTCATGACCTGGAGCACTTCTTGAATCAGAACAGCCTCAGCTCACCTTTTCACAAGAATAAGAGTTCTAACTTAGAATTTACAACTGCAATTTAAAATTTAAAGCTGCCACAGCACCATATGCAAGTTTCTCGCCACATACTGTTTCTAAAGTGACCAATCACAAAGCTCCGTAGAAAGTTCAGAAAGAAAGGGCAAAAGCTATGATTGCTAAACAAAATCACTAGTAAGCAAAGTGCGAACAGGAACCAGACAACCCAGAGCACTGGGGCAGCAATGGCACCTGAGCAAGGTTTCCATTAAGACCCCGGACAAGCAACTCTAGACACACTAATGCAAACTGCACAACTCATACCCATTTCTCCTTGGGGTGTGACCAGAACCCATCCATGCAGGACCACTGGTGTAGGCAGACAACAGAGCTCCCAGAAGCACTCAGTGTCCCAAGCACTCGCTGCAAGGGTGCTTTAGTAGTAAGAGCACAACTGGTTCTTCCACAGGACCCAAGTTGAATTCCCAGCATTCACAGCTCACAACCACCTGAACTCCAGTTCTAGGGGCTCCAACACCCCTCTTTTCAATCTCCACAAGTACTATTAGGCACACACATGATACAGGCATATTTACAGGCAAACTACTTAGACACATAAAAAAGCTGATTAAATAACCATCCTTACAAGTGCCCAAGCACAGGCCTGGACATCTGACAAAGACCGTGGCTCCCTGTATTGCTGCTGTACATAGTAGTACCTAGATTTCTTTACTTAAAACAAACACACACACAAAACCACCACAAGAGCAAAACAAAGACACTGCTGAGAGAATGGTTTCTGGCTAGAAAGCCCAACAGATGAGGCATTAGTCAGCGCCCCCCAACACCCAGACAGGGTTTCTCTGTGTAGCCCCAGCTGTCCTGGAACTCAGAGTACCTTGCCTCTGCCTCCTGAGTGTTGGGATTAGAAGTATTCTCCATTTGGCTGAGACATTAATCTCTTTACTCTCCCTTTGGACTTCTTTTTAATCGTCTATTCCTTTGTGTCTGCGTGGGGGTAAGTGCTCAAGTGCATGTGTCCGTGGAGGCCAGAAGAGGAGGTTGCTGGATAATCTGGAGCTGGAGTTACAGGTGGCTTTGAGACGACAAGGGCCATGAGTGTTAGGAATTCTGGCTCTCTGCAGAACATATTCTTAACCACTGAGTACTCTGAAATCCAGCGATGGGTGCCTATACCTAACGGTTTATCCCTACCAAAGGCTTCCAGCCAAGTCACATTAGAAGTGACCCCTAAGTCACCACCAGGAGTCAATTACAAATCTAGACTCTAGCTGAAGAATTAAGTACCACGATGTATTCAGCCCTCTCTTCAAAAGCTATCTCCAAAGGTTTTTTGCAGTCCTCATGTCTCCCAAACACATTTCTGACCCTCTTCCCAAGTCCCAAGATTGTTTTAGAAACTGTCTCAGCAGGGAAGAATAAGCAACACTGGGGACAGGTGGGAACGCCTCTCTAAAGGCAAAAGATGAGGGAGTCTGAGTGGATAGTAGTCACTTCGCATGCTCCACTGACAAGGACAATTAGAACACCAAGTTTTCTTTAAAACTTTATGTTAAAAGTTACCATAAACTATACTTAAATATTCATTTGTATCGAATGTGACAATCATTCTCAACTTAAAAGTCCCAACTCTTTTTTTTTTCCCAATAGGGGGCTGGAGAGATGAAGTCCCGAGTTCAATTCCCAATGATGGCATGGTGGCTCACAACCATCTGTAATGGGATCAGATGCCCTCTTCTGGTGTGTCTGAAGACAGTATGAAATAAATATATCTTAAAAACAAACAAACAAACAAAAAAAAAACAAAGCAAAAAACAAAACAAAACAAAACAAACAAACAAAAAAAACAACCATTCATATACATCCAATTAATGAGCTCAAAAATCCCATGGCTTCAACTAAAATAAAGCAACAAACAATAACAAAAAGACACTATTTAAAGTTTCAAGTTTTCCTTCCTCCCTCCTTGGCATCGGATCCCATTACTGATGGTGATGAGCCATCATGTGGTTGCTGGGAATTGAACTCATGAGCCCCGGAAGAGTAGTAACTAGTGCTCTTAACCACTGACCCATCTCTCCAAACCAAGGTGTTTTTCATTTTTTAATCTACCAAATATTAGTTTCTACTTTTCCCCTTATAATAAACCAGCTATTTCTTAACTTGCAACTTTTCACAACTGAATTTGTGCAACAGACATCAGCATTAAGATAAACAGCCAGAATAATTCTCAACATCTCTGGTTTTATCCAGACAAAGTTTCTTGTAGTTTTGGCTGTCCTAGAACTAGCTATGTAGACTGAAACTCAGAGATCCACTTGCCTCTGCCTCCTGAGTGTTGGGGTAAAAGGTGTGCACCACCACTGCGAGCTTAATGTTTCTAGAGACTGAATTCTTTTTAATATATACATATACATATATATATATATATTTTAAAATTTGCTACAAGGAACAAATCTCATATTGTATAGGTATCTAGACTTTCAGTAATTAAGCTTATTGGTTAATTACTTATGAGCTTTTGTGGAAATAAAATCTGATCAATAATGTGAAGTTAAAATGCTATCTATCTGATTTTTTTTTTTGAACTCTGGTTTAAGAAAAGGAATCTAAGAAAAATCAGTTCATAATTGGTGTTTCCTATATAAGGCCTTGAGAACCAAAATTTAAGATCTGGATATTTTTAATGTCTAGTAGATTACAATAGTAAGAAGAAGAACTTTTCAACAAATCAAGATAATAAAGTTAAACAGAACACACACTTCGCTACTCAGGTTAACTAAGGCTGTTCAAAGAATTCTAGTTCAATACTGTAAACTTCAGCCTTCATAGGCATAGACAGAGAGGGCTCACTGCTCCTGTAGAGGACCAAGTCCGGTTCCCAGCACCCTCACCATCATAACCATCAGCAACTCCAATTTTAGGAAATCTATTGCTCCCTTTTGGTCTCCATGGGCACTGCAGGCATAGTAAGCACATTTATCTATGTAGAGAAAACACTCATTGACATATGATAAAAACAAATTTCCACCTTCCAACCCTCCCCTTTTGTGCCAAACCCAGCTAATTGTTGAAACTCCAAGGACATACATTCTCACATCCCACAAGGTTCCCTGAAGGAAAAATGACTACCACCATAAGGAAACCAGCTAACTCTGTCATTTTATTTATAAGAATGAACAAAGGCACATTTGCAAACTTTATCTTAAACACATACTCTAACAGCAAACTGTTCTCTTATTATTCACTTTGTGTTTAACAAACACTAATACCACAGTATTTGAAGATCACAAACAATCTTACTTGTATTTAAACTGGACTGTGTAAATACTAAGAATACAATAAATAAACAAACCATGAATCCAATGCAGTTTCTTAGAGCAATACTGGTAACAAGGTGCCTCTTTTTCACTCAGCAAAATGTTACCTGACAGCAACTTTAAAACAAACCAAACCAAACCCCCCCCCCAAATTCATCTTCAAGTGTTAAATAGTTAATTGCATATATTTGGCATCCCGTAACTTATCTTGACATGTTGATGTAAGATGTCTGTAACAGTAGGATAAAGCATTCACAGATACCAGTATCACTTCCCAAGTCTTCTCAAACAAGAACAAGTCAAATCCTAAGGCTCCTACCAGGCTAGTCACATCTCTACCAATGAACTACTTTCCCCAGACCCTTTTAACCAAGTAATTAAGGCTTTCACAAGCTGAGCAAGTCTTGAGTTAGACTACTTAAAACTTTACGCCCAATAGTGCAGAATGCAAATGATTACAACATCGACTTTCAGAATGTCTCTTAAAAGTGACATACATCTCAACCAGCTCTGAGTTCCTCGAGGGATGTGGCTAGGCTGAAATTTTGGCAGTTTAGGATTTGGTGGTGATCAGGAGGAAGTCTCTAGCTTTCCTGATGCTGCAGTCCCCACCCTCCAAAATGATATACCCACCGGTGTGAATTGACAATGTAGTCCAAAGAGCAAGGCAGGGAACGTAGTCCAGATCCTCAAAATGGCAGTACAGGGAATAACCACTAGGCCACCTATCAGTTCAGTACAAAAAGTGCAACCCTGTGCATCACGGTGTAAAAGTTGGGGCCTAGGTTTCGTACTGTGCATCTCACACCTATGGAAATAACAACAGGAGTAAAATCTACAGAAATCCACACACCCTAAAAAAGGTGGGTGCGCACCAAACGAAGACTGGTGTCAACACTTGCAAAGGCAGTTGGCTACTGACAGTGTAGTGCTGAAGGTGGACGGCAACTCAATTGTGCAATGAACTCTATTAAGTTTGACAATGAAGAACTCAACAGGGACCTGATGTTTACCAACAAAGCCTTGCAAATCCTGACACCCATCTCTCATGGCTATCAAAACCATCACCCCAAAAAACCTCTCAAGAATGGCTTTTCACTCTCAAAAGAGTTGGAGAGATTTGAATTGACCAGTGATTCTCCCAAGCCCATGACTTTCAGGTTTTAAGCAACCCCATTTACCACCTGGCCTAGGAAAGAGATGTCAACACATCAAACCTTAAGGTGAAGGAATTCTTGAGAAAGGGAACTATGACCCAAGGCTGTGCACCAAGGTGACTGATCAGCAATCAAAGTCTGAGGGTGAACAGGTTTGAAAATGTAAAAAAGACAACTTTCCAAACGGAGAAGTGGCTTTCTTACATAAAATCTCTCTCCAATCTCACTTAATCCTTCGCCATGTTGCTGTCAGCACACCCAGTGCAAATCTTGCTGGACCCATTTTCCCATGGTCTGTAGAAGGCGCTGTTAAGCACATCCTGTTCTAGTTCTGGGGCCCTTCCCCCCTCTGCAGCCTTACCCAGTGCAGAGAATGCGCCCCCTACTGACTCCAACACTCAGTGCCTTTAACCGACTTGGCTGCAGTGCCTTTTGGGTGGGGGCTGGTATTTTCTTCATGGCCATAAACCAGAAGCAACAATGCAGATTTATAAAGAAACCGCACAAAGCTATCCAAGAGACACCCCCCCCACACACACTCCATTGTGAAGGTTCAAGACACAGGCACAAGAAGCATCAGTGATGGGAACTGGTCGTTTGGGCTGGACAGCATTAAAATGGCTAACACAGGAAACAGTTTGGTTCTTTTTCCCTCCTAAGCCTTTGTCTGTGAAATGGGGTTATGACAAGAACTGTCCCGAGGACCTGGTGACTGGAAGAACACTGAGAAGACACTTGGGGTGTGTGGCAGGGAGTGAGACTAAAATGAGTATTAGACTTCTTGGAGAGAAGAGAAGCAATCGCGCCTTTTCTAGCAGACAGACATCCAGGTTGGGGGGTGGGGTGGGGAGAAGGACAGGCAGCCCAGAGTAAAGAAGAGGCGAATAAGAGGGTGCTCAAACAACTACTCCCCATTCATTGCATTCGAAAAAAAAATCTTTCCGCAGCTTTCTGGATTTCCATTTTCTGACTGCAAAGTTGATCAGAAAGCTCTAAAGAGGGAGTGCTGACCAGGTAGCCCAGACTGAGAGCAGGGCCGGTGAAGGGCTGTGGTGGGCAGGATGGGAGGGAAACTGGCATGTTGTTGGGGCGGTAAAGACTTTCAGCCTCTGCCATGCACGCTCCCCGCCCCCCAGGCCTTCCCCCATCCCCCCCAAGCCTAGGGTGGGCAGACCTGGCAGAAGGCTGGTTCCGGGGACCGGGGGAGTACGGGGTGGGGGGGGAAAGGGGATTAGTTCTGGGGATGAGAGCGAGCGGGGTACGGCTGGGGGCGGGGTGGGTCGCGGGAAGATGCCACCAGCCGCAAGAGCCCTGGGCAGCCGGCGGCCTCGCGGGCGGAGAAGGGGTCGGGCTGCAGGAGGGCCGCGGCCGGTTCAGAGCAGTGTGTGCACGCGGAGCACAATGACCGCGCCCGGGACTGGCGGCGGGCAGGGCCGCGGGGCTTACCTTGGCTCGGCCTCGAGGCGTGCGCGGGGCCGGCGTGCTCCAGGGCCCGGCGGCGAGTGGACGGCGGCACGGCGATGGCGGCGAGGACGCGCCCGGGGCCTCGTCGCGCTCGGACTCCGGCTCGAGCCGCGGCCGCGGCTGCTGCCGGGGGGCGCGGCGGGCGCAGCAGAGCGGCGGGCGGCGGCGCGGGCAGTGCAGACAAAGGAGGGGTGGAGGGCGGCGGAGGGCGTGGGCCGCGGCTTCACCGTCGCGGGCGGGCGAGCGGGCGGGCCGGCGGGCGGGCGGCGACAGCCGCGCGGCTCTCCGGCGGCGAAGACCGAGAGAGGGAGCTGTGTCTGAGGAGACGCCAAATCCCCCCCGAGCGCGGCCGGAGGGGGAGGGGGCCAAGATGGCGGCGGGCGGGGGGCGGGCGCTCAGCTCATGGGTCCCGGCGGCGGCGGGTAGACCGGGCCGCGGTGGCGGCGGCTGCGGCGGGCGGGGGGAGGGGGCTGGTCCCGCGTCTCCCCTCAGCAGACAATACAAGCGCCTCGGAGCAAGTCCCCGAACCTGCCCTAGCCAAAATGGCGGCCGAGAAAGAGCGGAAGTGACGTAAGCGGCTCATTAGCATAAGAGGACTCATTGTCCAGCTGGGGGGGGCGGGGGCCAAGTACCCCCTACCCGGCGACCCCCCCCTAGGGAGAGCTCCCCGGTCCTCAGCTGCGGCGACCCCTACTTTCCTTATGGAAGGGTGCCCCCAGCCCCCAGCCCCGCCTGGGGAAGATTATATAATCCCCACTGAGGGGAGCTCTCGCGAGAACGTTGGAGCATTTGCCACTGACCCACTAGGAGGCGCCGTGGATAATGGCCGCACTGCGCTCTTGGGTGCCTTCCTCTGGCCGCAGCGCCGCCGGCGGAGGCAGAAGCAGCGGGCCGCAGCACCTCGACAATCAGTCAGGTGGCAGTACTGGGGATCCCTGCGCGGGCCCATCTGGGCCTGAACTACGCGTGGCAGGAGGGTGCCTGGGGCTGCCCAAAAGCTCCACGTGCTCAGAGCCAGCTCTCATAAGCTGGGAGCCAAATGGAAGGGTTGAGCCTGATGCCTCCTGCCTTAAATGAGGTGTGATGCCCTCGTGCTCCTCACATTTTCTTGAGATGACATAGCTCTGAGGCCATGGCAGCTCTTCTAGTGGATTGGTATGGGATAGTAGAGACTT
The DNA here is from genome assembly GCF_008632895.1 of Mastomys coucha. Classification (NCBI taxonomy): domain Eukaryota; kingdom Metazoa; phylum Chordata; class Mammalia; order Rodentia; family Muridae; genus Mastomys; species Mastomys coucha. The sequence continues at coordinate 154,255,242 of NW_022196897.1, forward strand.
TACATTTCTGCTGTTCCTTGGACTCAAGACATTTCTCCAAGCCATCAGATGGCCACTTATCCTTGACTCAGAAGGTGGAGTCCAGGCCTTGGATTGTCAATGGCTAAGGATGGAAAAAGGCCTGGCACTCACCTACAATTCTGATGTGTGACAACACCTGCACTGTTGGCTTTGCAACTTTGGATCCGTCCCAACCAACATACCATGTCAACATCAACACCCTTGGGTCCACCTTAAATGAGTAGTAGTTACTCCAGAGTATATATGGATGGCTAAAAGCTCTGAAAAGTAGCAAGTGCAGTTAGGAATGGCCACCCCTCCCCCAATATGTGGCCTCTACATTTGTTTAAAAGTTGCAAATTTTGAAAGAATCAGATTATATATACACAGCTCAATGTCTAAGGGTTTGGTTAGGAAGTTGAACAAGCCTCCATCTAACAATGCAGAAGACAGGCAGACTGTAAACTCATCTCTACTGTTCTCCTTAGACACGGTTTCATGCAGTGATAACACAGGTATGAAGAACATCTCCATTTCATCAGTGTTTCACTTTGAAGCATAAAAGGTGCTGGATTCAGATGGAGAAATTAAAAAAATGTGCATGCTTATGTCGCCAGATGTAGCACAAAAATACAGCTTAGAAATTGGGCAACATTCTTCTTTAAATGGCTTCTGAATGCTGGTGTTCACTGCTCAAACATGCTCAGTGAGATCGAAGTAGTGACAGAGTGATTGCACACAAATTAGTACTGAGAAGATGAAAAAGACCAAAGTTCTCTGCTCCAGTAAGACATGAGGCAGCAGTGCTGTATCTACAGTGACTTCTGCTGAAGTGGCTGCTTAACTTCTTTCTGTTCCACATACTCACATTGAAAACCTAATGCCTTGTTTCAAGATAGATTTCTCAGCACTCAAAAAGCAATTTGAAAACATAGTCCTATGACTTTGGCTTAAAACAAAATTTAATTGAGCACTAATAAATATTCTAGTTACTAAGGATGAACAAATCACTTCCCCATGGATGCCAGACAAGTTTTGGCAAAGGGGAACACAACAACAGTTGCCCTTATTGGAACATGCACTGTGAGCCCAGCTAAGGGAATACCTGGCAAGGCTTCCATGCTCAAAAATAAGTGAAGGTTTATCTCATGTTCATTCTCCTTACAATCAGCCAGAAAGATGGAAACAAACATTTAAAACTTTCAATTTCTTTAGCAGCCCAAGTAAGTGGGAAAACAACTCTACAGGTCGGGGTGAGTGATGGTGCACATCTCAATCCTAGCACTTGAGAGGTGAAGGGAAGAGGACTAGGAATTCAAGACTAGCTTTGACTACAGAATAAGCTGGAAGGCAGCTTGGGCTATGTGACACCCAGACCCTGTTCACTAAATGTGATTATGCAGTAACTTAAGAGACAGATGTCTCTTCTTTTTTTCTGGTAAAGGACATGCAACTAGATCTCGTGTGTTCACTCAAAACCTAAAACATGCACTTAGGAGACAGAGGCGGATGGATCTCTGAGTTTGAGGCCAGTTTGTTCTACAAAGACAAAAATATTTGTCCTAGGACAGTCAGGGCTACACAGAGAGACCCTGAAACATATTACATGATCTGAAAGCTATGCTACAGATAGAAATTCACTGACTGATAAATGAACTATCTTCCCTGGCTGCATAGTCTAACTTGTCCTTCATTTTAACAATAGAACATTTTTCTGGATGAAGAAAAATAGTACAGATTTTTTTTTTATCGTGTTGTTTTGTTGAGGTTGTGAATTAATGTAGAGAAATATTTTGAGATAAAACAAGATAAAATACTTTTCTTTCAATAGAAGTTATTGCTCAAAAAGAAAAAGCCAAGAGCACAGCTCCATGCCCCCACTGCTGTGCTGTTTCCCAATCCACACTGCACTCTGCAGAGGTCTGTTGTGATGGACAAGCATCTTCACAGGCTATGCATGCAAGTCTGCACCCAGGGAGCACTGCTTCATCCAGGCTCAGACATCTCAGATGGACTTACGGTCAGAGAGTTTATTTCTTTTCTAGTTCATACATTAACTGTATTTCATAAATATAATTAAGCTTCTCTTTCTCACATCTAGGTATAAAGACAATTTAGTTTTATGAAGTATTCCATATTTTCTCATAAGAATCTGCATTCACATTATTTAAATGAAACCAGCAACATTTTATGCAAAACCTATATACATTTATTTATAGGGGTTAATACAGTATAATGTACATAAAAATTGAGCGTATTGCTCACTAAACCAGAAACTTTAAATTTTAACTTGAAATATAAAATGGAGTTTCTCCAGAGCTCCATATTAAATGCATCTTACCTTTGGCTCATGTGTTAAGAGAACATTGATAAGAATCAGTGACCCCGGCTTCTCTTACTTTTAATTGAAATGAACAGGGGAAGTATAAGTGAGTAATTTCTTTTATGTAGTAGCAAAGAGAGTCAATAACCCTTTCAGGAAGGAGACTATTTCATTTCCTCCCAACTTGGATTCACCATAAACTCGATCCACAAATGAAATTGGAACCTGGTTTAGAAAACATATAATACATTAAAGTCAGTCTTCAACCAACAACAGTAGTGAGCTCAGCTATGGCATTCTCAACACAAGAGCAAAGTGTCAACCCACACCACCAAGGACTCTGTCCACTGACAATCACGATCTTAAGGTAACTCTCAAATTACAGCTGTCTGCAAAGCACCGATCGGAACGCCATGCTAGTACACTCAATTTCAGGGTGGATTTCCAGTAAGATGGTTTCTCAGTTTTTTCTCTCTTTAGCTATCTAAATGATTTAATGATGTTTAATGTCATCGAGGGGTTAAATTACAACCCTTCTTCTAATGGTCACAAAACACGAGGCATTCAGGCAGGGTGGTATTTTCTTGCTTTGAGTAAGCATTTGGTATTAGATGTGGGGTCATCTCTAATAACTCACCACCCAGACTGAAAGACAAACCTTGCCCCCAGCCTGTATTCTGTAACCCCTTACTTAGAAGAAAAGCAGCCGAGTATAGTCAGAAGAAAGAAGTCTGGTATTATTTAGAAGGAACCACCCTTCAGTGTCGATCACAGGAGGTCAGATACACTGATCTCAATGTTCACCTTTTACTGTGTGAACGTTCCAAATAGCTGCAAGCCCGAGCCACTGTTAGTCTGTAACCCTAACCCTTTCTGGGGAGCAGGACTCAGGACTCAGCAACAGTCGCTCACCTCACCAATGCTGTAATTCATCTGCCGTGCTCGAACAATCATTTCCATCTGAAACACATAGCCTTTGGAGACACATTTTTCTATTAATTTTTGTAGAACTTCTTTTCTGTATAATCTATAAGAAAACAGGCATTTATGAATATCTGGACATGTGCCTATCTACACACATCCTGACCTTTCAGAACTCAGTTGTGTCTATAATCTAAAACTCTCAGTCGTCACTGGTTTACAGACAAGTTCTCAGAGCTTGTGATCACCTCTCTTAGCTATGAAGTATATGGTAGGAGCTTAAAATAGTTTTGAAAATGAGTTCTTAGTATCTTCTTGAGATATATCTTATCAAAAGTTATGAAAATATGGTCAATTAGACACCTGATACACAAGCACCTGTCCTTTTGGTTTTGGATTAGCCTTTGAACTGGACATGCTGGAATGGCAGGGTGACAGATGAGTGAGGATGACACACGCCGTGGTAACGAGCAGTCCAGCAATTAACCAGTGTCTGCTCACCAACTTGGGCTAAGGTACCGAGGCCAGCCAGATCATTCCAGGGACAGCTGCGGGACTACAGAGGAGCTGAGTAACTAGGACTAGGCTCCGCAGGATCCAGGCAATCCTTCAGCCTGTTCTGGACAATGGAGACCATAGGCACTCGTGGCAGGCAAAGTCTACCTGATCAAGTACTCACTCAGACTATAAAGTAAGAAGGGGCAGGCTTGTGGGGAATCCAATCCTTTTGTTCAGAAAATCCAAACAGCGGGAAGTATCGTTAGAAGGGGTTTTTATTTATTTAAAACAGTAGGTAGGGAGGTTACAATTTCTTTTTAAAGTTTACTGGTCTCTGTGTATGTGTCTGTCTGTCTCTCCCTCTCTAGTTAGTATGTGTATGTGTAGGTCAGGAATTGTTCCTCTTCTACCATGGATTCCACGGAGAAAACTCAGGTTGTCAGGCTTTTGTAACATGCATCGTTACCTACTGTCCTGGTTTTCTTTATCATGTATATGTACATTTATAAGCTAGAAATAAGAATTTGGCATAGCTACATTCTGAAGACCAATGGATGGACCTATTACACCAAAGGAATTATTTGAAACCCAACTCTTTCTCCAGTCTTCCTGAGGCTCCTGTAATGTTTAGCTTTTATGTGTGGGTAAACCCGACAGCACAGACTCATCTGTAGAGAGAACAATTTAACTGAAAATAGTAAGGCTCTAGGACTTTTCTGCTGAGGTGCTATTCTTCAGAGTGTACCAGTAGCAGCCACATTCCCAATCAACAGCCAAGCCCAAAGCCCAGCACTGAGGTGAACAAGCATGCCACAGTCCTACATTCAACTTGGAAAGCAGGGGTCTAACACAATGCCTATAATATGGTTCTTGGGAGCTTCGCCCTGCCAACCACTAGTGTGGAAGTGTGACTAAGTCACTGCAAAAGAAAAGCAGTTCTTTTGGGGAGGGGGGATCTCTATGCAGCCCTGGTTGTACTACTATGCACTGTGCAGATCAAGTTTGAGATTCTCTTGTTTCAACCTCCTACATGCTGGGATTAACATGCCCTGCTGAGAAAGCAGCTCTCAACAACCTCCCCCTCAACCCCCCCCTTTGGTTTTTCAAGACAGGGTTTCTCTGTGTAGCCCTGGCTGTCCTGGAACTCACTTTGTAGACCAGGCTGACCTCGAACTCAGAAATCCGCCTGTCTCTGCCTCCCAAGTGCTGGGATTAAAGGCATGAGCCACCACTGCCCTGATTCTTTTTTTTTTTTAATATATATATATTTATTTAATTTATGTATATAAGTACACTGTGGCTGTCTTCAGACACACCAGAAGAGGGCATCAGATCCATTACAGATGGTTGTGAGCCACCATGTGGTTGCTGGGAATTGAACTCAGGACCTCTGGAAGAGCAGTCAGTGCTCTTAACCGCTGAGCCATCTCTCCTGCTCTCTCAACAACCTCTTGTTTTTTTTTTTTTCGAGACAGGGTTTCTCTGTGTAGCCCTGACTGGCCTGGAACTCACTCTCTCAACAACCTCTTAATGAAAGCATCCAGGAAAAGTTGCAGTGGTAGAAACACTGTACCTGAAGCTTCCTGTCAAGTCCGATGCTCCCGGTCTCAGCAAAATCTGAGTTATAAAATTGGCCCCACGGCTGCAAAGTTAATCAGATTTTCCTTATTAAATATGTGTTTAAAAACAAAAGAAACATACCCAAGAGCAGAATGTTTAAAATATTAGTCGTTAATAAATAAGATACCAATTCATACACACAAAATAATTCTCTAAGATCAGAGTGACATGAAATCTGATGCTTTTTAGAAAATAGGCATTTTTTCTCCTTTGCATATGAAAGAGAAGAGACCATAAAGTAACCATCCTGCATGTGAGCGAGGGGCACAATCAGGAGTGTTTGTTTACCCAGCATGTAAGTATGTGAAGGCCTGAGCTCCATCCCCAGCACTGTGTGGAGTGGGTGTGACTATGATTGCCTGGGCTGTGTGAGTCACACACACACTCCACACTCAAACTCAACTTTTGCTAAGAAGAAAAACCAGTCATTTAAACTTAAACGTGCTTTGGCAGAAAGATCAGGAATTCCATAAAAGTTTCTTTTTCATACCCAGCAAACAGAGATGGACTCAGCATGTTGGTACAAGTCTACTAAGGTGGGCAGCACTCAGAACGCTGAGGCAGGAGGATCACAGGGGAGCCGAGGTCTGAAGAAAGCACAAGAGTGCCTCAGGTTGGAGACCGAGTCAGTTTGGCTACACTAAAGACATAGCTCTCTTGGTTTAAAGAATGGGAAGTTCAAAGGAAGGTGCAGGACAATAGATAATGGGGGGTGGGGTGGTGAGTCTCTAATCAAGAATGCTAATCCCATCAAAGGGTTAATCCCCTACTCTCCAACTAACCACCTCCCAAAGACCTAAGACTCCAGAACACCAGAGGTTCTCATTTAATATAGGCATTTGTGAAACACACTCAGTCCATAACAATGGCTCTAGATTAACATTTCAAAGGGTGTCAAGAGCCTGAAGAGAGAGACTTTTGCAGGGCAGACAGGTTCCAAAGGTTTAAGGTGGAGAGTCAGTCAGCTCTCCAGAATCCAGAGGTAAGGCTTCCTTCCTAAGGGAGACCATCTTGCTCAGGTCAGGCCCAGCCTTGCTTTCTGCCTCCAACTTTATCAAGATGGAAGCTTGTAGCTAGTGTCCCAGCACTAAGCCTACCCGAGCCCCTGGTGCTATGCTTCCTGACAATCGTGGCTTAGCCCCTCTGAAGAGGTCAGCTGGCCCCCAGATCAATGTTTTCTTTTATAATTTGCTGTGGTCATGGTATGTCTTCAGAGCAATAGGATAGTAATAAAGACAGAAGTGCAGAAGAAATGCCTGGGTTAGCATTTTTGGCTTGAGCTTTTTTGAGACAAGGTCTTAATCACCCTAGGCTAGCCAGGACCCTACTTCTACAGTGCTGGATTTTGGTAGTGGGCTAGTTACTACATCTAGTTGGTGCAGATGCACTAAGCACGGAACCCAGGGCTCCCTGCATATTAGGCAATCATCCCCAGCCCCCACACAGTGTGTTTATAGTTTGTTGGTGGGGATGGTCTGTGCACCGTGGATTCAGAGGCTGATTTCTATGCCTAGGCATCTGTTTGCAGTCCAGACCTTGGCATGGTCAAGCAACTCTAGTCTCAATGTTATGCAATTGTTTCCCATCATCTCTGATTGGTTAAAAAAGAGCTGATCAGCTTATGGCTGGGCATGAGATGTCAGAGGAGGTGGAACATCCAAGCCCAGTGAGGAAGTCTCAGAGAAATCAGAGAGGAAGAGAAGGTGTGGAGAGACCATGAGGTAGCTATGAGAACACACATGGAACAGAGAGAGAAAGAGCAAGACTCAGATAGAAGGTAAAGGACCACGTGGTTGGGAAGTGGGCAGCCTTTTTTTGTTTTTTGTTTTTTGTTTTTTTGAGACAGGGTTTCTCTGTGTAGCCCTGGCTGTCCTCGAACTCAGAAATCCACCTGCCTCTGCCTCCCAAGTGCTGGGATTAAAGGCGTGCGCCACCACTGCCTGGCTGTGGGCAGCCTTAGAGGGTTAGAATAGCTCAGAACCTTGCCTGGCACGGTGCTTGTTAATAAAAACACCAGGTCTCTGAGTTGCTCAAACAGGCTGGAGAGGGTGTAGAGGCACCTTGTGGTTATTTGGGAGTAAAGAGGGCAGAGCAGGCCACCTCCCACCCCAATACTTTTACATTTGGTGTCCAACATGCTAGGCAGAAATGCAAGCATAGAGCCTGAGAAAAGTTTTGGACACAGGAGCCAGACCAGATAGCCGGGTCCAGGAGCTGCAGCATGGAAGGTGAAGAAATGTTTCCTAAACAGCATCAGTTTCTCAAGTAGGCCCAGTGCTCATGGCTCCTTTAACAACCCATCCCCCAAACTGCTATTACATTTTGTTTCATATTATTTCATTTATTTAAGATGGAATCTTGTTATGTTGCCCAAGTTGGTTCCAAAGCCTGTATTTAAGTCATTCTCCTGCTTTAGCCTCTTGAATATGGGGGCCAATAGGCATGTGCTAGACTGCCTGGTGATGATGGATTATTATGATGATGGTTGGATAGTGTGGACTCTTTATGTGGTTCAACCTGACCTTGAATTAGAGTATTTTGATTAAAATGTGTTGAGTTACCAGCTGTGAATCTAAATCCTAGTTGTGGGCTACACTGAAGCCTACAAAATGCAGACAGTATCTACTATCAAAGGTCAAAACTAAATGCCACAACTAAAAGGTAGAATGTGCTCATGTTTGGATTTCCTAGTTTGGATTCATCGGTAAATGAATGACCAAATTCAAAATGTATTTGGAGGTTAGTAATTTGTTTTCAGTCCCAGCTGAGCCAGTCTCCAATCCCTGGAAAATCTCACTCACATGGTCAGCAACAGGTATGAGAAGGGCAGGAGTTGCTGTGTGTTCTCTCCTTAGGAGAGAACCACTATGAATCCAATCTCTTTGTTGCACAGAAAATGAAATGTTTTAAATGACTATCCCAAGATTCCATAATTGAGGTGAACTTAATCTGTGACTGGATGAGGCCAGGACAGAGACATCACTGGTAGGTGCCAACTCCTCCTTGCCATCACTGTGATACTGAATGGGGTAGGCTGGGTCCCAGTCCCTTACGGGTCTCCTACACCAAGTGCCAGCCCGTTCCCTCACTATGTGCCCGTGGAAACCCTGATTTGGTGGAGCCCTAGTGGTCCCCATGTGATAGATGGTGCTTTGTTTCTCCAAAGAAGCCATGTGAAGAGGTCGAGGAGACAGTGCTTACTTTGTAAATCCTCAGACAGTAAGACAGTAAAGGGCTTACTTTGAATCCTCAGAATCCTCACTGAAAAGCCAGGCATGGAGGTGTGCTGGAGTGGCCAGCCAGAACAGCTTAACCAGCAACATCCAAGCCAATGAGAACCCTATCTCAAAAGATAAGTGGACAGTGCCTGAGAAATAGCACCTAAACAACACTGAGGTGCACACTCACTCATTCTCCCTCCCTCCCCCCCACATACACACCCCCCCCCACTACTCTGTGTGAGAAGCTGTCAGAACAGAGATGCCTAGCTATCAGAGATAACCCCCTGTTGTGCCCTGCTAGCATGGCCAACCCATGCTGCAAGACGCTAGCTGCAGAAGCAAGCAAGCGTGCCTCCAGGTGAAGGCAGAGCAGCAGCTACCAGTGAGTCCAAGGAATCCTACCCAACGTGCCCGACAGCATCAGAAATCTAGAATGCTGGCTTTAAGACGAGCAGAGTAAAGCTTTGAACAGGTAAACATATAAGGTAACACAACAATGAGAAGCTTAATTCTAACCAAGCTCTGTCTACTTCAAATGATTATTCCCAAACTGAGTTATATAAACGTGCATACATACCTGATTACCTTTCTTTTCAAATCCCATCCATAAACACCCCCATTTCCCTTGTAGCGAGTTCCAGACACAATATCAAAATTACCCTCCTTTTGTTTCCTGTAAAGAAAAAAAGAGGAAAAACAAGTTCAGTTAGAAAAGCCCTTGGGTGTTCACCAGGTATCTTCATAAATCATGGAATCAAGTTTTTTTTTTTCCCGAGACAGGGTTTCTCTGTGTAGCCCGGGCTGTCCTGGAACTGACTCTGTAGACCAGGCTGGCCTCGAACTCAGAAATCCACCTCCCTCTGCCTCCCAAGTGCTGGGATTAAAGGCGTGTGCCACTACTGCCCGGCCATGAAATCAAGTTTTAAGAGAAGCAGCGTGAAGCCAGATGACTGACTGTCCAAATGAGTTTGACATGGATCTTGTCTCTTAGATAAAATTATAGAAATTTGATGTGTGTGGGTGGTTCTGCTTACATGCATGTTAGCGTACCATCTGTGTAGGCAGAAGCCTCAAAGGCCAGTAGAAGGTGCTGAATCTGCTGGAACTGGAGTTATGGACTGTAGTGAGATACCACATAGGTGCTAGGAATTGAACATGGGTCTTCAGGAAGAGCAGCCAATGTTCCTAACCACTGAGCAATCTTTCTAGTCCCTTTATTTACTTTTCTTATACTGACGCAAAAACCCAGAGATTCTATCTGCTAACTTTACCACATGCTAACCCCAAAGCCTTCTCCACTGTCCCAGCTCTTCTGCACAAAAGGCTAGGCAGCTCCAGACTGCTGTTTCTCACAGAAAACAACTAGATGTCCTCCTACCAAGAGTTTTGTTGTATTTATAAACTTAGAATCCCCTTAAGTCAATAGAAACCTTCTCCATTCTTAAACTGGGGCAAACACCACCACCAACAACAAAATGTACGGGTGCACTGAATGCTCCAGGCTGGGCTTGCATTCCTAACGCTCTTCCTGCCTCTACTTCAGCAATGTTGAAATTGCACATGTTGCTTGTGCTCAGTAGCCCTGGCTGTCCCTGAACTCAGAGATAGGTTTGCCTCTGTCTCCTCAGTGCAGGGCCTTAAAGGAGGGTGCCATTATGCTGAAAAAGTCCATTGTTTCTTATTGTTTATCTTTCGAGACAGGGTTTTTCTGTGAACCATAGCTGTCCTGAAACTCACTCTGTAGACCAGGCTGGCCTCAAACTCAGAGATCCACCTGTCTCTGACTCCCAAGTGCCGGGATTAAAGGTGTGTGCCACCACCACCTGGCTCATTTTTTCTTTTAAGCAGCAGCAGGTAGTGAAGGATTACACTGGAGTTTGTGATGCCTAAAACCTTGGCACCCCTGGACCAAACTCTATGTCTATGGTCCTTGACTCTAACAAGTCAAGCACAATTCTAGACAACAAGGGCTTCATTGTTTTCGTGTTCTGAAAAAAAAAAAAAAGTATTGAACCATCTATTGCGGGTTCCTAAAAGAAGTCATTTAGTCAAAGACCTGTATTTATAAGTCTTAAGTCTCTCTATGTTAAATTTTGACAGAAAAGTTAAAAGTAGCATGCATATTTTAAATTAACTATCTGAATTTAAAATTTTTAATATTAGAAATACTACAAACTGTACCTACCTGATGAACTCAGGAATAAATTTGGGCTGAAATATGGAAAGAATAAACAGTAAGTCAGGAACATATGACAAGTTTATCATAAACACCTAATCAAGAAGGGTGCACTAGGTGTGGTGGTGCATATTGATTAATCTTCACATTCAAAAGGCTAGATTACATAGTAACACCATCTCAACATAGAACAGAACAGAGAGTGGGGTGGCCACTTACATGGTGTGAGAGGTCAGCATCCATGATGATAACATAGTTTCCGGTGGCATGTTTTATTCCATGAATATAGGCAGTTCCTGAAGATCAAAAGTATTTAGACTCATTAATAAAAATTATCAGAATAAGCTGGAGAGATGGCTCAGCATTTAAGAGTACTGGCTGCTCTTCCAGAGACCCAGGTTCTATTCCTAGCACTGACATGGCAGTGCGAAACCATTGTAACTCCAGCTGCCCTGCAGGCTTCATATACACATTACACAGACTTACACTGAGGCAAACACTCAAAAGTACAAAGTTTGAAAAACACAACAAAAGCCCATCCAAAATGCTTAGGTCTGCATTTAAGTAGGAAAAGAGATCACTTAGCATTCTAAAAGCAAACATTTGTCCTCTAAAAGTGACCCTACCCACCTGGTATCTCTCCATATTCAGCAGCACAGTTCACATGTATTACAGTTAGAAGGTACCTGGCCATCCATCTTCTTTTTTGATGCCAATTTAATTAAAAAAAGCAACCAAATCAAACTAAACCTACCCTTATATTCAAAATTACCAAAGAGATGTCTAATACCAAAGTCTCTGTATTCTTTTTTTTTCAGGGGAGTGGGGGTTAAGACAAGGTTTCAGTCTGTAGCCCAGGCTGACCTCAAACCCATATATAGATCCTTCTGCCTCAGCCTCCAGCTGCTAAAGGCCATACTAAGCTTCACAAGTATTAGATGGGGCTGGAGAGATGGCTCAGGGGTTAAGAGCACTGATTGCTCTTCCAGAGGTTCTGAGTTCAATTCCCAGCAACCACATGGTGGCTCACAGCCATCTATAATGGGATCTGATGCCCTCCTCTGGTGTATCTGAAGACAGCAACAGTGTACTCACATACATACAATAAATAAATCTTTAGGAAAAAAATATTAGATTATATAAATATCACTCTCAGCTTTCTCTCTCAGAGCTCCATATTGCACATCAGCTTCCTAACCACTGCCATCTTCACTTACCTATTTCAGAAATCTCAAATTTACCCCCAACTCTCCCAATTCCTGGCTCTCTAACAGGCACAGGAAATGACACGAGATGTCTGACTGTGTCACCCATGCCCGGGGAAGGCTCTGAGTCCCTGCTCTGCCCTTGCCGTGACTTCCCACTGTGGTCACAAGGCACACTAGCTTTATATCCCAAACCTCTTTTAATTTAACCCCTTACTCTGTCTCTACCTTCATGGTGCCCCAGGCATTCCCTTCTGACCCCAGTTCTATTTCTCAATCATTTTCTCTCCTGCTCTTCCTTGCGCATCAAGTTAGGTTCCCCAGAAGCTGCCTGAAGGTCAACTGCAAACTGCCTGGTACTTAGGCTCTACCAGAGTGATGTGGCTGAGTATTCTGGTGTTTGTGTGCACAAAGTCTCCCGTTCAGGGCTAGATTATGAGTTACCTATTGAATCAAGAGAATCCCTGCTCTTTCTATCCCTAGCACTACCACAATCTACAGCAGTCAGGTTGCAGTGGCTGACACCAGCTAAGCATTTCAAAATAAGAGACCTGTTGTTTTTTTTTTTTTAAATAAAAAAAAAAAAAAACAGAATCTTACTATGCAGTTCTGGCGAGGCTGGAATTTATGTTGACCAGGCTGTATCCACCTGCCTCGGCCTCCTGAGTGCTAAGGTTAAAGGCGCACACCTTCAACCTGGCTACAGTAAGTTTTTCAATGTCCGACCACTGAGAAGTGATGTGTGCGAGGTGGCAGAAATACCAAGTCTCCTGATTTGATCCTTGCACACTGTGGACAGAAGCTGCCATCACAGCGTGGACACTTACTATGATCAGTTAAAGCAGAACCAAGCTTTTAAAACAAAACATCACAAGCACGTCATTTGGAGTGCTGAGATTTCCCAACACCTTCCACTGAGTGGCTCTAATGTTTTCAATGACTGCTCAAAAACTCTTTGTGGCTTTTTTGGGTGGTATTTTCCACACCATCCCATGGCACAAAGAATCCCATGGCTTTCGAAGTTCAAGCATTTGATGCTGCCAGCAAGGTCACTCTTCCGGACAGCAACCTCTTCTTTTTCCATGTGTGTTCAAAGTACACAGGCATGTGTGTATGCATGTTTTCCCTGTGTGGGTATGAGGCATGGAGGTGTGAGCATGGAGAGTTGATGCTAGATATGTTCAATCCTTTTCTCCTCGTTTATTATGGCAGGGTCTCTGAACCAAGCTTAGAGCTTACTGATATGACGACCTCACCCTTCCTCTGGGGTTGGAATCACAGGTGAGCTACCACACACACGAGGCTGTTTTGGAGATCTGACCATTAGCCCTTGAGCATGAGTAAGTGATTTAACTGTTAAGCCATCTCCCCTCTCAGGATAGCAGCTTTCGTTTGTTAAGAATTATGAGCTGATGGCATTTCAAGTCTCATCCCAGACTCACTGGACTCATTCGAAATGCTCTAGATCAGCTGTTCTCAACCCAAGTCTTGATCCTTTTGAGAGTCAAGTGACCCTTTCACAGCGGTCATCTTATCAGACAGCCTGCATTTTAGATATTCACAGCAGGATTCATAACAGTAACAAAATTAGTTATGAAGTAGCAATGAAGATAACTTTATAGTTGGGGTCAGCACAACACCAGGGATTGTAGGAAAGGATCACAGCAGTAGTAACGTTGAAAACTACTGCTGGAGAGAGAATGTTCTGCTTAAGGTGGAAGCTTTTCATTCTTAGAAATAATCACATTTTAGACTCACCATTTAAAGACTTGGCAAGCTGTCCTTCTCCAGACCCTCTCTGTACTTTTCTTTCTCTAGGCTACACTATAAGGAAGCCCATTTCTCAGGCTCTTTTGTTGCTTGTGTCCAGGCAGCTGTTAGGGGCACAAGTGATGACTGCCAAGGGAAGCCAAGAACATCCCAGTAACCCTCTGAGCATGGTGTGGAGCAGCATCGACTGAGCAGCTCCAGCAGGAACCACCTTCCACCCTCCCCAACACTGTTCCCAATACAACAGCTTCCCTCCTGATCACACTCCAGCTCCTCTCCTTATAGCTCAGCTTTTGAGCATGCTTCTGAACAATTCATTTCCCCGTCAGCTGGAATCCCTGTGTTCAGTTTCCCATCTGGATAGAACTACAGCAGTTTCTGCTTTGCTGAGCTCAGACTGAGACAGGCAACCCAAGCTGACCATTAGGATGTCATGCAGACCATTAAAGGCCATCACAGCTGACTGTCCTTGGGTATTTTTCCAAAGTAGAAAAACAGAATGGCAAACATGACTAGGGCAGGTAACAGGAGACCCTACTTACCGAGGCCCAGCTTTTTCTCCCGTGGTCTTAAGAGCTTCAAGAAAAAGAAACAACATTGTCAACACAAAAAGACAAAAATACTTTAAATTGTATTTTATTTATTTTTTTTAATTGGGTATTTTCTTTATTGACATGTAAATTTCTCCTTTCCCAGTTTCCCCTCTAAATTTTATTTTATTCCTATAAATGCATACTCACTTATTAGACCTTGAAGCAGAGTATGTTCAACATTTTTGTCCAAAGTTAAAATAGTATTTGGGGGCTAGAGATGGAGAGCCTAGTATGCATGAAGACACAGCTCTCCCGCCCAGCATATATAAACTTCGGCACAAAGCCAGCAATAACAGTATTTGGGAGGCAGGATCAAGAGTCAGGACCTCAAGCTCATCTAGTCTGAGCCAGCCTAAATGTCAAGATGCCTACTTGTACCAGCAAAGCAAAGAGAGCAGCCAGCTCACCAACCAGTTCAACAAAACCTGTTTTGTTTTGTTTTTTTGTTTTTAAGACAAGATTTCTCTGTGTAGCCCTGGCTGTTCTGGAACTTGATCTGTGGACCAGGCTAGCCTTGAACTGAGAGATCTGCTTTTCTCTGACTCCTAAGTGCTAGGATTAAAGGAGTGTGCCACTACTACCTGGCACAAAACTTTTTTGTATTTTGATTTAAAATTTTTATGTGGTTGGGCAGTGGTGAAACTCTGTCTCAAACAAAACAAAACAAATAATAATAAAAATAAATAAAATGTTTATGTGTATGAGTGCTTTCCTACATGTGTGTCTGTGTACATGTGCATGCCTGATGCTTATGGATGCCAGAAGACGTTGGATTCCCCAGAACAAGAGTCAGAGATGGTTGTGAGCCACCATTAGGGTGCTAGGAATTGAAAGAGGAAAAGCAATTTTCTTTAATCATAATCCTGCAGGTAGGATTGTGACATGAAACAGTGCTGTGTTATCTATCACACTTTTGTTGTGTGTTGTTTGGACACAGGGTCTCACTGTGTGTCCCCAGTTGGTCTGAAACTTACTCGAAATGCCGGGGATTAAGAGTATGCACCCCTCACTCTGCCACAACTTCCAGTTTTCAAAGAGTGCTTGTTGTTTCCTTAACAACAACTCTACAGCTTTTCAAAGTAGTGGGTCTCACTCTTCATCTTCCCACACTCCACATGCTGTTGCCACTGCGTTCCTACCCACGCCTCAGATGACTGGCCCTGCTCTTTACTGCTCCAATAACACACTCATTTACCTTTAAAAGGTCATTGTTTGCTCATCTGTCTGCCACAAGGGCAGGTCTTCCTGCTTTTCTCAACTCAGAAAAAGGCTCATGGGAGCAGTGAGGCTTGGCATTGTGAGATGCCAAGAAAGACATTGGTGAAGGTGCAACCTAGTTGCAGTAGAAGACCCAGCATAATGGAGATGACAGTACCATGGGATGACACCAAGAACAGCAGCAGCGGAGTGGTGTCAGTCAGAGCCTAGAGTGCTACAGAGGGCAGAACTGGAGAAGTGACCCAAGCACAGAAGATATATGGATTCCAGACATTGGAAGAAGAAGCTGCGAAGTTGACGTTGCCTTGGAGACCCTAAGATGTTTGAGATGCCAGAGCCGTGGGACACCTACTGAGGAAAGCTGCTAACAGGGAGTGGGACCAGCCTAGGAGACCGAAGTGTGTTGCAGTAAACAAAGATGAAAAGAGTTGGAGATGGGAAGAGTGCTTTGAAGTCAGCCATGGAGATGCAGAGTTTCCGGTCTGGCTTTGGTCCACTGTCTCCTCACTGTGCTCTTTCCCATGTTTTGGAACTGTAATGTATATTCTGTACCATATGTTGGAAGTATGTGATCTGCTTCTTGATTTTGATTTTATAGGGGTTATAGTTAAGTAATTGCATAAATCTCAGAAGAGACATTAAACTTTTAAAACATTGTTGAGACTGTGATAGACTATGAGGACTTCTTAAGTTGTACTAAATGCATTGTGCACTATGTTATAGCTACAAGCTTTGAAAGCCAGAGTGTAATGTGGTGGTTTGAATAGGTCTGGCCCCTATAGGCTCATTGCTTGAATGCTTGGCCCACGGGAGTGGCACTATTAGGAGGTGTAGCCTTGCTGCAGGAAGCGTGTCACCTTGAAGGGAGGCTTTGAGGTCTCCTAGTGCTCAAGTTCTGCCCAGTGTGGAACAGTCTCCTGACTACTTTTGGATCAAGATGTAGAACTCTTCAGTTCCTTCTCTAGCACTTTGCCTGCCTGAATGCTGCCATGCTTCCCGCCATGGTGATAATGGACTGAAACTGTAAGCCAGGCCCAATTAAATGTCTGCCTTTATAAGAGTTGCCTTGGGCCGGGCAGTGGTGGTGCACTCCTTTAATCCCAGCACTTGGGAGGCAGAGCCAGGTGGATTTCTGAGTTTGAGGCCAGCCTGGTCTACAGAGTGAGTTCCAGGACAGCCAGGGCTACACAGAGAAAGCCTGTCTCAAAGCCCCCCCAAAACAAACAAACAAACACAAAAAAACAAAAAAAGATAGGCCAAAGCAATGAACCCAGCATCAAAACCTGTCCCAGGCTGAAATGTCAAGCTGTGAGATATGACGGACAGAATCCTGAGTATAGGTGGATCGGCGGTGCGAGTGAGTGGTGTAGCTTCCCTATGCCATCCCCATTTGCCAATATCTGCTACTTGAAACTCTTAGGAATATCACCCATGGAAAAGAATCCTAAGCCTGGCCCAAGGGCAGGTTTATATCTCAGCTTCTCAGAAGCAGACAGTGTGAAGACGGGAATGTCTAGGCTTGCCTAGGCTACAAGGAACATCAAAGCCACCTGGACAGCACAGTGGTAAGAACCTGCCTCAAATAACAGAAAGGGAGCTAGAGGTACAGCTCAGTGGTAGACAGAGCACCTGCCTAGCACGAGACACCCCTTGGTTCAATTTTCCATTACCAGAGGGAAAAAATTATCCCCACAATTGGGATTGTAAAAATACTAGATCTTGTTTTCTTATGGTGATGAATCACTGTTTCTTGAAAGGCAAGTATCCAAAGAGTCTTCAGAGACTTCTATTTCTCTGACGGTTCTCTCTCTAGAGAACGGACAATGGCTTTTTGTTTATTTAAGATTTATTTATTCATTTATTATAATATACAGTGTTCTGTCTGCATGTATGCCTGGAGGTCAAAAGAGGGCACCTGATGGTTCTGAGCCATGTGGTTGCTGGGAATTGAACTCAGGACCTATGGAAGAATGTACAGTGTGCTCTTAACCGCTGAGCCATCTCTCCAGCCCAAGATGGGACAATGTTATCTGTCCCCAAAGGGTCATGTAGTAATATCAGGTGTGTTTCTGGTTGCCAAAGGAAAGAAGCTGCTACTGGGATCTGGTAGATAGAGGACAGAGATGCTTAAACATCTACATTGCACAGGACAGGTCCCTACAGCAAATCATCCAGCAATGTGTGCAAACCAACAAACCCTGAATTGCAATGGACTGCAAACACCAATGACATCTACATGGCCAGCACCAGTGTGTTCCCTAGTTAAATCTATAACCAACTGTGTGCTTTGGGTCCCAACAATTATCCAAAGCAATATTCACAAAACACTTTCAAAGTTCTATAAACCCAAACAAGTAATAAAAATTACAACTCCTAGCAACTGTTAGTGAGGCTCACAGCTATTGACAACATCCTTTCTTTGCATGTGTTCCTGTGTTTTTGTGTTGGGCATTATTGGCCCCCTTCAGTTTCCTGACATGGGTACTGGGCTCTGAGCTTGGGACTTTACAGAGCATCAAGAGCTCTTTCCTGTCCAGATACCTCTCTTCCACCTCATGCTTAAAATCTATAATGAGAATAGTCTAATAAGTGCCAACTCTGCTTCAAAGGTAATAACAAGTTCATGAAGCCAATATAAAATTGCCTCTGTAGCTGCCCCAAGTCACTATTACAGGATAATAGATTTCTTGGTGCAGGGAGAATGTCAAGTTTGAGATTCAGGAAGCCGCCTTTCCTACCTACAAGCTCAGAGCTGCAGGTAGCATTGTATACAAAGTATACCAGGGTCCAGAGAAGGGAGCGAGACAGAAGCCCCAAAACACTTTCCTCATTAGCTCTATCATATGCTGGCCAATACAGTGTCACATTTTGGTATTTTAAGCAAATTTATCTACAGAATCCATCACAAAGCCAGAGGTCAACCAAGGCCTACTGTTTGGTTGTAAGATTACCAATGGCCCACAGACCAAAGATACATAATTTCAATCTCAAGAGGGTCTGCTGCCTCTTATTTCCCAGACTCTGCTCCTTACCACACCTCCCTCCTCAGAGGACTGGCAGGGTCTGTGACTTACAATCCTGTCTGCCCCATAGATTTGCTCCTTACCACACTTCCCTCCTCAGAGGACTGGAAGGGTCTGTGACTTACAATCCTGTCTGGAAGGGTCTGTGACTTACAATCCTGTCTGGAAGGGTCTGTGACTTACAATCCTGTCTGCCCCATAGATTTGCTCCTTACCACACTTCCCTCCTCAGAGGACTGGAAGGGT
This sequence comes from Mastomys coucha, assembly GCF_008632895.1. NCBI lineage: Eukaryota > Metazoa > Chordata > Mammalia > Rodentia > Muridae > Mastomys > Mastomys coucha. The sequence continues at coordinate 154,274,056 of NW_022196897.1, forward strand.
CTGTGACTTACAATCCTGTCTGGAAAGGTCTGTGACTTACAATCCTGTCTGGCCCATAGATCTTTTCCAGTTGTTCAGCAACTTCTCTTGTCCCATCTGGGCTTCCATCATCTATGATTATAATTTCATAGTTGATTGCACTAAAAAAAAATTAAGTTTATGTTAATGTTGGGTGATAGTATTTAAATTTTAAAGGAACTTAAAAGTTACAAGCCAGGAGTATCAGGATGTTCAAAGTTACTCTATACAGCTATAGTGACTGCACGGCCAGCCTTCCATTCCAGAGAGCTCGTCGCAAAATAAACAAGGCCAAGGAAACTTTAAATGCACTGCAAGTTTACATAATCTGGAACTTATCTGCATTAATTTTACTCTTAAAATTGCTTCCCATTATATTCACACAACAGTTTCTACTCTAAAAGCATTCAAAATAATTGTCTGGTGGAAAAAAATCCCACCTGCTACACACACAGTCCTATTATAAGATATAAAGGGAAGGAAGGAAACCACCCAGGAAACCAGTGTCAAAGGTTAGACTATTAAAAGTAGTAAAAGTTAGCCCCAGCAAACTTGGCAGGAAAGAAACAAAACCCAGCCCATTCTTCAAGCATAGCTACAAGAGGAACTGTGGGGTTGGTTCACTGGTAACAGCGCCTGATATGCAAGCAAGGAAGCTCATTTGGATCCCCAGGAACCAAAAGAACAGGTATGACTAGGCATTGTTGTAACTCCAGTACTGGGGTTAGGGGGTAGGGGTTTGAAACCCCTAAAATAACAGAAGCTCAACAACTCACCAGCCTAAGGGGAAGCTCTAAGCTGAGAGAGAGAGCCCGTTTCAAAGTGGAGAGTGAACGAGGAAGGCATCAGATGTTCTCAGCCAGCCTCCGTTCCTGCATGCACCTTGCCCCCACAACATACACAAGAGTAGGCACACTGACCAGCTCTCCTCCTTCCTCTAACTCTGGGATAGGTATTTAACTTGGCCAGACACAAGTTATGTTGATTTTGAAAAAGGTAATTCCACAGAGACAGGCAGATCTCTGAGTTTGAGGCCAGCCTGGTCTACAGAATGGGTTCCAGGACAGCCAGGGCTACACAGAGAAGCCCTGTCTCAAAAAAAGAAAGAAAAAGGCAATTCCATTTTGATTCAAGAACATCCACTGCGGGATGCAGCTCACTGGCAGAGTTCCATCATCCAGCACCCCAAAATCATTCAATAAAAAAATTGCCCAGAACTTTAGAGGTTGAGGATGGAGGCTGGGGTGTTCTAGAATAGCCTGGTTACAAAGGATGAGAGGAGGCAGGGAAGTAGAACGGCACGAGGTTAGGGGTAGGAGGTGTTGGGCTCATAAATGGTAAATAGAGCAAAAGAAACCAGTATATAAAGCTGGAGCTCGTTAAAACATTTGGAAAAATCTGGCAGAGCCAATTTAAAAGATAAAACCTGGGCTGGAGAGATGGCTCAGTGGTTCAGAGCACTGACTGCTCTCCCGAAGGTCCTGATTCCTAGCAACCACATGGTGGCTCACAACCATCTGTAATGGGATCTGGTGCTCTCTTGTGGTGTGTCTGAAGAGAACTACAGTGTACTGACACAAAATAAATAAATCTTAAAAAAAAAAAAAGAGAGATAAAACCTAATGAAAAAAGATATGCATCACACATCACAGGGCCACCATATAAACTGAATTTTATTCAGATGCAACCAAACAGTAATCCTAAACCAGGCGGTGGAGGCGCACGCCTTTAACCTCAGCACTTGGGAAGCAGAGACGGGGGATCTGTTTCCAGGCCAGTCAGGGATACATAGTTTTGACCTTGTCTCAACCAATCAAACCAGGCAGTCTAAGGCTTTTTTTTTCTTTCTTTTTAGTTTTTCGAAGACAGGGAGTCTAAGGCTTTTACAAATCAGAATGGCCAGGTTGTGTTTTCTAGAAAGGGAAATCAAGTATTTTGTTTTTCTGAGACAGAAGCTGCTAATGTAGCCCTGGCTGGCCTCAAACTTGGTACATCTGGTCTGCAAATGCATCCCTTGCACTACAGAGTTTGGCATCAAGTACTTTTTCTAGCTACCAGAAAATATGGGCACAGCGTCCTCATTGTCATTTGAAAAACAAAAGCCAACCAACAAACAAAAAAAGCTCTGGAAACAATCTGTGTTCTCTGACGCATTGGTCTAAATAAACAGCGCACGGCTACGCATCCTACACTAGCAAAATCACGTTTCTGTTCGTTGACAGGAAAAGATCGCCCAAGATTATCACAGCACGACACTCATCTGGCCGTAAAGCACTGACTCTGTACTGCTATCAGGAGTCATTTTATTTACTGTTTAGTTCGGAGACTTTTTGTTTTTTTTAATGCGTAACATTTCCACTATCAAAATTCCTGTTCCTAAGAGCTAGGATTCTGCCTAGCAGTGTGAAAGACCCCGTGTTTTTCAAAACGACAAACAAACAAGACCCGTTTCCTAATCAAAACTCGGCGAAGATGCTCGCGCGCTCTCTGCCAGCTCATCAGCACCTCTTGACAACGCAACCCACAAGCTTACGTAAGCGCTCGGCCCCAAAGCGATGGTGAGAAAGGCCGGCTCGGGACTCCCGGCTCCGGTGGCGGATCCTGACCGCCCCGAGAGGTATGGGGTCAGGCCTGCGGCCTCGCTCGGAACTGAAAGTGAAGTCAGCCCTTTCAAGAAGGGCCGGGGACAGAACCCAGAGCGATCTGTCATCAGACACACACAGGACTCGCTAGAGACCCGAGCGGGAGCCGGAACGAGAGCCCGGGAGACAGACGCGGCGCTGGGCGCCTCGGTGTGCCCTGCTGGGAGGGAGAGCCTCGAGCAGGCTCGGGAGGGAGCGGGGGCCAGGCCTCCGAGGGTCTGTCCCCCTCGCGCAGCCAACCGCCGACGCGCAGCCCGCGGCTGGCTCCCGGCGCCCGCGCGACAAGGCCCTTCTACCTCTCGGAGAAGCTCTTCACCAGCAGCCACACGATGAGCGGCAGGTTCTCCCGTTCGTTGTAGGTGGGCAAAAGCACCGAATACTTGTCCTGTCGCGAGGGGCGGCCCTCCGGCGGCCGCAGGGACGCAGCGGGACCGCGACTCGCCCCCGTGGAAGCCATGACAGCTCTGAGCGAGGCGCCGGAAGCGGAACTGCGTCACCCCGACGCGGATGGCGCCCGAGCCCTCCGCGAGAGGAGAGGCTCGGCGCTCCAGCGGCTCGGATTTCGGAACCGTCTCCGGTCGACTGCGAAGGCGTCCCCAGATCGCACCCGGTCGTCTCACTCCCGAGCCTCGGGAAGCGCTTTCGCCTTCCGGTCTCCCCGAGACGGGCAACGGGAAGCGGAAGTCACTTCCCAGCCACTTCCGCAAGGGGCTGTCATGGCTGCCCAGGAGGACGTAGCTGCCTTGCAGGACGAGATTGCTCGGCGCGAGGAAGAGCTGGCTTCGCTCAAGCGGAGGCTGGCCGCAGCCCTAGCGCCGGACCCCGAGCCCGAGCCCGAGCCCGAGCGTCCGGTCCCGGTCTGGCCGCTGCCGCCCAGGGCCGCGCTGTCGCGGGAGGAGATCCTACGCTACAGCCGCCAGCTGCTGCTGCCGGAGCTGGGCGTGCGCGGTCAGCTGCGCCTGGCCTCCGCCTCGGTGCTCGTGGTGGGCTGCGGCGGGCTGGGCTGCCCGCTGGCCCAGTACCTGGCGGCGGCCGGCGTGGGCAGGCTGGGCCTGGTGGACCACGACGTGGTGGAGACGAGCAATCTCGCTCGCCAGGTGCTGCACGGGGAGGCGCAGGCGGGCCGCAGCAAGGCCCGGTCGGCGGCCGCGGCGCTGCGCCGCCTCAACTCGGCGGTGGAGTGCGTGGCGTACGCGCGCGCGCTCAGCGGGGCCTGGGCGCTCGACCTGGTCCGGGCCTACGACGTGGTGGCCGACTGCTCCGACAACGCGCCCACGCGCTACCTGGTGAACGACGCGTGCGTGCTGGCCGGCCGGCCGCTGGTGTCGGCCAGCGCGCTGCGCTTCGAGGGACAGATGGCCGTCTACCACCACGACGGCGGGCCGTGCTACCGCTGCGTGTTCCCGCGGCCGCCCCCGGCCGAGACGGTGACCAACTGCGCGGACGGCGGCGTGCTCGGGCCAGTGCCCGGCGTGCTAGGCTGCGTGCAGGCGCTCGAGGTGCTCAAGATCGCCGCGGGGCTGGGGGCCTCGTACAGCGGCAGCATGCTGCTCTTCGACGGCCTCGGGGGCCACTTCCGCCGGATCCGGCTGCGGCGCCGCCGGCCGGACTGCGCCGTGTGCGGTAAGCAGCCCACCGTGACCTGCCTGCAGGACTACGAGGCCTTCTGCGGCTCGTCGGCCACCGACAAGTGCCGCGCCTTGAAGCTCCTGGGCCCCGAGGAGCGGGTTTCTGTGGCCGACTACAAGCGAGTCCTGGATTCCGGGGCGCCCCACGTGTTGCTGGACGTGCGGCCTCCGGCGGAGGTGGACATTTGTCGCCTGCAGCACTCCCTGCACATCCCCTTGAGTCAGTTGGAACGCAGGGACGCAGACAGCCTGGCACTCTTAGGGGCTGCGCTCCGGAAAGCGAAGCAGGATTTGCAGGAAGGGGCTGCCCTCCCCGTGTACGTGATTTGCAAACTGGGGAACGACTCCCAGAAAGCCGTGAAGGTCCTGCAGTCCTTAAGGGCAGTGCCAGAGTTAGACTCTCTAAGTGTGCGGGACATTGTGGGGGGACTCATGGCCTGGGCTGCCAGGATTGATGGGACATTTCCACAGTACTGAGGGGACAGGACAGCACGTGGTGCGTGTGGATGACGATTGTGATGCCTGAATGATCTATTCAAGCTTTTTAAATAATGTAGGGAAGAGCCTGGGTTCACAGTCTCTGAATAAATAAACTCTTGATTTATTTTTGCAAGTAGATTTTTGAGAAAACAGGGTAACATCGCCTCTGAGAGCTGCCTTTGTTTTGTGCAGCACCTTCAACGTGTGACATGGTACAACAGGATTTTTTGTTTCCCACCCAGTCGGATCAAAGTGTTCTCTGGGCCTTCCATCTTATGCTTGCAATTAAGCTTTCAGTACACCTTAGTCTAACTGAATTAATCACATCCATTCCACTTTTAAGTTAAGGTGTTCTTTGGGAGGTTGCAGAGATGGCTTAACACGGGGCGCGGCATCCTGGTTCGACTCCCGCACTCACATGTTGGCTCCTAACTCCAGTTCCACGAGATCATATGCTGTCTCCTGACTCCACCAGCTCCGGGCAGGGTCTTAGTGTACAGACATACATGCAGTCAAAACACAAAGCTTTAAAATATAAGAAAAAATGTTTTAAAAAAGACATTGAGTCTTAATTCTTCCAATGATAGGCTATACCCCTTAAAAACACTTAGCGTGGGTGGTGACTCCTCTATCCACTTAGCGTGGGTAGTGATTCCACTATCTGGAAATTGATCGTCGTAGACCCTATTGTGAGATCAGAGGGCAGTCTTAACAGTTAGCCGAATAAAGGGAGCTGTCTTGTGCCCATCAGCTTCCCTCAGGAGTTTCTCCCTCTCTCTCCCTCTCCCTTTCCTACTCTCTCTCTCTCTCTCTCTCTCTCTCTCTCACTTAGCTCCAGTGTCTGTCTTAGGCTATACCAGTGGTTCTCAACTTCTTGGTCGAGACCCCTTGGGGTTCAAATGACCCCTTCACAGGGGTCACCTAAGACAATTGGAAAACATTTAAATTATGATTCATAACAGTAGCAAAATCACAGGAAGTAGCTATGAAAATAACTTTTATGGTTGGGGGTCACCATGACTTGAGGATAGCTATGAAAATAACTTATGGTTGGGGGTCAGCATGACTTGAGGACCCGCATTAGAGGGTTGCAGCTTTAGGAAGCTTGAGAACCACTGACCTAGGCTCTGGCTGATGATGTGTGGCACTAGTTTAGCTGTACATTGTGGTCCTGCTTTGGAATCTTATAGTCCTAAGTCTCAGCCTTTGCTCCTACCCCTTTCTTTCTCTTTGACTCAATGTACTTTATTCCAGCATTTTGTATGTAGGTGCTTTTATGTTTATTTGCATAGTAAACAGTTTGACCAAGCCTCCTGTCACAGGTCTGTCTTCCCAGCTATTTGAGGCTGAGGTAGGAGGATCACAAGTTTAGGCCTGTGTGAGTTACAGAGTGAGTCCAAGGTCAGCCTATCCAAGTAATGGAGACTTGTATTAAAATATAAAGAAGGGAGCTGGGAATGTAGGTCAGTGATAGAGCAGTCGCCTAGCAGAAGGGCTTGGGCTTCAGTACCAGTCACAGTTTGATGAACAGGTGGGCAACTCACCTGCTCCTGAAGACAGCAAAGCGTGCAGTCGGCAAAGGGTGTCGGGAACAGAAGCTGCGCTGATTCCCCTGAAAACAGCTAGTGCTAAGCCTCCCTCTGGGCCCATGCTTCTGTTTCTTAAGAGAAGCAAAAGCCGTGGAGGTGACTCGAGTAGCCGTGTCTCTGGCAATTTTTTAAAAAAAGGATGAAAATGTAGCTAGACAAAGCCCTCTGCAGGTCAGTCACCGGTTTGCAAGCATTGAGGTTGTGGGGTGTGTGTGTGTGTGTGTGTGTGTGTGTGTGTGTGTGTATAAACAAAGCTAAACCAGACATTAGTTTCAGCTGTAACACTTGAACTCACTGAGCAGTGCCCTGATCAGTATGGTGGGCTGACTAGCAGGGCTCTGGAGCAGGCAGGGGTGCCGTGACTACTCCAGGAACCGTGCACCTGCATGTCCTTGTTTCCTAGTCCCATATTTACTTTTGAGGCAGGGTCTTCTGTGCAGTCCAGGAGGGCTTTGAAATTGAATGACAGTCATTGAAGTCATGTCATAATTCTCTGCTATTTTGATGAACTGGTGATTGCAAGTAATTTCTTTTGTTAAAGCAGTGTCAGAAACTGCCTGGTAAACCAAGGAGAACAGAGGTGAAAGAACAGGGCGGGAGGGTCACGTTGTCATCTGGCACTTTCTACTGTGGTACTTCAGGTTGAATTCATGAGGTAATTTTCTGGCAGCAACAGGAGAGAAACCTACCAGATGGGTTAGGTTTAAAAACTGCTGGAAATCGGGGTCTAGAGAGGTGGCTCAGCAGACAAAGGGGCTTGCTACTGTCTCAGAGGACCCAGATTCAGTTCCCAGCGCCCACATGGTGGCTTACAACTGTCTGTAACTCCAGTTCCAGGGGACCCAATACTTTTCTTCTGGCTTCCATGGCCACTGCCCAAGTGTGGTACACACACACACACACACACATACACACACATACACACATATACACACACATATATACATACATGTATACATACACACATAAATATATATATCCAGGCATACACATACATACAAGAGGAAGAAGGTAGATTTTCACTGTAGTTGAACCTGAACATTGGCAATCTGTAACAGAGGATATTTTTAAGGATGGGTAAGTGGTGGTGTCATATACGTGACAAGTGGCTCCTTTAGTATGTGTCCATTCTAGAGACAATCTAGCCAACATCACACTGAAGAGTGTACAGAAAAGCACACCAGTTGCAAGTGTTCTGTGAAGACACACGTGCCTGTGCGCACATACACACACACATACACACTGGGTATTGAACCCAGGGCTTTATGCATCAAGGCAAGCACTCTTCCACTGAGCCCCCTATAAAATTGTGTCATTCTGAGCTGGTGGTGGGGTATATCTTTAATCCTAGCACTAGGGAGGCAGAGGCAGGTGGATCTCTGTGAGTTGGAAGCCAGCCTGGTCTACAGAAAGTTATAGGAAAACCAGGGTTACACAGAGAAACCTCGTCTTGAAAAGCGGAAAAACAAGACAAAAAGACATTTTGAGTTGCCCAGGCTATGCACCAGTTGCACACACTTGTCACCAGCTCTCTCTTAGACAAAAATACTGCCAGAGATTCAGGAGTCCCCACTCCCAAACCTCATCCCCCGAGGAGGTAGCATAGGTCGTGGACCTGTAGGGAACCCAGAAGGCTCTCACTGTGTAGCTCTGGCTGGCATGGGGCTTACTATGTACACCAGGCTGGCCGTGAGCTCGCAGAGATCTGCCTGCCTTTGCCTCCCAGTGCTGGAATGAAAGGAATGTGTCATTGTGCCCAGCTAACAGACTCCTCTGTTAGTTCGTTTCCCAAGATACATAGAGCCACACTTCACCAAGATGCATCAGACCCTTAAAACTTACTCTGATGGTTGGGTCCCAACTTTAAGTGCCCTGTGTCAGTGGCCTTTTCCTGGGGTCCTGTGCTGTACATAGCTCATGACACACTGAGATTACTACCTCACCCCTGGGATTTACAGATGGATAAACAGCCCAATGGGTCAGGCTTAATATGCAGCAAACTGGACAGAAATCAGCTCCCTCTGCCAGCTAGGACATCTGGGGACTGCCACTCAATCTAGCTGCCATGGCCTAAGGCAGGCCACACGAGAGGCCCACAGACCTGCTTATCCACATGCAAGCGGGCTTTGGGAGAATGTTCTTAAAGTCTGGGTCAATGGGTACAGCTGCATTTGTCTCTTCCTCAGCAGACACAGCTCAGGGCCTTGATGCACCTTCCCTGAAGGTTCCCACCAGCTTCTATTCCCCAGTAACAGGATACAGAAGCTATTAAGGTGGACACAGTACATGCCCTCTCAGAGCCCCAAGCACTGCAGAAGAGAGAGTCCTTGAAATTCAGGTGCTGGATCGGAACCTGAGGTGGCCTGCAGAGGGATTTGTTTCTTTGGAAAGCTAATTGTGTCAAATGATGTTTTGCTGGGGCACACAGGTGAAAGGATGTTTGGATATAGTAGACATGTGAAAGGACACATGTTGAAGGTGTATAAATATGTCCCTGCAAACAGTAGGAGACAAGCTCTGAGCATTGGTTTGATTTACTCCAATTTGTTATTCTTTGCTAATGACATACATGTATTGGTTCACCTTACATAGCGTTGTTGAGCTCAACTTGTGGTAAAGCAGTCATTGAGAGAAACTCACCAAAGAACTGCTTTGTGAGGTTCCTGTAGCAGCTTGTCACTTCCAAGGGCTCACCTCAGGCCAGTTGGCAAGCCTTGTGGTTTCTTCAGGGTTGAACTACAACTGCTGGTTCGTGCCTGGCATCTGCCTGCAGAAAGGACTAGACTAGCTGCTGGTTCGTGTGTGGTGTCTGCCTGCTTAGAGGACTTGTCTACAGCTGCTGGTTCATGCCTGGTATCTGCCTGCAGAAAGGACTGGATTATAGCTGCTGGTTCGTGTGTGGTGTTTGCTGTGGGTCTGAACTGCTGAGAAAGAAGATCAAGTTCACCCCCAAAGAACTACTGCTGAACAGGTCCATTTCCCCCACAGCCTAATAACTTTTCTCTTCCACTCCCTCTGCTGGGTGGTGGGCTAGAGGAGAGGTTGAACCCTTAGTAAAAGTAGGTTGCCACCGGGTGGTGGTGGCGCACGCCTTTAATCTCAGCACTTGGGAGGCAGAGGCAGGTGGATTTCTGAGTTCGAGGCCAGCCTGGTCTACAGAGTGAGTTCCAGGACAGCCAGGGCTATACAGAGAAACCCTGTCTCGAAAACCCAAAAAAAAAAAAAAAAAAAAAAAAAAAAAAAAAAAAAAAAAAAAAAAAAGTAGGTTGCCAAAATTTTCTGCCTACAGAAACCAACAACATGACTTGCTCAAACACTTAAGAATTTCCAGCTAATAAATGATATGAAAAATATTTACCTTAGCTCCTTGTTAAGTATGACCACCTGAGTTCAGTGTGGGGTTCAATAACCTCAAACTTGCACCAAAGATGTGAAATATCTGATGATGTTGTGGCCGCATGCTCAACCCAGCCAAGGCTCTTGTGTGCACAGCACCTGTGACTTCACAACAGTGTACAATGCAAACTTCACACTGTAGGCAAGATGGTCATAGCTGGGGGCAGGGCGTCTACTGGCATTGAGTTGGGGGAGGGGAAGGGTTCTGTTGGTGACACCCCACACTCCGCAATATTTACTGTGGTCAACTTGCACAGGTTGACTGTACTGAGATGGGGAATTCTGGTTTTAATCTATTTCTTATGTGTATGTTTTTTTATGTGTATGGCTTTTGCTTATGAGGCCAGAGGTATTGGATCCCTTGGATCTAGGATTAGAGGTCTGTGTGAGTCGCCTGTAGATGGGTGCTGGGAACCAAGGGAAAACAATACTTGGCCAGGCAGGCGAAGGTGAAGATTTCCCTGTTCTAATGCGGTTTGGGGTTAGTACCCACGTAAGCTTGGCCAGCCTTGCTAAAGTGCTACACCCCACTTCCTCTTGCCTCTGTCACACCATCATGTAGGTCTCCAGAGGGAAGAAGCTGCCTCTGGCTTCTGAGGCTGAACCCTTCCCCCCACCCCCCAAGCGAAGATTAAAAAAAAGAAAAAAGAAAAAAGGAAGACAGGGAGGTAGGAGCTCCCCTCTTTCTCTACGTGGAGATGGCAGCAGCAGCCTGCCTTGCAGGGGCCTTGAGAGGAAGGCCAGAGTCTCACAAAGCCAAGGCCTTTCTCCAGCATCACTCTCTACCTTGACAGCAGAGGCCAGAGACTGGGGATTTCTACGTCCTGTCCCTGGGCAGCCTCCAGCCAGTGACCAGAGTCTTGGGAATGGGCCTTGGGGTCACTGTAAGATTCCCCTTTCTCAGGATTGTCAGAGACATCACTGGATTCCTTGTTACATTCTATTCCAGACGGACAACACAGGTATGTATAAGTCAGCCTGCCTTAAAGATTACATTCAGAGCTAGTGAGATGGCTCGGCAAGTAAAGGTGCTGGTCACTAAGTCTGACGGTCTGAGATTCGTCTCTGCCACCCACAAGATGGAAGGAGAGGACTGATTCCCACATATGTCCTCTGACCTCTATACATGCACTGTGGTATGAGCATGTAGTCACACACACACACACACACACACACACACACACACACACAAGTAAATAGGCTGAAGAGATAGCTGTTCCAGGGAGCCTGACAGGAAGTCCACATGGGTGACCACTGCTTTCAGCAAAGTGCCTCTCCAGGAGTTGTGTAGGACCTTCTCTGCTGAAGTCTAAGTCGGGACCTGAGAGCAGACCTGCTTGCCATTTCAAACTATATTACCTTTGACCAAGGAATTCACTTCACAGCCAGAGAAGGACAGCAAATTGTGAGGCATGCTTCTTGACCTGCTCATCTGGCTTTCTCATACAGCCCAGGAATGCCTGCTTAGGGAATGGTGCCGCCCACAATGGTCTCCACCCTCCTACATTAGTTACCAGTTAAGTCCATTCCCAGTAGACATGCACACAGGGCCATCGCTCTCTAGCTAAGGCTTTCCTCTAGGTGACTCTAGGCTGTATCAAGTTCACAATTAAAGCTGACTAGGACCGGGAAGGAGCAAGCTAAGAGAATAGGGCGAGCCAGGGACAGGGCTCCTAGAAAGTGCCCTTTTGCCCTTTGGATCTTTTTCGACTATTAGGCACAGCTGTCAAACCTGTGGACACCCTGAGGGTAAGAGTGACACAGACTAGCCCTGGCCCTGGCTCCTTGAACCCTGATATCTGCCAGTGTTCCTTCCCTGTCATTTGCTTTGGCTATTCGTTTTGAGGCAGGGTCTCACTATGTAGACTAGGCTGGCTTGGAGCTCACAGAGACTCTAGCCTTTGCTTTCCAAGTGCTGGGATTAAAGGCCTGTGCCACCACTCTGGGCTTATTTGTGTAGTGTATGGGTGTCTGTGCATATTGTGCGCATGCGTGTTCTCTTCAAGTGTGCAGCTCACTGGCTCAGCTGGATTGACTGGATGACGAACTATAGGGATCTGCCTGGCTTTGCCTTCTCAGCTCTGGGGATATAGAGAAATGCTGCAATGCCAGCTTTTTACAAGGGAGCCAGGGACTTGAACTCGTGTCCTCTCCCTTGTGGGGCAGGCACTTTATCCACTAAACCACTTCCCTAGACTCTTGTTTTTGGCTTTTTCGAAACAATGTCACACTATGTAGCTCAGGCTGGTCTGGACCTCACAATGTAACCCAGACTGGCCTCAAACTTGCAAAATCCCTGCTGTCTCAGTCTCTGCAGCGCTGGCATTGACAGGTGTGCCCACGTGGATGCTTTAGCGCTGGCATTGACAAGTGTGCCCACCATACTTGACCTTGCTGCTGATGCTTGTAGCTCTTGAAGTTACCCCCTCAGCCCTGGGCTGCAGAAGCATGTGCTCATCAAATTGAGACAAAGGCTGCTCAGGTTTCCGTTTCGAAAATTAACTGTTGCCTATTATTTTTCCCATTTCAGCGTACATTGAGCTTTGTTGTTGCTCATTCGAGGTCTGGAAATGAGATTAAATAAACTCCGGTAGGAATAACCAACAGTAGATTCAGGTTCCACTCGGAAGTCTTTATTATAGTCCCCAGGTCTAGTTCATGTCCAAAAGGCTGCCTTGTGACTGAAAGTGTAAGTGTATTGAAGTCCAAAAGGATAAAAGGCTGAGCTCAAATGTCCTTGTTCCTGGGAGTTCTAAGAGAAGAGTAACCAGACTCCAGATTTATCCTACCTGATTGATTATCCTGTTCTGTCCCAGCTGTGGGGGTCAGGGTGCCAGCCAGTGGAAAAAGTCTCAAAGCAGCCCTGGCTGGCTCCCCTGAACACCAGCATCAGCATCTTAGAGCTCCTGGGGCCTCTAAAGGGTGAACGATGGAAACAGAAGGATGAGCTGTGCTAGCTCCCTGCCCATGACACTATCCAAGGGAGCCGCCTCCAGCTTTGAGGGGTGGGGCCCAAGCAAAATCATGCTCCCACATCCTGCTCTTTGTAGAACCCAGACCTGAGGTCCGCTCATTAATGAAAACAGCAGAAAGCCAGGTATGGGGCCTACAGCTATGACCCACAAAGGCAGGGGGGTGACTGCAAGTCCCAGGCTAGCCTGGGATGAATTTGTCAAACTGTCTGAAAAACCCAAAACATGGAGCTGTGGAGATGGCTCGGTTGGTGAAGTGCTTGTCTGGTACAAGGACCTGAGTTGATTCCCAGAACGAAGGTAAAGAAAAAAGGCACGTGTGATGGTGTGTGTTTGGAATCCAAGCATAGGGAAATGAATCCCTCAGACTCACTGACCAACTGACCTAGTCTACTTGGCAAAATCCAGGCCAGTCAAAGACCCTGTCTCAACAAAAGTAAAAATGGGGTGGGAGAGATGGCTCAGCAGTTAAAAGTACCAACTGCCTTTCCAGAGGTCCTGAGTTCAATTCCCAGCAACCACATGGTGGCTCACAACCATCTGTAATGAAATCTGATGCCCTCTTCTGGTGTGTCTGAAGAGAGTGATAGTGTACGCATATAAATAAAATACATACATACATACATACATACATACATACATAGATAAATCTTTTTTCAAAAAGTAAAAAGAACAACAAAATGTAGGTGGCTCCTGAGGAGTGACACTTGAGGTTGTCCTCTGGCTTGCGTGGGTGGAACAAAGTTACATACATACTCATACACATTTTGTGGATGGAGGGAGCAAAGCTCCAGTTAGCAGGCTCCAACAATATAAATATACATATACATATACATATACATATACATATACATATACATATACATACAATACACATACACATACGCATATATACCAAAATATATTTGGTGGATAGGGCAAACTCAAATGAGTTGATTGGACAATTTTATTTTTTTCTCTTAGCCTTTTTATATCATCTAAAACAAAGTTCTGTAAGAAAAAGATTACTGAATAGCCAAAAGTTACATATTCTCTAAAAACAATCATCACAAAACATATTCTTCAAAAGCAGATTAAAATCATTAAACAACCGGGCAGTGGTGGCACACGCCTTTAATCCCAGCACTTGGGAGGCAGAGGCAGGTGGATTTCTGAGTTCGAGGCCAGCCTGGTCTACAGAGTGAGTTCTAGGACAACCAGGGCTACACAGAGAAACCCTGTCTCGAAAAACAAAATAAATTAATTAAACAAAATGAAATTATAACAGGATTATTGATTATGTATTCTTCTTTTAAAATTCATACCTAACGAAACATTCCCATCTATCTTTCTCTCCACAAGTTCATTAGTAGATAGATGGGTTCATTGTAACACCAAAGCAATAATTCTTTTGTCATTAAGGAACAAGGTTTAAGCAAGCCAAGTCTACAATAGCAAGGCTTTTCCTATGCTTAGCTGATGACAGTTTGTATTTACAAGAAACAGATCATCATCTATCTTAGGTTTTATTTTGGAAGTCTCATTCAGTTAAACTAGCTGATCATCTATTTTGCATTTTTATACTCATATTAGAATGATTTACTCTTTATCCATAACCCTGTCTCTTCATGGTGCACACTGAAACCTGCGCCACATCCCTAGATCACAAGGTCCAGGAACTTAGACCAATCTAGAATGAATGTTTTCTTTGATCCTTAACTTGTTCCAAGCCCAGTTTTTTCTTCCAAGTACAATTGCATACTTGTAATGGTGAGAACTCCCCGCACTCCTTTCCTAACCTTTGCAGCCCTCACTGTTCTATAAGGGAGGGGTACATCCTAGTCTCGATTCTAATTTATCGTATGTTTCTGGCAAAATAACTTAACTTAGACCATCTCCCTAGACTTTTTATCAATGACTCTGACTTCCTAAATCAGGAGTTCCATGAAATCATTGATTCATCTAAACAGCATTATCTCATCAAAGTTTATCTTCATGATGATCTGCAGGAAACTTGCCCAACAGAGTGGGCAATCACCAGGAAGCAATCACACCAGGCTAAAGGCAGTGAGGGTCTCTCCCTTCTCCACACCCACTCCCACCATGCCGGGCATATGAGGAAGACAGCAGTGACAAACATGAGAAGGCACAGCAGCCACCCTGGGACAGTGGGGATCAGAAGAGGGTGTTGAACTCCCTGGAACTGGAGTTACTGATTGTTGTGACAGAGTGATTTCAACAGCTGGGCTATCTCTCCAGTCCCCTGAAGGGTTTATTTTGACTGACAGTTCAAACGGGTGGTGATGGACAAGGCAGTAGTATGAGGCATCTAGTTTCATTGCATGTGCTGTCAGGAAGCTGAGAGCTAATACGAAGTGGGGCTGGGCTGTAAGACCCAGGACTGCGGTGCTGAGTCAGCAGCTAAGAGCACTTACAGCAATCCATAACTCCAGTTTCTGGAGCTCAAACACCCTCTTCTGACCTCTGAGGGCACCAGACATGCATGTATACACACAGTGCACATATACACATAGTACACATCTACATGTAGTACACATATACACATATTGCACACATATACACATAATGCACATATACACATAATGCACATATACACGTATTGCACATATACACATATTGCACATATACACATAGTGTACATATACATAATACACACATATACATAGTACACATATATACATAGTACACATATATACATAGTGCACATCTGCACACAGTGCACATATACACATAGTGCACATATACACACAGTGAACATCTACATGCAGCGCACTTCTACGCATAGTGCACATATACACACAGTGCACATATGCAGATGCAAGAAAACACACATGTACATAACATAAAAATAAACTGTCTTAAAATGGAACAACACCAATTTAAGACCTGCCGTTGCCAGGATAAATCTTCCAAGCAGGCTCCATTTCCTACAGCTTCTACAACCTCCTTAACAGCGCCCCATCTGGGGATCATATGTTGATGCACTTTCAGGCAATGGTGACATCGTCCATTCAAACCACAACACTCCCTATGTCACTGCCGCACCTGTGCCTATATATACATAGTACACATATATACATAGTGCACATCTGCACACAGTGCACATATACACATATATACAGTGCACTTGTACACAGAGCTCAGTGTCCTTGAACACACACCAGGTGGGCTTTTGCTGGATCCATTAGGGGTTATGAATTATGCCTGCATAGCCCACCAGTCGGGAGCCGGAGGCAGAATAATTACACATTCTAAGCTTCAGAGTGAAGCTTGGTCTTCAAAAAGTTAAAAATGAGGGCTAGAAAGATGGTTCAGCAGTTAAGAGCACTGGCTGTTCTTCCAGAGGACCCAGGTCTGATTCCCAGCACCCACGGCAGCTTACAACTGTATGAGATTCCAGTTGCCTGGGAATTCAATGCCTTCTTCTAGACTTCACGGGAAACCAGACACACATGTGTTACAGAGATATATATGCAGGCAAAACTTAAAAATAAAAGTCAAAGCTAGAAAGCCCATCTATTTAAGAGAGGATTCTGGTGAGGTCTGTACACATCAGCTTCTGTTTAAGTGAGGATTCTGGTGAAGTCTGTACATATCAGTTTCTGTTTAAGTGAGGACTCTGGTGAGGTCTGTACACATCAGTTTCTGTTTAAGTGAGGATTCTGGTGGGGTCTGTACATGAGTTTCTGTTTAAGATTCTGGTGAGGTCTGTACACATCAGTTTCTGTTTAAGTGAAGATTCTGGTGAGGTCTGTACATCAGTTTCTGTTTAAGTGAGGATTCTGGTGGGGTCTGTACTCACTTGATATGTCTTGAATGTACTGTTTCATCTTACCCTTTCCCTACTTCCTTTTCATCGGATGTGCTTGTTGAAGGAAATGGCTGCTGGCCCCATACAGCATTCCATGGTGGTCGTGTTGTTTGTGGCCCTGTGGGGCCATGTAGCATGCACCCATGCCCTCTAATATCATGGCACGATTAGATTCAGGCTGGATTTCCAGGAAGACCCTTTGTATAGGTGACCTGGCAGGCGGTCAACTATCCAGGTGTTTCTCTTTATGAAGTACGCACACACTAATGAGAACCACCCACTTCTATGGTTCTTGAGGGGTGGCAGTGTGGTGGCCTGGGCTGGACCTGATGGGATGTCAAAAGTGAGCCTCCCAGGCTTCAGACCGTCCACACCAGGCTTCAGACCGTCCACACCTCTCGTTTCCCAAGCTCTAGCTTGGGAAGATGGGCCGGGGGAGTTTGTTCTTGTCTTCTTCTTGGCCTTTCAATTTGCCTGTTTCATAGAGTTCTCTACTTTTGCCAGAGGCCCACATGCTACCTCATAAGGCTGCTCTGTCTCTGTCTCTGTCTCTGCCTCTGTCTCTGTCTCTGCCTCTGTCTCTGTCTCTGTCTCTGTCTCTGCCTCTGTCTCTGTCTCTGCCTCTGTCTCTGTCTCTGCCTCTGTCTCTGTCTCTGCCTCTGTCTCTGTCTCTGTCTCTGTCTCTCTCTCTTGTTTTCTGTCTCTTAATTAACTTACTAGAAAAATCTACTACCTGCCTGTAAATGACTATATGCTATCTAAAGTCTCAGTTGCAGTTTATGTAATTAGTATATACCAGAAAGGGACTGGGACGCAACACAGTTGGTGACGTGCTTGCTTGCTTAGCATGCACAAGGTCTTGAGTTCCATTCCAGTACCACACAAAGCTAGGCATGATGCACAGGCCTGAGGTTCCAGCACTTGGGAGATGGAGGCCAGAGGGTCAGAATTTCAGGACCACTCTTTGTCTCTACGGTAAATTCAAGGCCATCTTGGATGACATAAGACCCTGTCTCAAAAAAAAAAAAAAAAAAAAAAAAAAAAAAAAAAAAAAAAAACCCAAAACCCTCCAGAGGACACATGGATGCTAATACCCTTATGAACCTAGAAACCCCTAGGAATTCCAGAAATGTCTTTATTTGGTCTCCAAGGCCATTAAAAGAACATCATCTCTTTATGAAGTATGCAGACACTGGTGAGAATCACCCACTTCTATGGTTCTTTCAAGGTACGAACACAATTTGGGGGTGTCCAATTAAGCAGAGTACACTTGGGGTTGGTGGTAACTAAAGCCAGATTCATGCTCCTGAAACAGAATTGGTTGGGGAGAGAGGAGCCCCAGTGACATCTGCAACTTGTTGTGGACCATCCCTGTATCCCTGCTTTTTAAAGGTGAAGCCCTTCTAGGACCAAAAACCAATCACTCTCACAGTCCTGTGACTATAGACAGGACTCAGATGTGACCCACATTCACGACTTTCTCCATCACATTACATTGCAAACTTGCCCTGGTGTGTTGCCTGTGCCCTGGACTACTCGATGCCTGATCCTTCCTGCCCTTGGGGGTTGGAGGTGAGGTGTCACAGACTCAATGACACAGACTCTGGGAGGAGGTGAGCTGCCGCAAGCCCCTTGAATACTTCCACCCTCCACCCCATTGGTCTCCAGAACGCATCTCTTCTAAACAGCAGTTCCCGATTGGCTGGCATGGTCTGCATCAGCGATCCTTGGTGCCACAGGCAGTCCTCCATTAGGTCCTCCTGCAGGAGATGCTTTTGTGGCTTCATGGCCCTGGCATTTACATAGAGGTGGCGGCTGGCCGCAGTTCCTCCTGCACTGGTGGAGGCTGAGTCTCTAAGAAGTGAATGCGCTTAAGCTTCTGGCCTCTCACCCATCCCAGCTCTCTTCAAGGCTCTTGGTGGGACTCAAATTTTGTTCTTATAATTTTTTGTTTGTTTGTTTTTGTTTTTGAGGGTTTCTCTGTACAGCCCTGGCTGTCCTGGAACTCATTCTGTAGAACAGGCTAGCCTCGAACTCAGAGAGCCGCCAGCCTCTGCCTCCCAAGTGCTGGGAGTAGTGTTTGTGTTTTCTTCACAGTCTGTGCCTGATCACAGACGCCATGGGGTGCTTTGTCAAGCTCCTGTCACCTTGGCTGCCCTGCGACTATGGCAGGATTCCTCCACCTGAAAGCCAGAACAACCCTCCCTCCACTAAGTTGCTCTTGTTGGGTTATTTTATCATAGCTAGAGGGAAAAGAATTCATTATGAGGACACTGCTAAAAGATGGCTGCTATTATCTCAGCTCTTAGGAGGGGAAGCCTTGCCCTGCCTGGAAGATGCTGTAGGTGACTGCGGAGGCCAGGGGGCTGAGCCAGGAAGGGGAAATCGTGGACCTTTAGAATGGCCTCCATGGGGGGGGGGCAGATCTGGGGGTAGTTTGAACAAACTTCAGTGGGTTCTGGGTGTAGGGGCTGACACTACCTATCTAGTGGATCTGGGTGTGGGGGTTGACCCTATCTACCTAGTGGATCTGGGATATAGGGTTGACACCACCTACCTAGTGGATTTGGGGTGTGGGAGCTGACCTATCCTACCTACATGGTGTCTCTGGGGTGTGGGGCTCATAATAGCTGCCTGGTGATTCTGGAGTGGTGGTGGCTTTAGGGAGGTGGATAATGGGGACTCACAAAGATGTGGTTGTTGTATGGGCTTTAGGTTGGTTTGCCTGGAGAAAAGCCAGTACTCAATGAGTTGATTTCTGTTTGCATAGCCTGGCTAACCCCGCTCTGAGTCTGCAACGTCCAAAGATGTCAGAGATGAAAAGTGTTAAAAATCCACAGTAGAGGGCAAGGCAGGAGGATCACAAGTTCAAAGGCTGCCTGGTCTACCCAGTGGGTTCAAGGCCAGTCTGATCAAGTAGTGAGATCCTGTCTCAAAATAAAAATACCTAAAGGGGGATGGTGAGATGACCCAGTAGGTAATGGTGTGTACTGGCTGGCTATGTGTGTCAACTTGACACAAGCCAGAGTCAACAGAGAGAAAGGAGCCTCAGTTGAGGGAATGCCTCCATGAGATCCAGCTGTAAGGCATTTTCTCAATTAGCGATTGATTGGGAAGGGCCCAGGCCACTGTAGGTGGCTCTGTCACTGGGCTGGTGGTCTATAAGAAAGCAGGCTGAGCAAGCCATGGGGAGCAAGCCAGTCAGCACCCTCCATGGCCTCTGCATCAGCTCCTGCCTCTAGGCTCCTTCTCTGTGTGAGTTCTTGCACTGACTTCCTTTGGGGATGAACACGGATGTGGAAGTGTAAGCTGAATAACTTGTGTTTTCGTCACCGTGTTCTCACCACAGCAACAGAAACCCTAACTAAGGCAAGGTGCTTGTTTCCAGACCTGGCCACTTGAGCTCAGCCTCCAGGACACACACGATAGAAGGAGAGAACTAAACATAGCAAGCTATGCTCTGCCTTTAACACAGGTGTAGCATGCACATGCTTGCATGTGTGCATACACAGCCGAGTGTGGTGGTACACGCCTTTAATCCCAGTAATCAGGAGGCAGAGGTCTGAGGATTCTCACAGGCAGCCTGAGCAACATAATGAGTTCCAGGATGGCCAGGGCTACAGGGTGAGACCCTGTCTAAAACAAACAAACAAACAAGCAAACAAACACTCCCCCCTCAACAATAGCTGGTTTGCTGTGCCCGCTTGTGATCCCAGCACTGGGAGACCCTGGCTGAGGCAGGAGAGTAGAGGGCTCCAGGCCAGCCTAGGCAAGCCTTACTGAAAAACAAACAAACAAGCAAAGACAAAAATGTTGCCCCTCTCAGTTCTCCAGAGAAAAATGAGACTACAAATGCTACCCACAGATAAAAGACATTGTCTGTGGGAGCAGAGTTCCAGCTTCTTCGGACGTCCAAACTGGGCCTCAACTTACTCCCATTTTTTTATCCCCAGTCCCTGGGAGCACAGTCGTTGTCCTCAGGATCCTGCACCCCCAAGCCTCCTGGTGATTGCCACCTTAATGCACTGGGTCTCCCCAGGCTCTTGCCTGGGTCACTAGGTTTAAGGGGTTCCACCTGTCACTGCCAGTCACTGTCAAGGAAAGGTGGCACCAGAGGGTGACAGCAGCAGATGACAGCAGCTCTCACATCCCTTGGCACCAGCCTCTCTCCTCATCTTAAGACTGTGCAGAAACCATGCCTGCTGTCGCCAGGAGCAGAGGGGACGGTGGCAAATGCTTTCTTTAGGTGTCAAAACCACTAAGCCACCTCCAGGCATGGCACGGGACTGGGAAATGTGAGAGACACATGTCTGAGGCAGCTGCCAAGAGGACAATTCCTGCCCAAGAGGACTGGTAGGTTCAGGTGGCGTTGGGCCGTCTAAGGGACTTTACTCTTTGTGTCTCCTTCCTCATTGGCTGAGGTGGTTTCTGAGGGAGCCAGGCAGGCAGCAGCTGTGACCGGAAGTGTGGGAGTGTCCAGAATCAGGGTAGTGGGTGGAGGGCCGGCAGGGACCTGCTCGCTCACTGTGTCTTCATCTCATGTCAGCATGCCCAGGGTATACCCCATCATTTCTCAAGCAGCGGCTCGCACCCAGTGGCAGTTTTGCCCACCCTGTTCACCTTGGCCTGATGCTCTGACTTTCAGCTGGTTCCTTAAATTAAAGATTTTTTTGAGGGGGGTGGGCTAATGTGCCAAATAATGGATTTCGGGGG
>NW_022196897.1:154295314-154335445 GCF_008632895.1 Mastomys coucha
GGGGGGTGGAAACAGGGTCTCATTATATAAGCCTTAGCTGGCCTGGACCTTGCCACTTCGTCCGGGCTGGCCAGAAACTCACAGCCCCATCTGCCTGACTCTAGGGTGCAGTGATTAAAGAAGTGCATAGCCCCGACCAGAGGAAGTGGCTTAGACTTGTTTTTGGAGGAAGGAGTGGCTCTAGATCACATGATTGACAGGTAGTTTGTGGTTAGAGGGGGTGGCAGGGAAAGTGGACTCCTGACCGTGCTTCACCAGCAGGGGGTGCTGGGCTGCTAGGAAATTTTTGTCATTAGATTTCTCCTCAAATATTGTTTAAATCTCTCTCTCTTTTTAAAAATGATTTATTTATTTTATGTATGTGAGTACATTGTACCTGTACAGATGGTTGTGAGCCTTCATATGGTTGTTGGGAATTGAATTTTAGGACCCCGCTCGCTCAGTCCCTGCTTGCTCTGGCCCAAAGATTTATTTATTATACCTAAGTACACTGTAGCTGTCTTCAGACACACCAGAAGAGGGCGTCAGATCTCATTATGGGTGGTTGTGAGCCACCATGTGGTTGCTGGGATTTGAACTCAGGACCTTTGGAAGAGCAGTCAGTGCTCTTACCTGTGGAGCCATCTCGCTAGCTCTTAAGTCTCTTTTTAAAAAACAAAACAAAACTCTCTCCACCCTTAATCCCAGACCTTGAAGGGAGAAATTTAACCTAGGCCCTAGTATGTGTTAGGCACTGAGCTATACATCCTACATTCAAGTCCAAAGATATGTTTTATTTAATTAATTAATTTATTATTTATTCATTTTATTTTATGGATGTGAGTGTTTTGCTTGCATGTATATCTGTGTACCATGTTTGGACCTAGAGCCAGCAGAGACCAGAAGTCCTGAATCCCCTGGAACAGGAGTTACAGATGGTTGTGAGCCACCATGTGGGTACTGGGAACCGAACCCAGGTCCTTTGAAAGAGCAAGCAGCTCCTAACTCCTGAGCTATGTCTCCAGGTCCCTGTTTTTTGCTTTTGTTTTGTTTTGTTTGTTTGTTTGTTTGTTTTTGAGATTGGGCCTTCTGTGGCCCAGGTTGGCCTTGAATTTGATGTGTAGCTGAAGACAAACTTAAAACCCCCAACTTCTGCTTGTTCTGTTCTGGGATTGCAGGCCTGTGTTGTCATACTTGGCTAGAAAGGGACACTTGATAAACCCTACCCCGAATCGGGAGAGTGACGTCAGCAGATGCAGAGAGCGTGGGGGCTGTGGTAACAGGTAAGAGAGGGGAAGCAAGGAGAAAGCCAGTGGGGTAAGGGGGGCAGCGTGGGCAGGTTGGCAGTGTCTTTTCTAAGGAGGTGAAAATCAGCTTCCAGAGGTGATACTGGGAGAAATGTCCTGGCGCAGAGACGTCTCAGGCCTCTTGGAGCTGGGTAAAGCTCGCACAGGCCCTGGTTTGGGGCCGAGTTCTAAATGGAGGTGGGTGCCTGTTAGAAAGGAAGCGAACCATGGAAGTGGTATGCTTGTGAGTGATGGCCAGACTGTCCCGGGCCCCCGGAAGGGCACAAAAAACATGGGAAATAGTGTTGGCGCCAAGATGACAAAAAATAAATAAATAAAAAGGAGAAACAACTGTCACGCCAAAAAGGGCTGCGGCCAATTCGATGCATGAACTGCGCCCGGTACGTGCCCAGGGACAAGGCCATTAGGAGGTTTGGCATTCGGGACATTGTAGAAGCTGCTGCTGTCAGGGACGTATCTGAAGCAAGCGTCGTGCATTCCTGCTTCCCCAGCTCTATGTCAAACTGCATTACTGCGTGAGCTGTGCCATCCATAGCAAGGTCGTCAGCAATCCGTCTCGTGAAGCCTGGAAGGACCGAACATCCCCACCACGATTCAGACCTGTTGGCACTGCAGCACGACCTCCACCAACGCCCATGTAAAAGAGGTGGTTTCGTAAGGGCGGAAGGAAAATACCTTGGAAAAATAAACCGGAAGTTATACTTTAAAAGAGAGAGAGAGCTCCCAAGAATTGGGTGCAGTGGACACCTGGGAGGTAGAGGCAAGAAGATCGGAAGTCCAAGATCATCCTCCAACATGTAGTGAGTTTGGACTACATGAGGTGCTCTCTCAAGAACAGAAACAAGCAATAAAACAGCTTCTACTGCTTTAAAAACGATGTATGGGAATCTGGCTATTTACAAGCCGCAAGGGCAAGAAAGCCTGACCTTTCTCACGTTGTAACTTTGAAAACTACCAGTAGGTGGCAGTGGAGGACAAGGAACGCCCTTATTGCAACGGCTCCGCAGGGGAAGCCTGTGAGCTTCAGGAGAGTTGGTTATTCAGGTGCGTTAGGATATGAGCACCAGAGAGGGAGGAGGGGGAACCTGCAGATCAGTTACGGGTCAAGGAAGACGTCTTACTTTGTGTTTTCATTGCTGCTACAAACGAAACACCATGACCAAAGAGCAAGTTGGGGAGGAAAGGGTTTATTTGTTTTACATGTCCACGTTATAGTCCGTCGTTGAAGGAAGTCAGGACAGGAATTCAAACAGGGCAGGAACCTGGAGGCAGGAGTCTGATGGAGAGGCCCTGGAGGGGTGCTGCTGACTGGCCTCTTCCTCATGGCCTGTTCCTCATGGCTTGCTCAGCCCACTTTCTTACAGAACCCAGGACCACCAACAGAGAAGGCACCACCCACAATGGGCTGGGCTTTCCCGGAATCAATCACTAATTAAGAAAATACACTACAGGCTTACCTACAGTCCTATCTTATGGAGGCATTTTCTTCACTGAGGTTCCCTCCCCTCCGATGATTCTTAGCCTGTGTCAAGTTGACAGAAAACTATCCATCAGGAAAGCCCATGATATATTCACACGCAAGCCCCTCCCCCTTCCTGGTTACGTGAACCAGGGCAGGCACCGGGAGGTGAAGGAGAAGACACTTCAGTCAGGGCTAAACACCGCGGCTCTCTCCGGCTCTCTCTTCTGGCACCATGCACTTCTCTACTTTGGGGAAGAGAGGGGTAGTTTTCTACTCCAGGGAGGAACACATCCCCAAGAAGCTGCAGCAGCCAGGACAGCAGGCAGTGACACTGATGCTGACTGGGCCCAGGGACAGCTGGTGAGACTCAGTTGTACTTGTAGCTGTTGCTGGCAGACCCTCAATTTTGTTATTGTTTTGGACAGATCTCAGACTGGCCAGGAACTCATTATGTAGCCCAGGTTGAGCTCAAACTCTCAGTAATTCTCCTGTCTCAGCTCATGGGTGCTGGCAATCTAGGCCTGTGCCACCATGGGCAGACATCTCCTCTCCTTGACTGTCTCTACTTTCTCTCTCTCCTTTGCTTCCTCCCCACTCTCCCTTGTTGCTGTGAGGAGCTCAGCTCCCCATCCCCCACCACTTTCTGGCCATGGCTTTGCTACAGGTTTAAAGCTACAGGCCACGTAATATGGATGAAAACTTCTGAAACCATGAGTTGAGAGAGACCGTTTCTCCTCCACGCTTGCCTTTTGAGGTGTTTGGTCTGAGTGTGGGAAGCTGACTTATATAATGAGGAGAACATTGGCCCCGTACATCTACTGGTTTGGCCATAAAGGGACCCGCAGATGTTTGGATGTGACCCACCTTAGCCTCAGCAATGGCTTCCTGCTTCCTGCCTCTATGTGCTGGCTACCAGCCTTTGACAGCGTCCTCAGTACACTAGGGACAGTGACTGTACCTACAGAGCTAAGTGTAACCAGTCTGCTTTCTGTTGCTATGAGACAATTTCCTGAGGCTGGCTCTTATATCTTGAAAAGAAATTATTTGACTTGTAGTTTTGGATGTTCAAGGGCATGGTGCCAACATGGGCTATGCTCAGGGGAGAGACCCACTTGGCTAGTCACACCTTGATGGATGGCATCATGCTGATTGCATATGGAAGAGGGGGCTATCACACTGTGAGGTCAGAGAGGAGATGTGGGTGAGGCTTGCTCTTTAGAGCGGTTCACTCCCATTGGATCTAAACGGGAATTCCTGAGAGCTGCTATAGCCCCAGCTAAGGGAGATCCTGTGACCTACACTCCTTCCAGGGGCTACTGCTTCACAACATGGCGACTCGGAGGACCAAGCTTTCTGTCCATTAGTTCCTTGGAAATAAGTCACACCCAAGCAGCGTGCCTTACCCCAGGGGAAGTGACCTTGGAGGATTTTGTAGCTTGAGCACCCTGTTGTGGTTTCTGTTGGGTCTTTGAAGCAGGAGGGAGGCCAAAGATGGGGCTAAAGGCTTGCTCCTGGCTGCAACTATGCTATTCTCTTACTACAACTTCTGCCAGGCAAGTGTATGTGATTCAGTTAAGGCGTTCGTTCTGGTCTAGAACAGAATTCCTCTAAACACCTGGCCTTTACACTTAGTGCAATGTCAACCTCTCTCCACAGAGGGCAATAGAGAGGCATTGTGGGCTCTATTGGGTTTTGTCCCTTACCTGCTATCAGACCACAGCCTCGACTCTCACTCCCACCCCCCGGGGTATGGTCCATTGCCACCTCAGGGCTTCATTGATTGGCTCAGGGCGGGTCACATGGTTAAGACGTTCCGGTCAGAGCAAATCTCGCGGTTTAGGGGTTATCTTAGTTCTTTGTTTTTCCGCTTAGATTTGGTTTTGAGAAGGTGAGCGTCTGGGCCTGTGGCAGCCATGCTATCACCGCGAGGGAAGAGTATTGAGCTGTCAGTGATCGATGGGAGGAACGCCAAGAGTGGATGGACACAGTGGGAACTGTAAAATAGGCGGGACTCCTCCCGGTCCGCTTTGTGAGAGGCAGGCGTGACCATGGGCGTTTCAATTGTCTGAACTTAAAACTGACTCGTTTTCAAGTTAGCTCCCTCATCGCAACCTTTCTGGGCAACAGAGTGGTCCTTCCTAAACCAGTGGTTCTGGAAAGAGTTGCTACTTCCTCTGACAAACACTTTACAGTGAGTCTCACTTTCCTTCGTGTCTCCACCACTTGGTCCTTGAAGAGTCTCCATGTCCCCCACCCCAGCCTTCCTTCCGCCCTTCTTCCCTTCTCTCTCTCGATCTCTCTCTTTCACCTTCACCTCTCGATTGCTAAGAGGACAAGCACACTCTAACTACATCATTTAAGAGATGCTGGGCCTTGAACCTAGAACGTCATGCATGCTAGGCAAGAGCTCTGCCTACCAAGCTACAGATCAGTCTGTTACCTCCTTTGTCCATATGAGAAAAAACTGCTCAGAGAAGTTAAGTAACCAGCTCAAGGCCACCCAGCTCCTGAGGGGCAGAGGTAGGGCCACCAGCCATTCATACCACCTTGCTTTGCTTCCTAGAGGAGAGATAGCCAGGAATCCATGTCTCTGTGGGTCAGAAGAGATCATGGTGGAAGGTGGACTCTGACTGCCCAAGGGAGGGGGTACAGGGGGAGTGCTTGGGGGGGGGGCTGAGAAGAACATAACCCGGAGGCTGACAGAGACAAAGCAGCTTGTCCTCTAAGTGCTAATGAAAAGCTCTCAGGTTGCTTTTGCCAAGTCTGCTATTGAGGTGTGAACATGCATTGGCAATTAGCAGCTGGGGTGCCAGCAGATGGAGTACGTGTGAAAGCCTTCATGGTGCCACGAAAACTCAGCTGAAGCAGACACCGGTGCCCCCTCCCGGCCCCCACCCCCGCCTGTCTGCTGTTAGGTGACCAGACCTTCCACTGCTCCTTGAACAACAGTTAAGGGTGCCAGAGACATCTGCTAGCCCTGAGGCATTTCCTGAGGACCACACCCACTGCTGCTTCCTCTCCTTTCGTAGACACTTCGCCAATGTCGGGCTGATAGAGCCTGTTCTTCAGAACTGGACCTTCAGTTGAGCACAGAGACTCTCTACTGTGATCCTAGCACTTGGGAGGTGGAGGAAGGAGAATTGGGGAGTTCAAGGCTGGCCTCACCAACATAGCAAGTTAAGGCTACATGAGACCCTGTCTGGAAAACACCATCAACCCACCAACCAAACCTAAAGCCCAAAGCAAAATCCCCCAAACAAACCCTAAGGGCCACGTGCCAGTAGCTCGTCCCTTGTTAACGCTCTCCTGTTGAACAGAGCTGGCTTAACAGTGCATACGTCTCAGACTGCAGGGAGAGATGCCAAACCCACTCCTTCTGGTTTCCTTCCTACTTTTCTAGTGTTAGCACCGGGAAGTGAAGCTTGATGAAGCGCTGCGGGGACTCTCTGGATCACGAGTGCACTGGAGTGGTGGATCTCCCTTGCTGGCGAAAACTGAAGGTACTGATCCATTCCCAGCGGAGCACTGCTTTTAATTTAGACACACGCATTCATATTCCATGGTGGCCCTGTGTTGTCTTCCTCTTTCTGGCTGTAAGCATGGAGACTCCGAATCCCCCAGACTCAACACACTTGGCATCCTGTTATAATGTGGTCATGTGATCTTTGTCTGACCCCTGTGAGTAGGGTCAAATGGGGTCAGATAGGGTTAATTATTAAGGCTATGCTCATAGGGAAGACCTGGAGAAGAGACAGGAAGCAGGTGGCCAGTCCTGGGATTTATCTACAACCTCCTTCTGGGAGCACAGGACAGAGTTGGCATTCCCGAATAAGCTCTGCCACTGGGCCAAGCCTGGGATCTGTGACCATTAGGCACACCATGGGATGCCTTGAGGGGATGTGCAGCTTTCCCTGGCATTCCTGGGTCCAAAGGTCTTGTCTCCTGTGGAGATGGGGTGTTGAGGTTCTTGAGAACATAGTGTTGGAAGCCCTGGTCCCTCATCGTCATCTCTCGTTCTTTTGTTTTGTTTTGTTTCTTGAGACAGATTTCTCTGTGTAGCCCTGGCTTTCCTGGAATGCACTCTGTAGACCAGGCTGACCTTGAACTCAGAGATCTGTCTACTTCTGCCTCCTGAGTGCTGGGATTAACAGTGTTCACCACCACTGCCCGGCTTCTCTTCTTTGTTTTTTGTTTGTCTGTTTTTGAATTTATTTATTACTATACATAAGTACACTGTAGCTGTCTTCAAACTCACCAGAAGAGGGCATCAGATCTCATTATGGGTGGTTGCTGGGATTTGAACTCAGGATCTTCGGAAGAGCAGTCGGTGTTCTTACTCGCTGAGCCATCTCACCAGCCCCTCTTCTTTGCTTTTGATTGAAAAAAATTAAGATATTTTATGAGTGGTTTGGCTGCGGTTTGCACGTGCCCCAGAGGGTATTTGAGTGCCCCTGGACTGGATGGATGATTGTGAGGCATCATGTGGGTGCTGGGACAGCTCAGGTTCATTGGAAGAACAAATGCTTTTGACTCCTGAGCCATCTCTCCATCCCCCTTCATTTTACTTTTGAAACTGTGTCTCATCATGTCGCCCTGGCTAGCTTGGAACTCACTATGTAAATCAGGCTAGCCTTGAACTCACAGAGGCCTAGGTCCCAAACCTAGCCAGTGGCCGCATCAATCCCTCATGTGCCCGGGATATCTCCAAGGCAGAGAGGAGGCAGAGGGCTTCAGCTTCCCGCAGAGTCTCTGTGTGGCCACAGGATCATAGTCCTCCTGGTGACTTGTTGGTGAGGGGAGATGGACTTACCTCAGCTGGTGCCACCTGAGAGCTGACCCTAGCTAGGATGGGGGTGGGATGGGTGAGTCTGTCAGAGCGAAGAAGGAGAGCGGCATTCAGTGGCCAGCAGTGTCAAGGTCAGTGCTCTGCCAGCACGTGTGACATAATTTATCTCCTGGTCCTGCTGGGTGGTCATCCAGGGGATGAATGGCTCTGTAGCAGGGCCACCTCCATCACTGTCCCAGCCCACACGTCTATGACAAGGCTTCTGTTGTGCTGGAGACTGTGAAGGACTGGTAGGGCCACTCAGGTTTTCCAGACACCAGCTTCAGGGTGTTGGCATGTCTGCTTCCATCTTACCTTCCTGGGATACTAAAGCACTTCCTGGGAGCTCTGCAGGGGATTGACCATCTGCGGAGGCCAGAGCGTGAAGGACTGGCTACATTCCCATGGGTCTCCATTCCCTAGAATGGTGTCCACAGGTGCCTTGGTCACTGCCCTATCTGTCTTATGACCTTACACTGCTGAAGTGAGGCGCTTTGTATTCTATTCCCTTCAGGGACAAACTTCAGCCACTTATCAACTGGACTTGTCAGTAGGGAGGGTGGTGTTTGTGGACCCAGTGTGTTGGGACAGGAGGACCCTGCACCTGCCCTCAGGATAGTTCCCTGCCCCTCCCCCTCCCCTGTGCTCCTCCTCCATCTCCACCTCTCTCTTCCCCTCCCTCTCTCTCTCTCTCTCTCTCTCTCTCTCTTTCTCTCTCTCTCCCTCTCTTTCTTTCTCTCTCTCTCTCTCAATCTCTCTTTTTCTCTTAAAGGATGACTTTAAGTCTGTGTCAAGCCAAGCCTGGATATTTGCCAGGTCATTTGGATAAACAACGTGTTTTGTTTTGTTTTTTCCTGAAAAGCAAGTTAGAAACTTCGGGGGGCCTTTATGGTTTATTTACAGTTGGGACACCAATCCCACAGCACTTGTTCGTCCACTTGATTGGACACAAAACACAGTTGATGGACAGTGACCCGCACAGGATGAAATTTGTTTCCAGGCAGAATCCCAGGGGGACCTGGGAGAGTCTGTGAACGCAGGTATCCAGGAGGTACAGCTGGGCCAGTGTGGGCCTGGCTCTGTCCCAGACAGGGTACTCTAAGAAACTTCCTGTCCATGAGAGGTGAAGCATCAAGGGGGACAGAAAGATCACAAATAAATAACTATGTAATGTGTTATTGGTAATAAGGTTTTAGAAATGGGTAAGGAGGTGTTTAAAATACAGGTTTAAGCTGGGTCTGGTCATGTAGGCCTGTATGGGATACTGGAGGCTGAGGCAGGGGGCTCACAAGTTGGACTCCATAAGACTGTCTTAAGACAGAAAGTTAAAAGAGGCTGGAAGGGAAGGAAGTGCAGGGAAGAGGACCTGCCCAGCATGGGGGAGACCGTGGGTTCTATGGCTAGTACTATGAACTAAACAGAGGCTTGACTTTTTTTTTAATAAAAGATTTATTTATTATTATAGATAAGTACACTGCAGCTTCAGATCTCATTACAGGTGGTTGTGAGCTACCATGTGGTTGCTGGGATTTGAACTCAGGACCTCTTACCTGCTGAGCCATTTCTCCAGCCTGAGGCTTGACTTTTACTGAAGCATATGGGGTCAGCTTGTCACGAGGAGAGAGCATGTCACTGGAGAGTAACATGTTCCTCCAGGAGAGCACAGGGAGACACAGGTAGGAGGTTCGAGGAGCAGGGAGGCCATATTGGGGGAGGGGCTTTCCCTGTAGCTTCTGTGTGAGGACCAGGTGAAGAAGAGCGGGCAGGCTAGGTCTCTGGGTCAGACAGGCTGTGAGTTGCCCAATGCCTGGTTCTAATGCCCATGGCATGGGAACTGTGTGCTGGGGTGGCCACCCCACCCAGGAAGTGGTTAGGTCAGGGCTCTGGAGGTGGGTTTGAAAATGACAGTCTCTAAGGACCGAGACCCAGGAAGTGGCAGCTGCTCTTGGTCTCTGGTGACTAGAAACGAGGTGGGCACAGCTGAGAAGGAGAAAATTCTCAGGCAACAGTGGTGGAGGTGGGGTGGGAGTGGGGGGGGTAAGGGACTATCACAGGCAAGGGTGGGAGTGCCAGGCAGGGTTGGCTCTGAGCAGATGTGAGAGAGATCTGACAGAGTTCTAGGGCTGCGGGACTGAGGGCAGGAACAAGAGAAAGCAAAGAGAGCAGAGAGGCAGAGCCTGTCACACCTCAGAGCTCCCGAGGGGAGGCGACAGCTAAGGAGAGGTGAGGGAAGGTAGTGGAAGATGGAGCAGCATGGAGAAGGATGCTGGGAGGAGCCAGGGGCTAGGCCCTAATGCCTACCAAGATCGTAAACTGGCTTCTGAGGTGGCCCAGCAAGGTTTGTGTCTGCCCTGGGACTCTCTCCAAGGCTGGTGGAATTATTCTTACCTCTGGGCATTTAGGCCGGCCCTTCTTTCTGCTTGAACCACTGCCCTCTCCACTTAGCATCATTTCCTTTGTGAGTCCTCCTCTGAACAGACATTTTTAAATGTTTTTTGAGGGGCAGTGGTAGTGCATGTCTTTACTCCCAGCACTCGGGAGGCAGATCTCTGTGAGTTCAAGGTCAGCCTGATCTACAGAGTGAGTTCCAGGACAGCCAGGGCTACGCAGAGAAACCCTGTCTCAAAAAAACAAAGCAAAACACCAAAACAAAATAATAAACAAATAAATAACATACTTTTAGAGGTTTTATGTTGCAGCATTTTCTCTGTCCAATCACATTAGGGCAGTGGCAGGCCTGTGATTGGACAGGAATAGAGAGGTGGAGCTAGAAGTTGAGGAGGGAGAGAGGAAGGTAGCAGAAGATCGTCATCATGGAGGCCGGGGAAGAGGACGATTCAGACCCCGTGTGGTTATAACAGCCACAGGTAGCTAAGGTTTTTACAAGGTTAGGGTAATTGGGTTAAAACATTGTCTTTATCATGTGGCTCTGAGATTTTTGTATTGGCATCTTGTAATTTGTGATCTTATTGATATATAAACCTGATTGGATAATTAAGCTTTAAGAGTCATGCTTTTACTGGGTACTATTTGCTAGATAGTGATTGTGGGGGTGTAGGGCGTTGTATGTAAGCGAGATGATCTTCCTACCTGGGAGAAAATAGCAAGAGCCCACCTGGACATAGTGATGTGGCCGGACGGCACCAGCGGGGCATGAAAGCTTGTGGGGAGGATTTAATATTTAATATTTCCTGCAACAGTTTTAAGGCTAAAAGTCCTGAGACTGTTCCCAGCCCTCATGCAACTTTTGCTTGGAGACAGAATCTCGCCAAGTTACCCAGGTTGTCCTTGAAGTCCTTCTGGGGTCCAGTCTGGCACTGAATTTATAATCCTGCTTCTGCCTCTGGAGTAGCTGGGGCTATAAATGTCACCTGCCTACACATAAGTGGCTGTGTTCTGCCTCCCTTGACCCTGTCACCCATATCAGTTTCTTCCCTCCCAAATTCACATATTAACCACCTCTCTTCCTGTCGCCGTGTGGGCCTCCCAAAGATCAGGCCTTGGTCCAGGGCTTGACTGCTGTGAGGTGGTGCTGATGGCCCCTGACCCTTCTAAAGGATAAGGATGGATGCTGTGCCCACAGCCGAGATGTTGACAGCCACATCGGCTCCCTCTCGTGTGCCCCCTTCTAGAGCTAGGCTCTGACTACATGACAGTGTCTCACCTGGGTACATCAGCGTGTTGGGACAGGACGGTAACAAGTGTCAAGGAGGCCAAAGTCCGATTTGTTAGTATGTAAAATCCTGACATGCTCATTGTGTGTTTTTGGCAGAATTTGACTCTTGAAGCTGGAAGCATTAAAGTCTTGATTGCCTTGTCTCCTGGTCCTTCCCCCTCACCTCAGTGTCACACACAGGTGCCCAGTGGCCTCACTTTGGTCTAGGGCCACTCAGAGGCTCTTGTCTGCTGTGACTGGGGAGAAGTGCCTGGCAGGTCCCAGAAGAGGACAACCATGTGACTTCGCGACTGACGCTGATGTGGCAAGCCTGGTGCCAAGCGCCTAGAGCCAAGGCTTGGACGCAAGGCTGTCGGGGTCAGCGCAGAGGCCTGGCTGAGTGAGCCAAGGCATAGGTCACACCAGCCCAATGCATCTCTCATCACAGCTGTCTCGTAGCCTCAGATGGCCCACGGACAGTGAGTCCCTGGCTAAGAGGACAAAATGCTTGCTCTAGAGATTGCCCTCTGTTCCAGAACAGTTTGCTGGGTGTCCTGGGTGCCCAGCTTCTTACTTCAGGCCTCTGAGTCTACTCTGCTGGTGGCGGCATCTTGTCCCCAGGTGAGGTCCTGGGTGGTGGCAATTGAGGCTTCAGGCCAGAGCTAGACCTGCAAAGGGAAGGTTAGAGGTCCAGGCCCCTGAGACCCCAGCCTCTCCACACACTCCAGGCCCTGTCCTCAGTTTGAGGGTCTCCTCCCTGACAAGTGGCATTTCTTTTCTCGCTCTGACTTTGGAAGGCTCCCCAATATACCCCGTCCAGTGCAGTTTTAGGCTGCCTTTCACAGCTCCCTCTGAGGGTGAAAAGGCTGCCCAGTACTGGGAGGTGCTACCCTGATGATGGTGGCGCTGGGCTATAACACCTGCTGGGCGGGGGTGCGGTGGGGTGGGGGAATGCTAATTAGTAGTACCTTTGTAACTCTGAGTCACTGGAAAGCAGATGTGGAGGAGCTTTTAAGGAGGCCCTCGGGGGTTAGCATGGTATTTCCACTCTGTCTACTTGTGGGTATACTGTGCAAAGGTGGCTGTGTCTCTCCCTGAGATCAGGAGAAGGTGCTCCAGGGACCTCCCCAGCCTCCAGTGTTAAAAATAAACCCCATGACAGATAGCTTTCCATGGCTATGACAAAACACCAGCGGGTAGCAGCTTGAAGGAGGGAAGGTTTATTTTGGTTTCTGGTTTCACCATGGTCCCTTGGTTCCATCGTTTCTGGCCCACTTTAAGGTGCAGCCTCCCAGGAAGGTCGGCTTGTTGGAACTCACCTGCTTCCCTCCCTGCAGCCAGGAAGCAGAGAGGAAGCATGAGGAAGTTATCCCGGGCAATAAACCCTTCAAGGGCGCGTCCCTCTTAATAGACTTCTCCAACATGGTCCCACCCCCTCTATGTTCCTACTACTTTCCAGCGGCCATTGAAGCTGTGAATTTATCATGGGTTGATCCATTGATGGGGTCAGGGTTGTGGTCCCATTACCAGAAGTCCCACCTCTGAACACTGCTGCTTGGGAATCAGTCTTTGAGATCAGGCACATTTGGGGTGGTATGGCTCTAGACAGCTGGGGACATTTGGATCTAAGCTGTAATGGACACGTTTTCCATCTCTGTTCCTTTAGGCTGGTTCCCCTTTCTTCTCTTTTAAATAAGTGTTTTCTGAGCTCCTCTTAGGTGATGACCCTGACCGAGGCCCTGGGAGACAGCAGGGAACCACTTTAGAGTTCCTGCCAGAATACAGGACTGGTCCTGCTGGAGACAGAGCAGAGCTCTGGAGTGGAGAAATGGCAAAAGCACTTTCACTCAGTGAGGGTTCAGCAGGGAATGGAGAAAACGGAGAAGCTGCAGGTCTGGGTGCTCAGGACAGCGAGGCAGCCTGGCGGGTGGCCCAGCGGTCGGCTCTGCAGGCGTGAAGGCCCACAAAAAGGTGGGGTAGGCTGGGTGTGTCTGAGGAGGGTAGGAGGGGCTGCTGGAAGGTGCGGAGACTGTGGCAGCAGGCAGGAGTTTGGGCTGCACAGCCCGCAATCAGGCTCAGACACGTCCCAAAGCCCGATTTCTGCTGCTGGACAGATTAGAAGGCAGCTGGGATGTGGGAGGAAGCAGTAAAGTAAAGCGGTTGCACCCGTGCAGCTTCGGGCAGGCATGTATGTGTGTATGTACGCAAGTGTGTGTGCATGTGCGTATCAGTGCGTGAATGTGTGTGTGTATGTACACATGTATGTGGGCATATGCCTATCTGTGCATGAGTGTGTATGTACAATGTGTGTATGTCACATGTCTGTGTGTGAATGCCACATGTCTGTGTGTGAGTGTATATGTATGTGTGTATTGCACATGTCTGCGCATGAGTGTGTGTGTATGTGTGTACGCAATGTCTCCTTAGTGCCAGGTACCCAGGACTCAGTATTCCAGGACTCAGGAATCTTCTAGGTTGGCACACTAACTATGTTTCTTGAGGCCAGGGAGAGAGTGGCTTCTTTTGAGGAGGTTCCCTCACACTTCCCAGACTTCCTGGGGACCGCCCCTGCCAGAAGTGCCGGTCCATGGTGGGTTTAGACTGAGGCTCAGGTAAGGGGTATAGAGTCCCCCCTCTTTTTGGTAGTATTAAAGTAAATTGGAGTAGGCTAAAATCTCACTAATTTTAAACCACAGAATGAAGCGATTTCACCTTTGAGGTCAGCAGAGATGACCGGCTTGTTGGTATCCCCACCCCCACTGGGATGAGTGGAGTCTGAAAAGAGAGTCCTGGGGTAAAGGAGGATGTTGGGGTGTAAGCAGGAAGAAGGATGAAGGACGAGCTCGGGAGTCAGGAGCGGGAGGAGCCCGAGCCGGAACACAGGGAACACAGCATCCGTGGTGGGCTCCCTAAAGGTCTGTCTGTCTGCTTCTCTCCCATCCTGCCAGTGTCGCACCAGCCCAGAGACCCCGGCAACGTGGTCCTTTCACTAAGACACACAGCTCCTTCCTTGAAAGTCCCAAGAGCAGGCTCTTTCTTGCTTCTGTGGACACGTACTAAAGTCCCGTGTGGCTGCCCGCTGTCTATTTTCCTCCAGGCAGTCCCTCCGTTTCTGCACGTGTAGCTGGGCCTGTTCTTTACGTGGTGGGAGGGGCCAGTCAGCTTCTTAGGGAGAGAATCAGTTGTGAGGCCAGGGTGGGCGAGGCACTGGCCCCAGCTAGCTTCCCTATAACTTCTGGGCTTAGAGGGAGGGCAGGGACTCTCGGTGATGTGGCGCATACATATCCTTTCTGTGCCGTGGCTCGCTCAGGTCAGTCCCGGGCCGGGACTGGACTTGAAAGCACTAAGTCCTTTTCCAGGCTCCAGTGGCGGTGGTTGCATGAAGCCGAAGCTGGCAGGCAGGGCAGGGGTGTCTTCTAGCCTCAGTTGTTGTCCCTAGTGTCTGAAGAGGCACTTCCAAACAAGATGTCACTGTCCTGGGACATGCCACTGAGCTGTGACTTGGTTTTGATGAGGTACTGAGCCCGGCGGATCAGCACCCGTTCTTGTTCCTGCTTGAGCTCCAGGTAAGAGCGGGAGAACGTATGGAAGATGGAGGTGACCGGGAAGGCCATGAGGAGGATCCCGCTGAGGATGCTGCTCAGAGCCACCACCTGGCCAGGCGTGCTCCGGGGTACCATGTCTCCGTAGCCCACGGTTGTCATGGTGATGACAGCCCACCAGTAGCAGGCGGGGATGCTGGTGAATTCGGGGCTGTCTGCCATCTCATTCTCGATGACGTAGAGCAGTGGGGCAAAGAGGGCGATGGCCACACACAGGAAAAGCAGCAGAAGCCCGAATTCACGCGTACAGCGCCGTGCCGTGAGGCCCAGTGTCTGCAGCCCCAGTGAATGTCGGGCCAGCCGCATCACATAGAGGATGCGCAGCGCCCGCAGCACGCGCAGCACCAGCCCAACCTTGTCCAGGTAGCTGTTGCCGGTGCTTGGCTTGCGGCGGCTGGAGGCAGCGCCATCCACGAGCAGTGTGACGTAGTAAGGCAGGATGGCCACCAGGTCGATGAGGGTCAGCGGACTCCGCAGGAAGGCGAACTTGCTGGGTGCCTGGATGAAGCGCAGCAGGAATTCCAGGGAGAACCAGCCCACGCACACCGACTCTACGATGAAGACGTTGTGGCACATCTGGGAACACTGGCCCTGGGGAGGCACAGGGCAGGCAGGGATCACACCAGTAAGTCAGCAGCGAAGCTCTGGCCTATATGGGACACCCAGCTCCCCTGCCTGTCCACGCTGCCAGGCCCTAGGGCATCTCTCTAGCTGCTGCTGACCCCTATCTACAGACAGACGCCTCCTCCCCTGCTCCTGTTCTCTCTAACTCTGCTTAGGCAGTCTCACCCTTCAGACTCCTGGTTGCTTCTCTGCTTGCTGTCCCTCTCTCCCTTTTTCTTTCTTTCTTTTTCCCTTTTTGTTTTTTTTTTTTCAAGACGGTGTTTCTCTGTGTAGCCCTGGCTGTCCTGGAACTCACTCTGTAGACCAGGTTGGCCTCGAACTCAGAAATCCGCCTGCCTCTGCCTCTGCCTCCCAAGTGTTGGGATTAAAGGCGTCACCACCCAGACCCCTTCCTTTCTTTTTCTTTTTAGAGCTGAGGCCCGAACCCAGGACCTTGCGCTTGCTAGGCAAGCGCTCTACCACTGAGCTAAATCCCCAACCCCCCCTTTTTTTTGTTTTTCTGCAAATTGATATTGAATATTGATACAGGTGCTAGGAAAATACAGCCCTTGAAACTCAGGCAGCCTGCACTCCCCACCCCACCCCCAGCTAGCATCCTCCCTGCACACAGCCCTCAAGAGGTTAGGGCCCGGGAAAACTACAGACGTCCTAAAGCAGTGGTTCTCAAACTGTGGATGGGAACCCTTTTGTGGGACCCCATATCAGATAGCCTGTATATCAAACATTTACATTATGATTCATTTGTGACACAGTCTTTTTTTGTTTTGTTTTGTTTTGTTTTTGTTTTTCTATACGGGGTTTCTCTGTGTAGCCCTGGCTGTCCTGGAACTCACTCTGTAGACCAGGCTGGCCTCGAACTCAGAAATCTACCTGCCTCTGCCTCCCAAGTGCTGGGATTAAAGGCATGCGCCACCACCATCCGGCTACATTATAATTCATAACAGTAGCAAAATTACAGTTATGAAGGAGCAACAAAAACAATTTTATAGTTGGAGTCACCACAACATGAGGAGCTGTGTTTAGGGGTTGAAGCACTAGGGAGGCTGAGAGACTGTGTAAAGGCTCTTGATTGGGACTGGTTCTCAGAGGACCTCTGTGATCTTGTCTTTCTGAGAATGCACTCCAGCTTGGTGACACAATTTGACCTGGGGGCTCTGATGTCTCCAGCCTTGGGGGTGGGAAGCCCTCCTTCTCCAGGAAGCCTTCCTGGAGTGCACCCCACCTGAGTAGCCCCAGGTGTGTTTAGACCTCTCACACAAGCCCCCTTGTTGTGTGGGCATGAAGTGGGGTACCACCAACCCAGCTAAGCCCAATATACTTGGAAGTCTGAAGACTTGCCCTGGTCACTGTCCCCCCTGCAGTGCCTGTGTACAGTAGGTCCTCAAATGTATGCACATGCATCAGATGCCACAATGAGTCCTACTGGTCCCCAAATAAAAGCAAAGATCATTGTCACTGACATAAGAAGGCCAGGGCTGGGCAGGGTGGCACACACCTTCAA
Source organism: Mastomys coucha (assembly GCF_008632895.1). Taxonomy (NCBI): domain Eukaryota; kingdom Metazoa; phylum Chordata; class Mammalia; order Rodentia; family Muridae; genus Mastomys; species Mastomys coucha. The sequence goes on from NW_022196897.1 coordinate 154,312,270, forward strand.
CCTCAGTACTTGGGAAGCAGAGGCAGGTGGGTCTCTGTGAGTTCAAGGCCAGCAGAGCAAATGCCAGGACAACCAGAGCGACACAGCAACAATAAATATAAATAAATAAATAAATAAATAAATAAATAAATAAGGCTAGGAATCATTCTCTCTCTCTCTCTCTCTCTCTCTCTCTCTCTCTCTTTCTCTCTCTCTCTTGTTCTTTCTTTCAAGACAGGATGGTGGAGGGTGACTTAGAACTTCTGACCCTTCTCTCTTCACCTCCCAAGTCCCGGGATCATGACTCATACAACCTTGTCCTGTTTGTTTGTTTATTCATTTGTTTATTTTGTTTTTTTTTTAAGTCAGGGTTTCTCTGTATAGCCCTGGCTGTCCCAGAACTTTGTCTGTAGACCAGGCTGGCCTCAAACTCAAGAGATCCACCTGCCTCTGCCTCCTTCGTGCTGGGATTAAAGGGATGTGTTACCACCACCTGGTTTATTTATTTGATTTTTCAAGACCTATCAGGAGGCTGTGGGTGACCCAGTGGGTAAAGCACTTGCTGTGAGAACCAGTGTTTGATCCTCAGGACCCAGGTAAAATCTGGGCAGGGATGGCAGCCACTGCAGTCTCTGCTCAGAAGGCAAAGACAGAATCCAGAGGCCAGCTGGGTAGCCAGGTTAGCCAAGATTGGCAAACTCTTAGTTCAACTAAGAGATCCTGCCTCAGTGAAAAAAAGCATAGGTCAATTAGGAAAACATGTGATGTCAACTCTGGGCCTCCACTCACATTTCTGCATGTGTGCACTCTTGAACATGCTTACACTCCACACATGTATACAAACACATGCACACTCATGCATACTCACTACACATGCACACTCATCACACACATGCACAAACATCACACATATGCATACACATTACACAATCACACACATGCACACATATCACATACATGCACACACATGCACACATCATACAATCACATGCACACACACCACATGTATGCACACACATCACACAATCACACACATGCACACATATCACATACATGCACACACATGCACACATCATACAATCACATGCACACACCACACGTATGCACACACATCACACATATGTACACATATTACACACACATACACACATATCATACATGCCCACACACCATATGCTTGCACATACATCACACATATGCACACACAGTCGCATACATGCCCACACTTACACACACAGTACACACCACATACATGTACACACATCATACATGCATCACATACATGCACATACATGCTCACACTTGCACACACATCACACACATCACAACATACACTCACACATGTGCACATATAACATATATCACACACACCGCATACATGCACACACACGTCACATACATGCACATACATGCACACATATAACACACATCACACATATACACCGCATATATGCACACACATCACACACATATACACATTTAAAAAGAGTGCTTTTGGGACTGGGAGTATATACACAATGATAGGCCACTTGCCTAGTCTGTGTTGGGCCCTGGGCTCCGCCTCCAGCACCACATGGAGAAGCCAAAACAAAACAATGCCAGAAGTTCCATCAGTGTGGCTTTGACACTGTTTTCCTGATAAAATCAGGAATCAGGGGGTGGGGGTGGGGAGTGGGAAGTGGTGGAGAAATGACTCAGTGGTTAAGAGTGCTTACCGCTCCTCAGGAGGACGTGAGTTCTGTTCCCAGCACCCTGTCAGGTGGCTCATAAGAGCCTGTAACTCCAGGGCTTCCAATACTCTCTGCTGGATTGAGAAAGTCCCCATCCCCTCACCACACACACATAAAATAATAATATAAATCTTAAAAAAAATAGAACCAAGAATAATGGAGCTGGTGATAATAAACCTATTCCTGACTGGAGCAGAAGAGTTTCAGGCCAACCTGGCATAGTAAGGCTCCGTCTCACAGAATGATGGAGCTAAAACCAAATCTGTACTGAATAACATGCCAGGCTCTGTGCTGATCTCCTTACATAGACTTCCCCACTGAACTGAATGCTCAGGACTGCATTCATAGTCCCCTGAATGTGTGGGGAAACTGAGGCATAGCATGGCCTCGTAACTTTCCCACAGCTATGCAGCCAGAGCGGGTGAGATGGGATTCAGGTTCTGGGAGTTTGGCTCTAGCCCTCGGTCCTCGTCCCCAGTCCCTACGACCATCAACATTTCATTTAGTTGGTGAAATGTTTTCTTAAGATCATTTTTTTTAAAAAAAACTTCAGTGTTTAAGAACAAGCCAGCAATCCTCTCTGGGTTGTACACACAGCCTCGATGACCACATCCTCTGTGACATCTGTAGATGGAAGGGCTCCTCCCTCGTGAGAACTTCTAAGATTGAGTGAAACAGCACAAAAGGCTTAGCACATGCAGGCTCTACAGCTGGTCCTCAGTTAGTGGTGCTGGCATCTATGTTCACCTTACGCTGTCAGACCGTCCCTCAAATGTCTGCACAGTGGGTACCTGGTTCCTTCATGTGGTACAGGAGTCACAACTCAAAGGCCCAGGGCACCTCCGCTGTGGACCCAGCTCTCACCAAAGACATGTCTCTGTCATCGGTATGAAAAGCCGAGTGAGCGTGTCCACATGGGAAACACTTTATTTCTGAAGACCTCAAGTCCAGTTTGGGGGAGTTGTGGGCAGGTCAGTCATGGACTTCTATGGGGTTACCATGGGTCCCCAGCTGCTGTGTGGGGTCTACAGACCATGGATTCCGTGAACCTACGCTTGGTAAACTGTTCTGTCTGCTTCACTGTTTTCACCTGCTGGGTGGGTGAGAGAACATGTCTGCCATGGAGTTACAGAAGGACCTGCAGGGAAGGTGAGACGGAAGCAGAGCCCGGCCCCCAGGCGCCCATGGCTTTTGATAGCATGAAGCCTGTGTCAGCCTGAGATCAAATGTCTTACATGGAATACCCTCCGCCATCCCGACAAGGTTTCTTCTTTTTTCTCTTTCTCTCTCCCTTTCTTTCTCTCTCTTTCTTTCTTTCTTTCTTTCTTTCTTTCTTTCTTTCTTTCTTTCTTTCTTTCTTTCTTTTTTTTTTCGAGACAGGGTTTCTCTGTGTAGCACTGGCTGTCCTGGAACTCACTCTGTAGATCAGGCTGACCTCAAACTCACAGAGATCCACCTGCCTCTGCCTCCCAGTGCTGGGATTAAAGGTGTGCGTCACCACCACCTCCACCGGCTACATGCAATTTCTTACTGTGCATAGAAACATGCCCATCCTGTGGGGACATGTACACACACACAGACCTGTGGATAAAATAAAATGTTTTCATGACTAAGAAAGCAAGTTTGGTAGGTTACTTACTATAGGAGGGAGATGGGAAGAGAGAGAGTACTGGGATCTGTAAGGTCGGTTTTAATGACCTCTGTCTGGAGTGTGCCCAGCTTAGAGCCAGGCCTGTCAGGGTTACATCATCCAAACACTGGCTTGCTCAAGCAATTTGCAGAAGAGGCTCCTGGCCTCTTTGTTGGGCTTTGTTCTAGATCCCACAGACTAGGACAGTAGGGGGCGCAGTAGAGACCAGGACAGTCACAGCCGCTGACTCCAGGACACTAACATGCAATATCGAGGGAGGGAGCTAGAAAAGATGGATACAAAGGCATCCACATAGTATGACGCCAAGCACCAGGGAGGCTGCTTAGCTAGCGCTGTGAGGGAAGGCCTCCCAGGACAGGTGTCAGTGGTTAAGGAAGTTATAGCCAGCCTTCAGAACGGCTGACGGCCTTACCTGTTCCTCCTCCTCGCGCAGGCTGGGCAGGGTGCTGACCGACAGGTTGACGGCGGTGACGGTGACAAACAGAACGGACAGGCAGGCAAACACCTTGCCAGGCAGCCCCGAGTGTGGCCTCTCCACCATGTCACGCAGCCTCCTCATGCAGCGGCTCAGGCGGCCCTCGCTGGCGGACGGACCCTCACTGATTTGATCCTCGCTGTCCAGTGGCTCCTCCTCATCCTCCCGCTCCATCATCTCTGCGAACTCCTCGATTTTCTGCAGGTACCGGCGCTTGCAGCAGCCGTCCAGGTGGTCCTCCGCGATGCCCCAGTACAGCAGCTCCTCCTGGAAGGACAGGGCACACATCTCCCGAAGCAGCCGCAGCTTGCCGGCCCGCAGGAATGTGAGGATGGTGCCAAAGGCCCCCGGGTTGCGGTCGAAGAAGAACTCGTTGCAAGTTACATCATAGTCATCACACACACTCAGGATGTCGTCGAAGTTGGTGCAGGCCTTGAGCTGGCCCAGCCGCGTCAGTGGGAACTCATCCAGCGTGGTCCAAGGTAGTGAGTACTTGATGCCACCCACGTTGATGATGATCTGTCGCCTGCGGTCCGCAAGGGAGCTGCTCTGGTGCAGGTCCTCCTGTGGCCGCAACCGTTGGGCCCTGCGGTAGAAGACGCCCTTGATGGCTTGGCGCTGTGGGAAGAAGGCTGGGTGGAAGGAGGTGTCGGAGGCGCAGCTTAAAGCGCTATAGTCATAGTCCGAGTTGTCTCCCGGTAACAGGGTCATTTTGGGGCTTCACATCCCTCTTGGGCCTGGAAGGAGAAGGAGAGACCCCTGGTGACCCCTGAGTCTTTTTGTTGTTGTTGTTGTTGTTGTTGTTGTTTTGTTTTGAGACAGGGTTTCTCTGTATAGCCCTGGCTGTCCTGGAACTCACTCTGGAGGCCAGGCTGGCCTCGAACTCAGAAATCTGCCTGCCGCTGCCTCCCAAGTGCTGGGATTAAAGGCGTGAGCCACCACCATTGCCCGGTGACCCCTGAGTCTTAAGTGAGCCTTCACTGATAGTGGAATATGTATTTTTTATTTTATTTCAAAAATAGTACTGTGGGTTTAAAATATTTTTCTTTATATGCGTGTGTATGCACCTACTTGTCTGTCCGTGTATCACGTGTGTGGGGGTGCCTCAGGAGGCCAGGAGAGGATGGTAGGTTCCTCTGAAATGGACTACAGGTGGTTGTGAGTTGTCATGTAGGTGCTGTGGATTGGATCTTGGTCTTCTGCAAGAGAAACCGGTGCTCTTAAGCACTGTATGTGAGTGTATGTGAGAGTGTGTGTACATGTGTGAGTGTGGTGGATGTGTATGTGTGAATGTTGTGTGTCTATAATGATGGATATGTGTGTGTGCATGAGTGTGTGTATGTGTGTGGTGGATGTGTACATGTGTGAGTGTGGTGGATGTGTGTGTGCACGAGTGTGCATGTGTGAGCGTGTGGAAGCCAGAGGATAGCTTTGTGGATCTGATTCTCTGACTCTCACATGAGCTCTGGGGATGGAACTCAGTAACTAGGCTTGCTCGACCAGCACCTCTACTTGCTAAGCTATCTCACCTGCCCGATTTCTTGGTGTTGAGAACTCGAGGCAGGGGCTCTCTGGTAACTGAGGTGGGTCCATGAGGGCCAGAGTGGAGCTCTGGGGTCGGGTTGGTGTTCAGTGTGTGAGGTGCTGGGAATTGAGCCCAGGTGCATGTTGGGTAGGCACTCTGCCAGAGTGGCATCCCTAGGCCAGCTAACTTTTAATTAAATGGCATAGCTGAAAGAGACGTTTGGCCTTGGCTAGTGGCTCTCAGGTGAAGCTGACGTCACATGGGGCACGCAGCAATGTCTGAGGCAGCTTTGACTGTTGGAGATTTCTCGCTTCCAGCAGAAGAGCCAGGGGAGCAGCTAATGCAACCGCCCACAGTGCCCACAGCAGCACCCACCGCTAGCTCAACAGCCCACAGTGCCTATCACAGACCCACTGAAGTCATCTGGCCCTCAATGCCCCAAATGCTGAGTGGAGAGGCCCTGGTATTGAAATGATAGTTTTTGGAGCCACACAGTCCAGGTAAGTCACCGTGTGAAACGGGTTTAACCACGTGACCCATGCCACAGGATCGGAAAGGCCACAAGCCAGGTCCCGCAGAACTGGCTGATTATTGTATGAGCGTTTCTCTTAACACTGTTAACGCTTCCACAAACAGGAAACAGGTACATAAGAGGCAATGGGCAAAGGAATGTCTGAATATCAAAACAGGGCCCATTTTGCTCCTCTGTTGGCATATATCACCTTGCAGGCTCCAGGAATGGAAAGCACAGAACCAACACTGACACCTCCAGGCGTGTGCGTGTGTGTGTGTGTGTGTGTGTGTGTGTGTGTGTGTGTGTGTTCATGCTCCGATACTTACACGCCTTGAGTCAGGATCTCACAATGAACCAGAAGCTTGCTGCTTCAGCTTGCTGTCTGATCAGTGAACCCTGGGGATCTGCTTTTCTCCCTCCCCCAGTGCTGGGGCTTAAGGCACACCCATCTATGCCTGGCTTTTTACATGGGAGGCGGGGATTTGAACTCTGGTGCTCATACTGCAACAACAAGCTTTTTACCCATGGAGACATTCTCTTAGCCCCACTGCGTATCCAGTTTTATGGCTATCTGTGTGCAAGCTTGGATACTTCTGAGGAGCGTCTGGGTATTCAGTTTTATGGCTATCTGTGTGCAAGCCCCACTGTGTATCCAGTTTTACAGCTATCTGTGTGCAAGCTTGGATACTTCTGAGGACCGTCTGCTCCCTGGGGGAGGAACCACGCCTGACTCATCTCTGGATCCCTACCCCCAGCAGTGTAAATGCTCCACGACACACTTACTGGATGAGAGCATTCACTGTGTGTAAAGCAGCCGCACGTGCCAGCTTTAGAAAGCACAGGTCAGGCTCTCAGCAAGTGAGACCTCCTTCCTTCCCAGCCTCACAGTGAACGGTCTCCACCCAGGGAACGACGGGGCTGACCGGTCTCCAGCTTGCTTGTGGGCTCAGCTTGGTTTATGGCTACTTCTGATACTTAAGCAATTTCATGTCAAAAGATGTCCTCGTGGCCTGAATTCCTGTTGAGAAATGGGCTGTGCCTTTCAGGCCCGGTTCTAGTCTACTGTAGTCTTGACTGCTCCCCATGGTCTCCCTCACACCCACCCCACTTCACTCACAGGCTTCTTTCCTATACTTTAGGCATTTGAAACCTCGGATTACTCAAAAGACCTTTCTAGAACTAAATGGATGCACAAGAAAGTAGCAAACATCTACTGTCGCCCCCACCCCAGTCTCACTACGTAGGCCAGATTGTCCTCAGAACTGTGATCCCCCTGCCTCAGTCCCACGAGTGCTGAAATTATACTTGTCTGCACCGTTAGGCTTAGGTAACACTTGGCTTTTTAAGATCCCCATCCATAGCTGGGCTTGGTAGTGTACCTGGGAGGCTGAGGCAGGAGGATTACCGAGTTGAAGATCAGAATGGGATATGCAGTGAGGCATTACCCTAAAAAGTATTTACTTAACATGAAAAGGTGTTTTGCTTGCATGCATGTCTACACAGCAAGTGTGCAGTGCCCATGAAGGGGTTGGAAATATAGACTGTTTGTGAGCTGCTGAGAGGATGCTAGAAATGGAACCTGGGTTCTCTCAAAGAGCAGCCAGACATTGTAAGAGCTGAGCCGTCTCTCCAGCCCCAGAGCCACTCTGTTTCAAGACAGGTTTTCTCCGTGTAGCCCTGGCTGTCTTGAGACTTGCACTATAGACTAGGCTAGCCTCAAACTCAAGAGATGTGCCTGCCTCTGCCTCCCAAGTGCTCGGATTAAAGGCGTGCACCACTATGAGTGGCCTTTTTTTTTTTTAAGATAATTACATCTTTTTAAAATTTTTGTTTTGCTTTGTTTTGTTTTGTTTTTTTCTGCATGCATGTACACGACTGCCTGATACAGGTAAAGATGTCGATCCCCTGACACTGGAGTTACCGATGGTTGTGAGCTGCCATGTGAATACTGGGAATTGAACCCAGGTCCTCTGGAAGAGCAGCTTATACTTTTAACAGCTGAGCCGCCTCTCCAGTCCACAGAGACGCCGTCTTAGTGAAACAGAACGAAACAGCTGGGGATGCAGCTCAGGTTGTGGCTTTGCGCCCGCCTAGCGTGAAGAGAGGCCTGGGTTATGCCCAGCCCTACAGAAACTGGGCATGACGGTTTACCACCATGACCCCAGCACCTGGGTGATGGAGGCAGGAGAGTTCTAAGTTTGAGATCATTCTTTGCTAATGTGAAGTTCCTAGCGGGAGAGAAAAAGATAGAAGAGAGAGACAGAAACAGCTGAAACCTGGGTTAAATGTTCTACGATGCCCAATGAAGGGACTTGGAGGATTATGGACTGTTGAAATGTTGCAGACCAGAATCAAATTATCTTGGGCTATTTTCAGTCCCTTTGAAAGCCGTTCCTTGCCCACACCCGTGTCTGACCTAATGTCCTCGTGACCATGGAGACCTCAGAATACGTTCCCACTAGCCCTTTGGATTTGCTGATTCACTGCCTGTGGCCCCCACTGCTGTGTTCGGTAAATACTTTGATTTATATGTTTCCTTGTTCTGTAACGGATAAGATCTCATAGAACCACTTTCACAGTGGAACGGACTGTGTGGAGAGACTTTAATCTGCTTCCCCGGGCCAGGACCACTTAGACTTGCCTCCAGAGTAAAAATCGTCTCTTTTTCCTTTTGCATTACAAAGCAAAGTGGAGGCGATTGGGTTCACGGGAAGACCCACCTCAAAACAAAAGGAAAGGAAAAATGATCTTTCCCTTCAGTTCCTGACGGAAAGCGAGCAGTGGTGGTGGAGACTGTCATTTCCAATATCAGGGGATCCGGTTGGGGTCAGGAATGCACAGCTGATCTTAGGGGAACCGGAGCAGGGAGGGTGCTCATTGGGCCCCCTCCCCACAGGTGTCCTGACAGAAGCTTAGCACCACCTCACCACTGCACCGCTGCACCGCTGTCCTCATCCGGGAAGGTTGTAGCTTCACAGAGAGACGCAGTTTTGGGAAACTAGGCTACACCTGTTTGAAGTCGATGACTACATTTTAGAGCAGCCGAGAGCTTTTCACTTCTCCTAAAATTGGAACCCATGTCCTCGGGCTAAGCCTGCCGGGATCTCTCCCTTGGAGGCGTGGGAACAATCAATCCCTTTAGGTGCTTCAAGAGTTCCTTGTTTCTCAGCTCTGCCACTTTATCCCGCCACCAACGACAAGAGGAAAGCCCTGCTCTACTTGGCTAGAACAGCCTGGGAGCCTCGTTCCCCAGCCAACGCTCACTCACAATGCTCACTCACCAGCCTCTTCTCTCTAGGAGTCTCCCTTGTACCTCCACTTGCCCTCCAGCAGAGGTTCCCCATTAGTGTCTCATTGGGTCTCCTGCCTATAGTGGGACTCCCACATGTAGTTAGCTGTCCCAGCAGGCTGTTAGGACTAGAGGGTGGTGGGTGAGGGCTGCAGATACAGTTTCCTCCAGGCCAGAGCTCATGGGGAAGGTCAAAGGTCTGCTGACGGAGGGACTGCATACATCGTAACCCCGTGGTTTCTAATCTGATGGTTATAGCAGGGTAGCTAGCATTTCTAGACTTCAGAGTTAAACACATTCATCAAACAGGCTGTAGGCAGCTCCTGGACATGAATGCGACTCTGCAGCCTGAGCCTTCCCAGGGATCACGTCTGTCCATTCATTGACTGGGTTAGTTATGTCGGCTGCAGGGACTGAGGGCTATGGAGACTCGGGAGAGTCTGCTGCTGTCTGAGAAGCGGGCTGTGGAAGAGTTAAGCCATTCTTCGCTCTTCAACGTTCCCACATGTTAGATGCAATGCTGGGTCCAGGAACACATCAGAGAGCCAGCCAGACCCTGCCTCAGAGAGCCAGCCAGACCCTGCCTCAGAGAGCCAGCCAGACCCTGCCTCTGTCCTCATGCAGCTGATGAGGGTAGACCGAGGGACTCGATTTCTGAGTAAGTGCACTAGTAACTTCAGGATATAGCAACTGCTGTGGTAAGTCAGAGCTGGGTATGGTAGTGGGTGACTATGGGGTGGCAACATTATCTAGAGGGACCCAGGAGGGGACATGGGGTAGGGCCTTGCACACGTGAGGCACCCGGTCTTGCACATGTGAGGCACCCGGTCTTGTGCTTCTTCAGGTTGGTTACTCGGGATGGAGGGGACAGCTTGGATTGCTCTGCCTTGCAAGTGGGCTTGGACAGGGTCAAGCTTTAAGGGCAGGCTGGGAGGCAGATAAGGGCAGGAAGCAGATGTATTTGGAGGTCAGTAAGTGCAGGTCTAGAGGCCTCGTGGGTCACAGGGAGTAGCTTGGGATTTATCTACGTGAGGCAGGGCTTTTCAGGCAGTGTCAGGAGCAGACTTGGGGGCCAAGACACGACAGTAGGAACAGAGGCTCAAGGATGGGACAAGTGGAAGGGACTCAGGCTCTCATGGCTTCAGCGGGCTTGGAGGAAGAGCAGGCAGAACTTTCTGAGGGGTGGGACCTGAGCGAGGGGACAAGAGAGGAGCGTGATACCAGAGGCTATCAGTAGGTGGCGCTGAGACAGACGAGCGTGGGAAGGATCGTCTCACAAAAACTGGCGTGGATGATGGGCAGGGGAAGATGACTTAAGTGTAGGAGAGAGACAGCAGGAGGGAGAATCTCACAGGCAGGTCAGAGGGCCAGAGCCAACCTGACCAGTGTGTGGTTCAGGGAGGGGCCAGGCTAGCAGAGTTATCTTGAAGTACAGAGGCAGGAGCCTGACCTAAGCACAGTACCCAGACCCTAGGACTCTGTTGAAGTCCTCCACATCAGACCCCAGAGGTCAGTGCAGACAGACCCACAGGAGTTAGACATCAGGAAGATGTGAGTCACTCCAGGCACACACATCCGATTCCAGGACCCTGTGAGCACTCTACAGCAAGGAGAGCCTGAGGCTACAGACAGGAAGGTTGCTAAGGTAGGCTACCAGTGGCTGGGAAGACAGGAGGAGCTGGGAGCCAATGTGGGCAGCCAGCAGGAGTCAAGACAGGCAAGTCAGAGGTTTCCTGAACAATCAGAAAAGAGCATGGCCTCACCAACTCCCAGTTTTAGCCACCAGACCCACTTAGAACCACAAGACCACCAATGTGGATTATCTTAAACCATTCAGTTTAGGCAATAAGCATACAAAATAGCCAGGTGTCCTGGCAACATGCCTTTAATCCCAGCATTCAGGAAACAGAGGCAGGCAGATCCCTGTGAATTTAAAGCTAGCCTGGTCTACAGAGTGACTTCCAGGTCAGCCAAGACTATATAGTAAGACCTTGTTGAAGAAGGAAAAGGAGAAGGAGAAGGAGGAGGAGGAGAAGGAGAAGGAAGAGAAGGAGGAGGAGAAAAGAAGAAGAAGAAGAAGAAGAAGAAGAAGAAGAAGAAGAAGAAGAAGAGGAGGAGGAGGAGGAGGAGGAAGAAGAAGAAGAGGAGGAGGAGGAGGAGGAAGAAGAGGAGAAGGAGGAAGAAGAAGAAGAGGAGGAGGAGGAGGAGGAAGATGAGGAAGAGGAGGAGGAGGAAGAGGAGGAGGGATACTGAACTGGGCCTCCCTCTCCAGGAGCCAATCAGATGATTTGCTTACTTGAAGGTGGAAGGGGAACAGAAGAGCCTATTAGCTTTGAGATGGGCTGGCTGCTTTATGACTTTGGGCTTCTGCAAACAGTTCCTACCCACTTGAATTATGCTGAAGAGAGGACTTAAGTGATGCGCTTGGCCCGGTGCCTAGTCGGCAGACACCTGTCATCTCAGTCTTGAATCTGACAAGTGTCTATCACCCATCTCCACCACCAGCCAAGGGTGTTTCCCCTGAGCTGACCCAGCAGGATTCGAACTCAACACTACCGGACTCCTATAGCCCAGGGCTGGAGGGAGTGCTGTTTGGCCAGCCCTCCAGGGAGGCAGTTCTAGGTTGCTAAGGAAACTAAGGAATGCTGTTCATCTGTGGCCCCAGAACCCTGCTGCGGAACAGTTCTGGGGCCACAGAAGTGATGGGAGACACTAACATGACAAATTATCCCCATTTAAGTCTTTGATTGGGGGTCTGTTTCATGGGAATTTGGTTTCAGGGATGAACAAGATACAAGAAAGTCACCCCCTTTACTTGAGGCAGTGGGACGTTCCCAGCATCGGTCCGTCCCCAGCGACCAGTTTGGTGAATCTTGCTAGAGAAAGACAGAAGATGCAAGGCTGTGGTCTGTGTAGGATCGGAGAAAGAATTGGGTCTTTAAAGCATAAGCCAAGTGGGAAAAGCAACAGAAGTTTACAGCACGGTGCTATTTATGTAAATGAACACATTACTCGCGACTAGGACTCAAACACACAGAAGGATCTGTGTGTAACATGGAGCGTGCTGAAGGGAGGTGGGGAGGAGACTATGCCTGGGAACAGGAAGGGAGGGAAAATGGGGAGACAAGACAGCCCAGCTCTGGTGAAGGAGGAAGTGTGTTAGGGGGTGAACGGGTGGGTCCCACACCTTGAGATTTCCTAGGTTACAAAAGCACACTCGGCCATGAAGCTTCCAGCTTGGTGATTGTCTTAGGTAGGTGCTCAGCAGAGACAGCGGATCCTGGTGTCCCTCTGAGGTTCCCTCGGCCCTGGAACCAGCCTGTCTGCTCCTTCAGTAACAACCATCATGTTAAAAGCCCCAAAGTGGAGTGGGAGGGAGGGTTCCATACATGCTGGGACAAGCCAGGGCTGCAAGAAGCCTCCTGCCCGACTGCTCCTCATGGCATCTTAAGGCTTCACTGCAGAATCACTGGAGAATGCCCCTCCCCTGTGCTTTCTGTCAGTTGCTCATCTCCCTCGGGGTTGCCTCTATCCCATTCTCCTCCAGGAGTCCAGAGACCCACAGCAACCCTGAGGCTGTTTCTTGTCCTTCCTCCTGGAAGGAAAATAGCACCCAGGAGCTGTAACTGAGGCCCAGCAAACATTTCCAAAGATAAATGTCCATTCAGAGCTCCCTCCTCCCTGAATGCTTCTAAGTAGCATTGGGTCCACCATGGGCTTAGGGGCCTGGATCTGAGAAGGGAGTAGTTGCAATGGACAAAATATCCATGCCTGATGTGGCTAATCATGGCCACCGCTCCTCTGAAGGTTCCTGTGATCAAGCCAGCCACCTGCACCCACAGAGCACTGGGCTTGAAGAGCCTCCTCCTGCTCTTTAAAATGAGAGCGATCGTGTCTCTTGCAGAGCTACCGAGGGTGGGTGAGTAGAGGTTTCTGTAGCCTTCGGCGACATCATCTGATCACCGGCCCCATGGCCCTCACATGAAAGGTTTTCATGAACTGCTGCCTGATGACCTTGACCCCTAAGACGTCCCTCCACGGGACACTTAGTAAGCACCAAGGTATGATGCTGGGCCCCTACCTTCAGGGTCTTACATTCTCTCCTAAAAGGCAATATGGGGAAACTGAGGCTCAGTGAAACAAGCATTCATGGCTGGCAGTAAGGGACTGTATTAGTCTGTGGGATCTCCGAATTCTCCTGTCATGGTGGGGACCTGGACAGATGTCATTTCTGTAAGGGACTGGACCTTATCTGTCTTTGCCGACAAGCCTTTGGGGGAGGCCTGGGGGGGGGGTGCCTGGGGATACGGAGAAGCAGGTGATGATACAGGCCAGGAAACAGCATCATCTTTATATTTGCACTAGATCAGGGTAGGAAAGCAATAGAGTCTCTGCTTTTGTTGAGTTCTGGGTCGTTACTGTGGCCTCCAGAGATATGACCATCATCACAGGGGTTATGGCAAGGCCAGGCCATGAGCCAAGGAATTCAGGAGTCCCTCTGGGCACTGGTATGGGGGAGTGGATTCTCCCCAGACGACATTACTGGGCAAGACAAGATTTGAAGTTCTTATCTCCTCAAACTCTGAGATGTTGATGAACACTGTGTATGAAAGGTAGGAGCCCTAACACAACACGCTAGGCAGATTTCCAGAAGTTAGAATATTTGCTAAGCTTCTGGTGTTGGGGTTTGGCCCCTGGACTACCATTTCTAAGTTGGAGTAGGGAACCCGAGGCTTCCTTCCTTCTCTTCCCAGGCCCCATGTAGTTCTTGTCTCTCCTGTGAGTCTCATCTGTCAGGATTAGGGCTTGTGGCTGGGCTGACTCAAGGGCTGGCTGGGCTGCCTTCACCCCCAATTAAATCGCTAATTATAATAGATCCAGCTATTAGGCTGCCCAGGTCCTCGCATGCTGCCCTCTCCCCTCAGGATTGCTGCCTGTGGAAGTCTGCCTTTGCCACTTGCCATCCACCACTCCCACACACCTCAGCTTCTTCTCCTGAGAGCAGGGGTCAAAGTGCCCGGAGAATTCCATGCTGGGGGGTGGGCGTGGGAGCCTGTCCTCATCCCTCACCTGAACTAAAATGAGGAAAAGTGTTATCAAATAGGCAGGCTGTCCTGTTAGCCGTTTGGCTCTGCTGCTGGCAAAATGGCTCCCGGTGCACACGGTTACTCTACCAAGAGCTTTTAAAAACTGTGGCCAGAACTCTGTGGGGTGTGTGTGTGTGTGTGTGTGTGTGTGTGTGTGTGTGTTTCAGCTGTTGCTTCTGTCCACTTGTTTTTTGAGGCAGGGCCTTACTCTGGACCGGCAGAGCCCCAGGAATCGCCTGTAACCAAGCCCTGCCTCTCCAGCCCTGGCATCCCATGCCTGGTTTGTTGTTGTTGATGATTTGGGTACTGGGGATTAAATTCTGACCCTCAGGCTTGCTTGTTTTCTTTCCTTCCTTCCTTCCTTCCTTCCTTCCTTTCTTTCTTTCTTTCTTTCTTTCTCTCCTCCTTTCTTTCTTTCTTTCCTCCTTTTGTGATCAGAAATTGGGGAACACTGGTTAACACAGAGGAGCAATGGGGACCTGGAGACAGCACCAGTTAGTTGGGCTGCTCACAGGGCTGGGCAGGAAGGAGGGGATGCTATGCCTCTTGTCTGTTGGGGCAGGGGTAACTTCAGGCACAGTTCCGATCCTGTGGCAGATTCATACGCTGACTTTGTTCATTAAGGACAGTCTGCCAGGTAAAAATACCAAGGCCTGGCAGCCTCCTCCATCCCTTCTGTTTTTATTAATTCTATTTAGGTGGTATCGCCAGCCAGCCGCTATTTCCATATGTGTGGGGACAGGGAAGGGGGACTCTCTTTTTCTGGGTTTAGGCAACCAGCCTAGAGTGGATTCTCAGAGGGCACCCCCCCCCCCGTGAGCCCCTGTGTTCAGGGAACATCTGTGTCTCCCTGCCCCTGGGGCAGATGGCTTACCTCTTGCCAGAGTCCCGTGCCAACCTAGTGCATAGAACTCCACTGCCCCCCCCCTCCCGGAGTCTGCCCCATCAGGCTGTGGGCACTCACGGCCTGGGTCCCCCAGCTACCCCCATCAGGCTGCGGGCACTCACGGCCTGGGTCCCCCAGCTCTGGGAAGGGGCTCAGGGTGACTTGTTTTCAGTGCGCGTGTCCCCTGTGGGATTGGAGTGTGTCCCACGGCAGACATTTTTCCACTGGAATGGGTTGGCTCAGAGCTGGGCTGGTAGGAGCAATCCCTTGGGGCCAAGCTTCCATGCCTAACCTCACTTCCCTCTGCCTTCCTCCAGCAGGTGCCTCTGCAAAGCTGCAAAGCTTAAAGACCCACAGGTAGAAAAATCCACCATGTGCACACCCCACTGCTTTAATCTCCAGGGCACCACTTAACCTGGAGGTGTGTTTATTGAAGAGACACCAGGCAGTGGTTCTGAAGGCTGTCATAGGTGTGTGTGTACGCTCTCGGGGGTTGGGGGGATATTTGGGAGTGTCAAACAGACCCCAGCAAATATCTACCCAGATTTATAGAGTCCAGCATGCCCCCCTTTCTCCAGTGAATCAGACCCATCCCGGCCCCCTCCTCTCACCTTCCTGTGCATGTAGCTCAGGTGTCACCGAATAAGGGTGAGTGTGTGTTTGCCTCCCACCTATTATTATCCACCTGGGGAACTCAGGTGTTTAGCACCCCTTAAGTACCTCTGAATTGCAAGTGGTTAAACAAAATGTGTGCCAGAGGGACAGCTTATCTTATAAACCCTATTCCTAGGAGGCTGTATTCACCTAACACTAGATGAACCTTCTTGGCCCCCATTGTCACCCCCAGCCCCACTAAAGAGCTTTGAAAAGCCCATTTCTCCCTCTCCAGGGATCGACCCCCCCTTAGGAATGAACGCATTATGAACCAACCTTAAATCTGCTATACACATGTGCTGTTGCTGGGGGCCACCCTGGCAGGCTAAGACCTTCTGAGGCGGGGCCTGAGTCCCAACTTCTCCCCCTGTCTTGTCCCGTCTCCACTGTTCAGTACAGGCGTGTTGAATAAATGAATGGATAAACACTGAGTGTTTGGCATAGTGAGATGCCCACAGCAGGTGCTCAACCAATTTTTGTACAACTCAGAGAAGGAATGAATTCGTCTCTTTTCCATCCACACCCAAAAACTGTGAGCAAAGCCGGGCCACTTATCACGGGTACACTGAGGTTAAGGAGACCTCTAACTTTCCTACTAGATGCTAAGGCCAACGACCACCGAATTGTCTCCAGGGCCTTGCACTCAGTAGGCGGTCCATAAGCCCTCACTGAGTTCGTAATTAATGAATGACTTAATGAGGCCCGCTGGTGGGAGCTGCCTTCCATGCCTATTGACACTGAAAGATTCCCCTGCATTCCAACTCCTCCCGGGGGACCCCAAAAAAACCTGTATGCAAAGTCAGAGCGCACTTCGCATTCCGGGGACCCCTGGAGAGGATCCGTGGCCGGACCAAACTGCGCCCGCGTGGGTGCATCCCGCATCGCCCCGGCGGCCTCTCCGGGGCTCCAAGGTATCAGCAGAGGGCACCAGGGCCGCGGCCACGTGCAAAGCCCGGAGCACCGCTTGCAGGAGCAGGGTCCCGCTGGGCTGCAGCCCGCGAAGTTCCCACCTTAAGTTCCCGTCGCGGCGTCCCCTCCTCGGAGCTAGCCGGGCCGCAGCTCTGTCCCCCGGCGCAGCGATGCCGGGGTGAGGATGCGAGATGGGGCAGCAAGCGGCGCGTGGGACCCGCTTGGCCTGCCGGGGCTGCTGGCAAACTTTGGCCCCGGGGCCGCTGTCCTGCGCGCCCGGACCCCTGACCGTCCCGCCTCCGCCTCCTGGTGCCCGCCGGGCTGCAAGTGCGCCGGCAAAGCGGCGCGGCAGCAGCAGAGGGAGGTGGCCGGGCAGGAGGCGGGACGGAAGGAGGGGACTGCGCGCGGGGCGGGGAGAGGGGCGGGAAGCGGGGGAGGAGGGCGGGAGGATGGAGCCACCGCGGGACCCGCCACTGCGAAGCCACGCACCCTGACCCGGCCCAGAGTGCTCTGGGACGCTGGGTCCTAGCGGAATGCAGCACCGCACTCTCTTCATCCCGCCCATAACCATCTCCTCCTCCCCTAACCTTCTCCTGCGCCCTGCGGGCCACTGCCTTCCCGTGGTGACCTTTTAAGTCCCAGCGCTGCTCCTCCCAGGGCTCCTGGCCCAAGGTGCAGCCACCTCTCCAATTTTCCCAGTGGTCGTGGGACGCTCGTGCCGCTCTTCCACCCTAGGCTCAGCGAGTACCAGGACCCCAGCTTCATTCCCCACGTGAGTTCCTATCGTGGGAATGCCACAGGACCAGTCTCCTGTTCTTAGGAGGTCCAACCTCACGCGAGATCGTGGACCCTTCGCTGAACTGTCACGGGCACTGAAGGTGACACGTCGGGGTGGGGGGGGACACTTCATGTGTAGTAGACATGGAGCCCACGTGCTCTCCACCATACCATACCAGCTGTACAAGTGCCTTTTCCATTGGCGGCCTTACTGGGCCCTGGGGTCCAGAGCCTGCACCACCTTTGCAGTGTCACCAAAACCAAAGAATGAGCGCCCTGTGCCCCAGAGTGACTCCTATGCTGTAGTTGCTCACTGTCCCGGGTGGGATCCAGTCTGGCAGGCTCTGGGTCCTGTACTCAGCAGCCTGGGGAGGGCAGTGGACTCTGGAGGCCTCTGAGTTGGTAGAAGTTGCAGCAGGCTTTGAGATTAGGTGGGAGAGCTGTCTGAGAGGAGAGGGAGTAAGTGAATTATTGATCGGTACTGTCCTTTCTCCTCCATCAGGCAAGCAGGAGGGACTCAGGGACCACGCTCGGCTAGTGTGGCTCCTATGCCTGGGGCTTCTTTACAGAGATGCCTTGACTTGGCCCGGGGATGTGAGCTTTGGGTTCACTCGGCGCGTGGGTAGAGACAGATGCCAGAGTCAGAGTCAGCTGAGGACCTGTCCCAAGAACTCTTAAGTGTCTGCAACGTCTACACCAGGGGCAACGGGGCTGGGAAGTGCAGGTGTAGGAGGGGGTGGGGGAAGGGCTCCTTAGACGGAACAAAGGCAGACTCCCGAGGAGGGCTAGAAGCTGAGAGGACCACATCTTTGGCACATTAGCAAAGAGACCCCACTAAGGAACAAACAAAGGTTTCTGAGATGCGGAGAGACCCAGAGGCAGGAGGGATGGAACAGGGGCCGGCATAAGGGTTTCCAGTGGACTCTGGTGGCCAGTGGTCTCGGGTTCCATGTTGAAAACGTGGCTGGTCCTCGGTGCTCTAACAGGCCCCTTCCTTCTCGAACAGAAGGACCCGTGCATCCATCTTTCTTGCTTTCTTCTGAGCCCTGGGCTCTACCAGAGCAAGGACTGCACTGTCTTCCTTCTGGCAGGCAGCTTCCGCGTGAAGAAACTTAAGAGAAGCCGCTTCAGTGGTTGTGGGAGGGACCTAGTACTGTCCTATGACCACCAAGTCAACCGCTGTCCCCAGGGAGGACCAGAGGACCAGGATGTGAGCAGAAGTTCTCAAAACCTTACTGTGGTCTTAGTCCTCCGGAGAATTCTTCAAACCCAGTGGATCATGCTTGTGGCCCTTCTAGCAAGTTCCCTGGTCTGGGCTTTTTGAAGACTTCAGTTTATTCCAGCTCCATCTGGCCTCAGAGAGATACCAAGATGGGTTGTGAGCCCAAGCTCGCCTGGTTACTTAATGTTTAGGATCAGGCCACTAGGCCTATGGGAACCCTGAGCACTTGAGTCTGGTGCTGGGGTGGCAGACAGAAAGCCCAGCACAGCAGGGGCAGACTCCACGCCCACGCCCCTCCCCCCTCGACCCTCGACCTCCACACAGTCTCAGACCCAGGCTGTTCTCAGGGGTGAATTTATGATCTTATCCCCCGCTGTGCTTCACCAGGTCCAATAAAATCCTTCTAAATCCTTTTAAGGATTCCCTCTGCCATTCCCCTCTTCTGTGCCTCCTGCCAGATCTCCGGTTCTTATCTTCATTTTCCTCCCCGAGAAGCATCCCTGGCCAAGTTGTCCTGTGGAGAAGGATACTGAGGGGGCTGGGATAGGCTTTCTGAAAAGTCGAGCATCAGGCTTGTTGACACATGGGGTGGCCTGTAGTAACAGGCTCACGTTTGATCTGTAGGCAGGCTATGGCACGGGCCCCTGCTTTATTTGTCTCTACCAGGTTAAGTTTTAAGAAGTTTGAAATTGATTGCTAACATTTAAAAAAAATAGATTTCTGCCGGGCGTGGTGGCACACGCCTTTAATCCCAGCACTTGGGAGGCAGAGATAGGCGGATTTCTGAGTTCAAGGCCAGCCTGGTCTACAGAGAGTTCCAGGATAGCCAGGGCTATACAGAGAAACCCTGTCAAAAAAAAATAGATTTCTTATGATTTTTTTTTTCTTTTGAAAAGCTGGAAGATCTGGCTACTTTTTTTTTTTTTTTTTTTTTTTTTTTTTTTTTTGGAGAAAGGGTTTCTTGTAACCCCAGCTAGCCTCGAACTTGCTATGTAGTTAAGGATGACCTTGAACTTCACACACTTCCATCACCCCCTTCCGAGTACTAGGATTACAGTCGTGCCCCTCTGAACTTGTGTTTTTTTTTTTAATTTAATTAAAAACTTTATTTTTATTTAAAAAAGATTATTGAGCAGGATTTCCTGAAGCGCAGGCTGACCTTGAACTTGATCCGTCGGAGGATGCACTTGAACTCTTGGCCCTCTTGCCTCCCTGGCCAGCAGTGTTAGTGAGGGCCATCCATGGCTTGTTTCTCAGCCTGCACCCCATCATGTAAGTCATTTAAGTTACTGCCAGACCCCTGGGAGCCAGAGCTGGTGCAGACCATCTTAGCAGATCTCCTAGATTCACATGGTAGATGGCAAAGCTGGATCTGAAGCCATGCCAGTTTGACCGCAAAGCCTAAACTCACACTGAAAACCAAACGCTATTCCCCTAGGGGCAGGAGGAGACCCATCACTGCAGCCTGAGGACTTGCCTTAAAAGGGTGTGGCCGCCAGCGGCTTAAGAATGTTCTTCTCATCCACTACCCACCGGCCTCAAGTCACCAAGTCCTTGGTTGCTAGGGCTAGCTACAGCTAGCTGTCTGGAGCTCTTATCTATCACCCTAGGTGAAGAGGTTTAGATTAGATGAGTTAGGGAGTCTGAAGAGGCTAGATGGGGTGCTCGGCCTCATTCTAAGACTGGAGGAGGGCAGCTTGTTATAGGGAAAGGACTGGAGTCAAGGCAGGGAGGAGCCAGGTGCCCTTCTGCCTCAGGAGACCCTGTCTTCTGGCCACTCTGTCCCCACTCTGTCCCTCTGACTCTTGCCTGCCCTGCTCCTTATCCGAGAGTCTTCGCCGCATGGATTTTCTTTGTCACCTTGAGATCCCTCATCCAGGAGTGGGGTGAGCAGTGTGTGAGATGGGCCGCTCAAGGACAGGCCTGGATATTTAGCACAACATTGATCATTTTGCATTAATTTGGATATTTTAAAATATTGTATCAAGATGTTATTAGTTCTCCTTAGTGACTTCTTTGGAAGAGCCTGCAAGGTCACTTTGCCACCCCAGCTTCAGCCTGGGGCCTTTCTTTTTCTCTCTTTCTTTTTTTCTTATGCCCTGGTTGTCCTTGAGCTTCCTGTGTAGACCAGTCTGGCTGAAAATATACAGAAGTCTGTCTGCATCAGCCTCCTGAGTGCTGGGATTAAAGGTGTATACCATCATGCCTAGTCATATATATGTACTACACACACACACACACACATACATACACACACACACACACACACACACACACACAGAGAGAGAGAGAGAGAGAGATGGCTGTTGGCTTAGTTCTTTCAAAACCTACTTTTAATAATGATTCTTAAATGCTTTAACCTCCCTTCTAGCCCACCACTTACCAGAGGTAGTGGGAAAGAAAGGTTATTAGAATACGGGGGAGGTGAACCTGTTTAGAAATCGTTCTTTGAAGCAAATCCAATCTGTGTTGTCAGGAACTCAGCGGTTCAGTTCCCAGGAATCAGCATGACAGCTTGATCCACTCGCAAACACTTCACAAGTATACCAGCAGTTTAGAAGTGTCGGGATAGCAAACACGAATCAGCAGTGGTGGCTCAATCTAGCAGAGACAGCCTGGCTGACACAAGTCTGCAGGGATGACCAGGGCCATCAGGGATACCGGGAGAAGTTCTCTGCTGTGCCTCTCTCCACTAAGTGAAGGTCAGCGAAGAGACCAAGGAAGCACTGCGGGGCTAGCCTTGTAGCAAGCACACGGTCACACTGTCACTGTCTGTCGAGCCCTATTTACACTCCCTGCAAACATCACGTGACCTCCCATGGGTCTCGTCAAAACACCAAGAGAGTCTCTCTTAGCAAAAATCCACATGAGGCTGTCCAGGAACTTCCAGTTCACTCTGCCAATCGGCCCGAGTCTGGAGAAGTGACAAGAAGCCACAGGAACCTCACGAGAAGTTCTTTGGTGAGTTTCTGTCTACGTTATTACCACAAGTGGAGCTCAGCAATGCATTGTAAGGTGAACCAATACATGAGTGCTGTTAGTGAAGAATTCTTCATCACGTGTCTTTTCACATGCTTGCTTTAGCAGAGCGTCCTTTTACCTGTGTCTGCTTCAGTAAAGCGTCATTGGACATAGCTGACTTTCTGAAGGAACCCCAAGTTTCCACTTCAGATGGCTCATTGGTTGAGAGCACTGGCTACTCTGGCAGAGGACCTGGGTTCAGATCCCAGCACCCAGGACCCCCCAGCGCAGCTCACAACCATCTGTAACCCTGGCTTCTGGAAAGCTGACCCCCTCTTCAGGCTTCTACAGGTGCTACGTACACATGATGCACAGGCAAAGCACCTATCATGTAACAGTAAATCATCCCCTTATATTTATGTGTATGTGTATGTGTGCCGTGTGAGTGCAGGTGCCCATGCAGGCCGGGAGAGGGCGTTAGATCCCCTGGAGCTGGAGTCACAGGCCATTGTGAGTGACTCTGATTGTGGGTGCTCGAAGTAAACTCAGATCCTCAGCTAAAGCAGCCAGGACTTTCAACCCCAGCCAGCTCTCTAGTCCCTGCCTGGGTTCTTTGAAAAGAGCTCTATAGTCAGGTGTGGGGGGTCACACCTTTCATTCCAGCACGGGAAATGCTGGGACAGGGGGATCTCCATGAGTTGGAGGACATCCTGGTCTAGATAGGGAGTTCCTGGTTAGCCAGGACTAAGTGGAGAGACATTATCCCCCAAAGTAAAACAAGCAAACAAATGAGCCAGCGAACAAACCAACGACAAGCGACTCAGGGCTGGATTCAGGACAGCAAGCTTAGATTTAGTCTGTCCCCTCAGACACAGGTCCCAATGGCAACCTGAGCCTCTTAGCTCATTATTCTAGGGAAGGTTAACCTCTGACTCTGGTTCTAGAATGATCTAAGAGGTCCACTAGAGCTCTGACAAATACACCGAGTATCTCTTGTGGCCTTGCAGACCCCAGCCATATAGGGATGACACTTGTTTTGTTCCTGGCGTCCCACACAAAATGTCACCTCCTGCAGGCAGGATCTCTATGGGATGCATTTTGGGAGGTGTGAGGTGGCTCTCCTGTTCAATGTTCTGCTCTTTGTGCCTCAGTTTCATTCACGAGATCATCTGACAGATGCCCCTTCAGGATCTCTAGCACAGTAAGGATTGAGCCCGTACTTGGCCACATCTGTAGCCGGAGGGCTCTCACAGGTGACTGTGGAGCCCAGATGGCCCCAAGGGGATGCTGTGCCCAGTGTGGTCTGTGCAGTGTATGGCTTGCAGGTGAGATGTGATGTCCTTGAGCCTCATGCCAGGCAGGCCTTTCCAGCACTGTCTCCAGATACCATCAGCCATGCAGCCGCCTTCCCAGCAGCACCCTCTCCAGAGAGTGCTGTCGTGTTTGGGGGCACCCTCTCAGGACCCAGCTGTGAGCACCCTCTCAGGACCCAGCTGACAGCACCCTCTCAGGACCCA
>NW_022196897.1:154336217-154342193 GCF_008632895.1 Mastomys coucha
AGGACCCAGCTGACAGCACCCTCTCAGGACCCAGCTGACAGCACCCTCTCAGGACCCAGCTGACAGCATTCTCTCAGGACCCAGCTGCCAGCACCCTCTCAGGACCCAGCTGTCAGCACCCTCTCAGGACCCAGCTGACAGCACCCTCTCAGGACCCAGCTGTGAGCTCTCCACTTCCCCCAGTTCCTCCAAGGATGATAGCTTCTCTCTAGTCCTGACAACCCCACTCCTGAAGCCCCACTTCCTCTTGCCTGCAGCTCTCCCTCCCAGCTCAAGCCTTTAGGGCACCCCTGCCACCCACAACCATGTTCCAGGACGCTTAGGTTCACTCTGCCCAGGGTTCCTGCGGCTTTAACCCAGCTGGGAGGTGTGGCTCTTGCACGCAGAGGACGCCTGCCTAGTCCTCAGGAACACACGGGGAGGACGCCTGCCTAGTCCTCAGGAACGCACGGGGAGGACGCCTGCCTAGTCCTCAGGAACACACGGGGAGGACGCCTGCCTAGTCCTCAGGAACACACGGGGAGGATGCCTGCCTAGTCCTCAGGAACACACGGGGAGGAGGGGAGATTGGATGTTAGACACATAGCTTCTGGAGGGGAGGGCTTCAGAAAAGTTCCTGACAGTGATTAGACACTTTTAAGATAGGGAGATGATATGCTCTTGAACAAGTGATGTCCTGTCAGAGGGAGGGCGCCTGATGGGAGAAGGCGAAACCAGAGTGAGGTGCTTGCTTTGAACCTATTCTATACATACAGTCTCAAGGTCTCATGGCTGATAAGTGCTCTAGCCTTTACATGCAGTGATAACCTAAGTAACTGGAACATAAAGCGGTTCTTTACTGAAGAACAATCTAAGCCTAAGGACCATCCATCTATCTCTACCCCGAGGCTGAGGAAGGAGGACCACTTCAGCCCAGGAGTTCTAGGTCAGCCTGGGCTGCTTAGTGAAACCTTGTTTCAAAACCCAACAGGGATAGAGAAATGGCTCAGAGGTCACAAGCACTGGCTGCTCTTACAGAGGACCTGGGTTCAATTCCCAACATCCATGCGATAATTCACAACCATCTTTAAATCCAGTTCCAGGGTATCTGACGCCCTCTTCTGGCCCCCATGGACACTGCATGTACATCCTGCTGTTAACATGCTGTTAAAAATTCCTATGTGCATAAAATAAAAAAAAAGTTAAGAAATTGTCTTAGTCAGGGCTTCTATTCCTGCACAAAACATCATGACCAAGAAGCAAGTTGGGGAGGAAAGGGTTTATTCAGCTTACACTTCCACATGGCTGTTTATCACCAAAGGAAGTCAGGACTGGAACTCAAGCAGGTCAGGAAGCAGGAGCTGATGCAGAGGCCATGGAGAGATGTTTCTTACTGGCTTGCTCAGCCTGCTCTCTTATAGAACCCAAGACTTCCAGCCCAGGATGGCACCACCCACAAGGGGCCCTACTCCCTTGATCACTAATTGAGAAAATACCCCACAGCTGGATCTCATGGAGGCACTTCCCCAGCCGAAGCTCCCTTCTCTGTGATAACTCCAGCCTGTGTCAAGTTGGCACACAAAACCAGCCAGTACAGAAATCTTACAAACAAAACCAAAAAAAACCACAAACAAAAACCAAACTAAGAGAGCAGCAGCTCTGTACAGACACTAACTAACCTTCATCCTAAGATGTACACATTTTTTTAAATTATATTTACTTATTTGGATTATATTTACTTATGCTTCTGTGGGTGCCTTTGGGAATGTGTGTGTCACAGCGTGCATGACAACTTCAATAGGAATGTGTGTGTCACAGCCTGCATGACAACTTCAATAGGAATGTATGTGTCACAGCGTGCATGACAACTTCAAGATTCAGTTCTTTCCTTTCACCATGTGGGTCCCAAGGATAGAACACAGATTGGCAGGCTTGGAAGCAAGCGACTACCCACTGAGCCATCTCACCTACCCTCTTCTAAGAGTTTTAAATCTATGACCCCACAGGGTAGGTTTTTTATTCTCCTTGTTTTCTGGACAGGGTAGGGCACTCAGGTTATTGTCAGGATCACAAGCCAGCCGTGATCGCCAGGAGGGCAGAAGGACCTGGGTATGCTTAGACCTCTCCTGTTCCTCTTGAGCCCTTGCCCTCTCCCCCCACCCCGGCTCCCCCCCCCACCCCCGCTTCCTGAATTAAGAGAGAACTGCTCTCTGCTTTGCTCCATTCCCGACGGTCCATCTCCTCTCCTCCCCAGCAGCCGAGAGGCCCAAGGCTTTGCCAATCCAGCCATTAGACAGGGGGCAGGCGTAGCGTGCAGGGGAGCACAGGAAGGCGAAGGTTCCTTCCCTCAGGGGTGGGTCAGACGATGGACGTACAGCAGCTCCCCTTCCCGCCCAGGCACCAGCTCTGCGCCCAGGTCCCGGCATTCAAGGTCAGTGCCTCACGCACCATCCTGAGCACAGGCTTTGCTGCAGTGGAAGATTTTGATCCCCGCGTTCCTTTGCGTTGTTTCTGGGCTCTGTTCCCTCTTATTTCATTTCCATCTCAAAGCCCGAGTTCACCTCCTTAGTGGCTGACGGGACCATTTATTTCTGAGGCCGCCGTGGCTGTGGGCTGCTGACAGCAGAGTGAGCACCCTGGGCGATTGCCACCTTGCTTTGTTCCTGCAGACCGGAGGGAGAGACGCAGAACATCTTCATTTGGCAGCAACAAGACTGTCAGAGCGTCAGAGCCTCTGTTCTCATCCCCTTGGCTGGATATGTATTTTGTTGCCTAAATTCTCCCTCGGTTCTCCCCACCCCCACCCCCAGGATTGCCTAGAGGTAGTTAGACCAGCCTCTAGATTGTGGCTTCAAACTTATTTCTCAGTGTTCAAAGGATGTGAAGTCCAGAGGGAGCTAGACTCTTGTAGGGTTTGCACAGCAGCTGATTGACAGAGGCAGGGCTGATGTCTCCTGGATGTTAGAGCTGCTTTTCTTCTTCAGAATCTCAGAAGGCCCGGCATCAAGGACCTGCTCGCTCTGCTCCGACGTCTGGAATGTTCCGCCACTGTTACTCGAGGGTCCTCTTTCTTCTCTTTCTGGGGTCTCAGTTGGAATGCTCCCCTTTAAGGATGTCACTCCAGGGCTGGCGAGATGGCTCAGCAGTTAAGAGCACTGGCTGCTCTTCCAGAGGTCCTGAGTTCAATTCCCAGCAACCACATGGTGGTTTACAACCATCTGTAATGGGATCCGATGCCCTCTTCTGGTGTGTCTGAAGACAGCCACAGTACACTCATATAGTATACATATATGTATATATGTGTATATATATAGAAATGTCAATCCAGATCTCTATATGTCCATTCCCCAACCCAGACACACTGTTCATTGTGTTTGACAGCATTTGCTGAGCTCTGTCTGTGCTTGGTACATAACTCTGGACACACAGATGACAAGCTGTGCTGGCCTTCAGTTCTTCCAACTTGCCACAGTGCTCACCTGGCTGAAAATCCTAGAGGCTCACGTTACCTCCGACTGCAGCGCCTACAAACAGACCATTTTCCCTACTGTTTGTCAGCCTGGTCGCACCCACTATGGTGCCTGCATAGCTCATAATACCTTATTCAGGTTCACAGTATTACATCATTCCAGAAGTTCTCTCACGCCCCTTTCTACAAGATCTGAAGCCTTCTTTCCTGGCCAGGCTGCACTGCAGCATCTGTGGCTCGCTTTCTTCCTCTGCACGTTGGCTTTGCCTCATCCCAGCATCTCTTTGACGTGATAACTCCCGTAAGAGACCGCATGAAGGCCAGTGAGAGACCCTGCATTTCAATTTTTCATTAATTCTGTGAGAATTTAAAATACATTTAATGTAACATACTTTGATTATATTCATCCTCCTAGCTCCTCCCAGATCCACTGTCTCCATACCATCTAACTTTGAATTTTCTTTTTTTTTCCTCTCCCCCCAAAGCAAATTCTGTTTGTGCTGCCCAGTGTGGTGGTTTGAATATGCTTGGCCCAGGGAGTGGTACTATTAGAGGGTGTGGCCTTGTTAGAGTAGGTGTGTCGCTGTGAGCATGGGCTTTAAGACCCTCATCCTAGCTGCCTGGAAGTCAGTCTTCTACTGAGAGCCTTCAGATGGAGATGTAGAACTCTCAGCTCCTCCTGCACCATGCCTGCCTGGATGCTGCCGTGTCACCACCTTGATGATAATGGACTGAACCTCTGAACCTGTAAGCCAGCCCCAATTGAATGTTGGCCTCTTTAAGAGCTGCCCTGGTCATGGTATCTGCTCACAGCAATGGAAACCCTAAGACACCCAGCTGCATACACTTGAGGCCTGGTGTGTGGCTGACCGGGTAGGTTGTATGGTTAAAGAAAACCGTCTTTCCTCTCTCAGCAGCTGTTAAATGCCAGCAGTGCATCAGGGAGTCATGGGAGTTGTGCCCACCTCCCCACTCCATGACTGCATTTTGTCTGTCTGTCTTGGGCTTGAGGAGCTCCTGTGGGTACCGTGAGTCTCTGTGAGTTCACGCGTGCGGCTGGGCTGGTGAGTCTCTGTGAGTTCACGCGTGCGGCTGCTCTTGCGTTATCCTCCACCTTGGCCTCTTCCAGTCTTCCCTTTGCTTCTTCCTTGAAGACCCCAGAGACTTGGAGGAAGCCAGCTTGCCAGTTTGCACATAAGCTGATCTCACCTCTTCGGAGCTCCCAGCAATGATTACCTGGATTCTCCGTCTAGTACAGCATTGAGAAAGCAAATGCGCAGCCAGTGATGGCAGAGGGCCACTGAGCCTGGTAGCACAGGCCTGCCTGTAATCCTAGCTGCTTGGGAGGAGGGGGCAGGCAGGATTGCAAGCTTAAGGCCAACCTGGGCAACATCTTGAGACGGAAATAAAAAAAAATAAATAAATAAACAGAGGAAAAGAGGCTGATGCTTTAGAAGCGTTCTTGTTGCTGCGATAAAATATTATGGCCAGCAGGAACTTAGGGGAAAATGGTTTATTTCTGTGTACGGCTCCAGACTGATACAACCCATCATGGTGGGCAGCGGGTGTGAGGCAGCTTGGCAGTCAGAAGGGGAAGTGGGGGAGGGGCTGTAAAACCTCAAACCCAACCCAAGTGACGCACTTCCTTCAGCAAGGCTCCGCCTCCTAAAGGCTCCAGGACCTCCCCAAACAGTGTCACCAGCTGGGGACCGAATATTCAAAGACATAAGCCTACAGGGGACATGTTCTATTTAAACCACCAGAACAGGGGCCATATCTCAGTGGTCAAGCGCTTGCCTAGGGTGTAAGAGGCCCTGGGCTCCACCAGCAAAGATAATGATAGCAATAGAGTGACTTGCCCACCGACCCCACCATCTATGAGTGAGTGAGTGAATGATCCCACCACCTAGGAATGAGTGATTGCCCACTATCCTGATCCCACCACCATCTTTTCTTTAAGACCTTACCTCTGGAGCAGACAGCTTGGCCTGCTGTCCCTCTCAGTGGCTCATCACAATGGTTTAGAGGACAGCTCTGGTCCCTCTCTTCCTTGGTGATTCCCCCTACCAGAGGATCACAGTGGCTCGGGCTTCACGGAACAGGCTGACCTGGGTCACTGGCTGAGTAGTCCCAGACGGACCCCGTGCTGTGGCTTCTGTCCTGGGAGCCAGGAGGGTTGAACTTGGATGGCTCTCCTGTTGTTGACAAGAGGCTGCGTGGTGGTTCATTACGCGCTCCGAGCAGCTCTGGTGTTAAGTGATTGTCACCGGGTGTGTGACCCTTGGAGACCTGCAGCAGCTGGCTGCACAGCGCCTTGCAGAGGGTTTGTGGTGGGCAGGCTCTTTGATGCCTGGCCCCTTCTGTCTCCTGTGTACCGGACCTCTGACCTGCCCCTCACGCAGGTCGAGTCTCACAGTTTCTACACTGCCTCTCATCCCATCCTCGAACGCAGGCCGAGTGTCACAGTTTCTACACTGCCTCTCATCCCATCCTCGCACGCAGGTCGAGTCTCACAGTTTCTACACTGC
>NW_022196897.1:154342617-154356927 GCF_008632895.1 Mastomys coucha
CCTCTCATCCCATCCTCGCACGCAGGTCGAGTCTCACAGTTTCTACACTGCCTCTCATCCCATCCTCGATGCTTCAGCTGCATGCTTTGCTACCCTCCGGTTCTCCCATTTATTGCCAAGCGCTTCCTTTTGAAGTAAGAAAAAAACCAGGAAGGCAGGAATCTTATCAGCGGCTCCT
The DNA here is from genome assembly GCF_008632895.1 of Mastomys coucha. Taxonomy (NCBI): domain Eukaryota; kingdom Metazoa; phylum Chordata; class Mammalia; order Rodentia; family Muridae; genus Mastomys; species Mastomys coucha. The sequence goes on from NW_022196897.1 coordinate 154,342,796, forward strand.
TTCATTTCTGCAGAGACAAATTTAGCTCTTTTCCACAGAGCGGGGAGCCCGCCGACTTAGTGGGGAAGAGTCTTGCTGTGGGAAGGACAGGGAGCCGGACACCCGGATTCCAGGACGCTGGAACCTCACCTCCCTGCCTCTGCCTACTTCAGGCCACACTTGTAGCCGCTTCAGCTGCTTATCCTGCTACACCTATTATAAGCAAACGGCTTGTTGACTCATAGCCTGACTGACAAGCTTGGTCCTCAGTGGTCAAGCTTGTGGCTTCCTCTTCCTCCCTGTTTTGAAGGAAAGAAAACTGTTAGCTGTCTGCCCTGGTAGTGGTTTGTGAGTTTGTTGGTCTTTCCACACATCCCTTTTAAGCATTTGCTGGGCACTTTCTGTGATTTTGGGGATGTGGCCTGAATGGCAGTTTTGTAACTCAGTAGTACACAGGACTCAGTTCTTGCTGGGGTGGGGCCTGGACCCCAGCGTATTAGAGGCCTCCCATGGCGACCACTGCCCTCCTCTCTTCCCTCAAGGGCAGGGGAGAGGCTGGAATTGGTGGTGTGATGAGCAGGCAGGGAGGTAGCATTCTGAGTGTGGAAGAACCCACCCGTTCCTGGAGGGAAGAGGTGGGCTCAGGGGGGCCTGACTGGGGCACAAAGGCCTTTTTTTTAAACAAACAAACAAACAAACAAACAAACAAACCTACATTTGATTTGTTTAGTGTGTGAGTGTGTATGTGCCACAGCGCACAAGTAGAGGTCAGAGGTTACTTGACCTCTAAAGTTGGTTCTCTCCTTCCACCATGTGGGTCCTGGGGATTGATGGAGCTCAGGTGGTTAGGTTTGACAGCAAGCCCTTTAACCTGCCGAGCCATGTTGCCAGCCCAGTGATTCTTGCCTCTGTTCTCTCAGCAGCTGGAGGGGATCTTTTGAAAGCTCTGGCCACACCAGGTGATTGCTTCATGCTCCCAGTTGCCTCTTAGAAAAGAAATCCAGATTCCTTGTTAGGTGGCTATTGTCCCTGTCACCTGCCAGCCCTGTTTCTTCACATTAGTTCTGGCCTCTTTCTTCACAGCAGGCTCCCACTCTCATCCCCACCTCTACTAGTCTTTCCCAGGTCATCTCTCAAAAGCGCTGGCCCCTGAAGGGCTGACCCCCCCGGGGTGGCAGTCCTTGGTGAAGGGGCTGGCTGCCCCTGGTGGCAGTCCTCTGTGAAAGCTTTCTTGGTCTCAGACTCTCAAGTTCCTTCCACATCTCAGACCTGGAACCACGGAGTCCTTTGTGGCTGGGACATCCAGTGATCTCGGTACCGGGGCCTCAAGGCTTCAAGGCGGCCATTCTTTCCAGATCTTTTCTGAGGATTTAGGCATATCTACGTATGAATGAGGCAGGGTCCCACTGTGTAACTCTGGATGGCTTGGAACTCATGACCTAGGCTGGCTTCAGACTCAGAGAGATCCACCTGCCTTTCCTTCCCTTGTTCTGGGATTAAAGGTGTAAACCACCAGGCCTGATGGAAATACAAATTGTTAATAAATGCATACAATTAATCATGATTTTTATACTGTAATTTCAGAGCCACGGGGTGTCATTTGGCCTCATTCCTTCTATGCTGTCTTTTTTTTCCGTTTCATTAACAAACACTTAATTGCTAAGTTTCTCTCTCTCTCTCTCTCTCTCTCTCTCTCTCTCTCTCTCTCTCTCTCTCTCTCTCTCTCTCGTGTGTGTGTGTGTGTGTGTGTGTGTGTGTGTGTGTGCACGCATCTGGAAGAGTCCAGGGTAGCTGGAGACTCTCTCATTTCTTGGCCAATCAGGAAGCAGAGAGCTGGGGCAGGAAGCAAGGTTAATTCAACCTTCAAGCGCCACCCCCCCAGCCCCCCAACCCTGCAAATCACACTTTTGTCAGCTAGGCCTCCTGTCTCAAGGGTTACAAAACCTGAGGATGCAGCACCACAAGGTGCCAACTGTTCAAACTCATGAGCCGATGGGGAGCATTTTACATTAGACTACGTCAGGCAGGCTGGGCGTGGCTCGTGGGCGTGGCTTATGACAAATGCTCAATTGCGTGGTGTAGATGTTTTTGTTGCTATGAACTGGATTAATTAGAGAGGAGATGGCAGGTCTTACAGTAAGCGCCTTCTATTGATTGATTATTTCCTCAATTATCCAGCAAATATGTATTAATGCATTCTGTGATGAGATACTGGAAATGTAAATGGGTTTCACAGGAATTTGATTAAAGGCAAATAAGCCAAGGCAGTTTCCACTAAGTTCCATCAAAACTCTCTTAGGACACTTTGCAAACGTCAGCCGTGCGCGTTTTGTCTTTGCTCTGATTTATCTGTCCCCATGACTGAGTAGCAACTTGAAGGTTCCTTAAAGCCAACTTGTTTTCTTTTTAAAAAGATTTATTTATTATATTTATATGAGTACACTGTAGCTGCTTTTAGACACACCAGAAGAAGGCATCAGGTCCTATTACAGAGGATTGTGAGCCACCCTGTGATTGCTGGGAATTGAACTCAGGACCTTTGGAAGAGCAGTCAGTGCTCTTAACCACTGAGCCATCTCTCCAGCCCCCCAAATTATTTTGTTTTAAATAGATTTACTTTGAGAAGAAATCTTCAGGTCAGAGAAATGGCTTAGCAGTTAAGAGCATTTGTGGCTCTGGTAGAGGATGTGGGCTTGGTTCCCAGCACCCATATTGGTTAGTTCAACTGTGTGATGCCAGCTCCACATCTGATGAAGAGGAGCACGATGCCCTCTTCTGGTCTCTGTGGGCAACTGCACTCATGTGTATGTACTCCCACCCACTGTGCACATAGTTACAAATAAAACTGTGTGTGTGTGAGACAAGGCCTCGCTATGTATTTCTGGTAGCCTAGAACTTGCTACATAGACTAGGCTGTCCTTGAACTCACAGAGATCTACTTGCCTAAGCGCTGGGATCAAAGGCACATGCCACCATACCTAACAAAAGATAAAAATAAATATTCTTGTTTGTTTTTTTGAGAAAGGGTTCTTTTGCGTAGCCCAGCTGTCCTCGAACTCGCTCTGTAGACCAGGTCGGCCTTGAACCACTGAGATTTGCCTACCTCTGCCTCCTGATTGCTAGGATTAAAGGTGATGTGTTAGAATGGTGGCTCGTGTGGTGTGTTTACACCACACTAGGCCCAAACAGTTCCACATGTAAGAGGTTTTATTGGGAAAGAGAGATGGGTGGTGGCGGAAAGAGACGAGGGGGAGTGAGTGAGGCATTCCCCATATATATATATACATACATGTATGTATATGGTGATGTAGTGGTCACAAGTAAAGGTGGGAGGTGAGCCCAATGGATTCTGGGAATATGGTGGCTGTTGCCTTGGCAACAGGTCTGTGAGGCCGGCCTATATGACATCATGGGTTTTGGAGGCCCCGATGCCAACAAAAGGTATGCACCACTGCCACCTAGTCAATAAAATAAATCTTTTTTTAAAAGAAGTTTGATATGACTATTGTACTGGCTGGTTTTGTGTGTCAACTTGACACAGGCTGAAGTTATCACAGAGAAGGGAGTTTCAGTTGGAGAAGTGCCTCCATGAGATCCAGCTGTGTGGCATTTTCTGAATTAGTGATCAAGGGGGTAGGGCCCCTTGTGGGTGGTGCCATCCCTGGGCTGGAAGTCTTGGGTTCTATAAGAGAGCAGGCTGAGCAAGCCAGGGGAAGCAATCCCTGGGGGGTGGGGATTTAGCTCAGCGGTAGAGCGCTTGCCTAGCAAGCTCAAGGCCCTGGGTTCAGTCCTCAGCTCTGACAAAAAAAAAAAAAAGAAAGAAAAAAAAGAAAAAGAAAAAAGAAACATCTCTCCATGGCCTCTGCATCAGCTCCTGCTTCCTGACCCGCTTGAATTCCAGTCCTGACTTCCTTTGTGATAACAGCAATGTGGAAGTAAGCTAAATAAACCCTTTCCTCCCCAACTTGTTTCTTGGTGGTGATGTTTGTGCAGGAATAGAAACCCTGAAAAATTGGTCAGAGTGTATCCGGGTTTTGTGGCAATTACCGGAGAGGAACAGTTTAGAGGGGAAAGGTTTATTTTGGCCCATGGCTCCCAGTGCAGGGGGAGGGAGGGCTGACTCCATGGCTTATAGGCTCCTGACAAAGGAGAATCTCACAGCAGGCAGGTGAAATGTGACAGAGTGAAGGTAGCACCTCATGGTGGCTGGAAAGGAGCAGGTTCAGAGGCTGGACAGGCGCTAGCTCACAAGAGCACACTCCTCCGGGACCAGCTCCCTTGACACACACCATCAGAATCAATGCCCCAAAGACTGAATCCACAGATTGGGTCAGAGCCTCATGGCTGGAGGAAAACCATTTGCGAGACACATTGTCTCAGGCCATCACACTTGGTCTAAACTAAGTAGCCAAGGCAGAGGTGACACCTGAGACTCTGCGGAGTCATCGGAGGGAGCCGGCCCTTCCTCTGAATGGAAACACAGCCTTGTGGAGCTAAGGGAGAAACTCTCTCACCAGTTCACCGAGCCAGATGTGGGTAGAGTTGTTTCTGTTCATTTGTTGCTGGTGCCATTGTGAACTTCTGTCTTAGTCGTTGTTCCACAGGTGTGAAGAGACCCTGTAACCAAGGGAACTCTTAGAAAGAAAGCATTTAATCAGGGATTTGCTTACTGTTTCAGAGGGTGAGACAGAAGCAGACAGGCACTGGAACATCACGTGAGAGCAGCCGGCAGAGAGAGGCGGGGCTTGGCACACATCCCCCAAGTTCCACTAACTGGGGACAAACCATTCTAACAGTAGGAGCCTCTGGGGGCCCATCTGATTTAACTCGACACAACATTCAAGTTGCATCTAATCCCTGAAGACAGGAATGGTTCTCCTTGTAAGTTTTGTTGTCTAAATGGCATATTTGGGAAGAAGGAAACCTAACTGAAGAACTGCTTCAGTCAGATTGGCCTATGGCCATTTCCATAGGTATTTTCTCAATTGCTAGTTGGTGTAGGATGGCTCCGCCCTCTGTGGGCGGCACCATCCCCAGGCAGGTGAGCCCAGGCTAGATAAGAAAGGTAGGTGAGCAAGCCAGGCAAAGCAAACCAGTAAACACTGTTCCCTTCTTGTCTGTTTCAGTTTCCTGCCTTGGCTTCCCCTCAGGGATGACCTAGAAGATGAAATTAACCCTTTCCTTCCCATAGTCGCTTTTGGTCATGCTGTTGCTGTTATTATTATCATTTGTAATCACAGCAACAGAAAGCAAACTGGAACAAACTGGGATGATGATCTATTCTGAGAAGCCTTCATGTTTAAAAGCCCCTTCAGATCCATCAGTGAAACACTGAGTCTGGGCAGAGAAGTTAGGCATAAATAATGTGATTTTTCTTCCCAGTCACCCTCCAGCCACTCATCGTACTTACTGGAAAATTCATCTGAGATGTAGTGTGGGCTTCTGCTTCGCAACGCCCCCTCTTTCTTGACTCCTCTGTCATAATCTCCAAGATGCTTCTTCGTGGTTCTCAGAACCAATCATGCCTTTCAATGCTAATTTGCTCTGCACTCTGAATTCCTATTTACTGAACTTTTGTAGGCTGTGGACTTCCTGGGAAAGAAACACTACTACCTCAACTTTATTAAGCTCAAAATTATAGAAGCAAACCACTTTCCCTGTGTGTGTATGTGTGTGTCTCTGTGTGTGTACATGTATGCAGGTGCTCTCGGGGATCCAATACCCAGGAACTGGAGTTGTAGATGGCTGTGAGCCACCCAATGTGGTTGCTGGGAACTGAGCTAGGGTCTTTGGCAAGAGCAGCCAGCACTCTTGCCCACCAAGCCAGACCCCCTGGGCTTCTTTTTATGCGAGTTCTTAGCATTGAACTCTGGTCCCCATGCTTGCACAGCAAGGCATGCCTGGACCTTCTTCTCAGCCCTAAAACTGTTTTTCCTCTTCTAGACATTCTTTATGCTGAAGTTTCCTGCAGAATGCATACCAAGACTCCAACACTTTTCAAATCGTTGACAAAAAGATCACCCTCCCACCCGTGTCCAACACACATACGATTTGGGGAAACGCATGTATAATGAAGTGCCCCGGAATAAACCTGAGCCCAAATTGCTCAGGTTTTTGGAGGATATCAGCCTTGCATGGTTTTGTGATAGGCAGATGAAGCAGTGGTAGGAGGGAAGAGCTGTTGAAAGGAACCCACCCACACCCTCAGTGCCAGCGTCCAGGGAAGACAGTTTGCCAAGGAGGCAGAGCTGGGCCCAGGCTGGGGTTGTTCAGTTCAGGGAAGAACAGCTGGAGACAAAGAAGGCTGTGGTGTCTGTGTGAGCCACACAGCAAGGTGGTCCTCATGTGTGTGGAGGGCCAGGCAAGCCGTGAAAGGGAGGAGAGACCTATGAGGAGTCCACAGTCTGACTGTGTGAAGGTCTCCCAGCATTCCCTGCAACAAGATGTGATTAAAAACCAGCCAAGGGGAGCTGGAGCCCTGACTCAGTGGCTAAGAGCTCTGTGGCACACTGCTTTTGCAGAGGACCCGAGTTCAGTTCTCAGCGCCTACATTAACCAGCTCACCACTGCCTGTAACTCCGAATCCAGGGAGTCTAATGCCTCTGGCCTCCACGAACACCTGCACTCACGTGTGCATATGCACACACGAATGTGCACAAGAAAATGTAATTAAAATGTGTTTAATTATCATTTAAACACCTCAGCAAAGCCAGGGCTGCAGAGGTCTTGAGTTTAATCTCCAGCAGGGGCAGGAACACCCACCGGTGTCTTCCAGAAAAGGGGGACAAAAGTGCAGACTTTCCTGTGGATGGAATCTTTGCCTCCTGCCCATTCTAGGCCGCCATGGTTGGGAACGAGTGTGAGGTCATCTGCGACCCAGAGCTGGACAAGGACAGGGGATCCGCATCTTTCCTCTTTGGTGTGACAAAATACTTAATTCAAGAGCAATTTAAAGAAGAAGAAAGGGTTGTTTGGGGCCACAGTTTGAGGGTACTGTGCATAATGGTAGGAAAGCTCCAATGGCAGGGGTATGAGGCAGCTGGTGAGGAGGTGGGTACTCGATGGCCTTTTCGGAAAGCTCCAATGGCAGGGGTATGAGGCAGCTGGTGAGGAGGTGGGTACTCGATGGCCTTTTCCTTCTGATGCAGTCTAGAACTCCAGTGTATGGGACGGTGCAGGTCACAGGTAGGGTTGGTCTTCCCTCCTCCATCAGTCTCTCTGGAAATTCCCTCAGACACACCCAGAGGTGTTTGCCATGGTGACTAAATCTTGCGAAGTAGACAACGGAGCTTACCAGCCCAGCCTAGCAGACATGGACTGGGGGTTGGGGTTGCAGACTGTCCTGGTGCCAGCTCCCATCTTTACCTTTTAGCTGCGTTAGCCTAGGTCACTAAGTTTGCTGAGTCTAGATTTCCTGATTCCATTGAGCATATCGCCTGTGTCTCCAGCACATAGGTGGAGTTGGAATGACAGAGTTGTCAAGTGGAGTGCTTAGTGTAGACACCCGCATGGGTGTGATGGTTATTCTTGATTTTAACCTGATGGTGTCTGAAATCAAGTAAGGTATACAGTTCTGGGCAGGAAAGTGTGTGTGTGGGGGGCGGTTCAGAAAGGATTTTCTAAGTGGGGGGACACCTTCCACATGGTAGGGCACCTTCTGGTGGACCAGATACAGGGATCTGGGGAGAAGGCAGCTTGCCTACCTCCTCCCTTGCTGGGACTGTGCCTACTCAGTTGCCACCATGGCCATGGCCGCTGTCCTCGCTGCTATTGGCTTCTTCAGTTTCCAACATGGACTGAAGGCCGGTGGATTTGCAGGGATCCTCCAGGCCCTCAGTACCAGATTGGCACTGCTGAGAAGTCTAGCTTAGTGGACTGCTGCTGCTGGGTAGTCAGGCACTGCAGCAGGCAGGTGGCCGTTGTCAGAAGCCAGTCTGGCAGAGTTCCTTCTTATAATATATATTCATACTAAGGGCTCTGTCCCCCTACAGAAGATCTCTGCCCTAACATACTGAGGCACTCCAAACTCACTGGGATATTGATGCCAGCAGAGGAGGTGGGGAAGGAATGAGCAAGGGTTAAAACCAGAAAGGTCACCCCCAGAGTCTACCCTACCTGTCCCAGAAGCTGTAAGCTTCCCAGGAAGTCAGATCCCTCAGCATTGCTCATTTCCCAGGAGGACAATGGCAATTATGCTAATCAATGGAAATGAGGTGCCATGATTAATCCTGTCAGCCTGATTGGATTGGCAGGTGCCTAGGAGGTTTGTAAAGAGTATCCCGGGCTTGATCCTTTGAGGATGCTCAAGGGAGACCAAGAGGGCTTTGACCTAATCAATGCCTTTTCCTAATTACAAATTCAAATTTAAATTCCACATTCATTTATTTATTTACTTCTCTTGAGACAGAGTCTCTTGTATCCCAGGCTGGCCTCAAACTTGTTATGTAGGTGAGGATGACCTTGAACTTCTGATCCTCCAGCCTGCACCTCCTGAGTGATCGGATTACAGGTGTGAACCACCAACTCTGGCTTCTCCCAGTTTTTGAGAACACGGATATCCAAATCACAACAGTCCATCCAAGTAAATTGTACATTGTCTGTCACCGGGCAGCAAGGAACCACGGGAGGGAGGCTGCCGAGTACTGGTTCAGATTTGACGTGCTGTGAGTGTAACACATGCATAGGAATTCCAGGAGTTAGGATGGGAAACGCTAAGGAACTTGTTATTGTTATTACTAGGTCTCCTATATCCCAGGATGGCTTTGAACTTGCTAGGTAGCTGAGAACGACCTTGACCTCCTATCCTCCTGCCCCACTTTCTGAGGCTGGGACTTCAGGTGTGCACTACCACACCTGGTTTGTGTGGGGGAGGGAGCCCAGGGCTCCTGATGCTAGGTGAGCTACTTCTCAGTGCACTGGAATGATACATCTTTGGGAGGTGATGGGCCAGCGGAAGGCTGGATCTGCTCGGAAAATGGGTCCCTGGGCTGTGTCTTCCTTTCTGTTTCTTTTCTCCTTCCTTCCTTCCTTCCTTCCTTCCTTCCTTCCTTCCTTCCTTCCTCCCTCCCTCCCTCCCTCCCTCCCTTCCTTCCCCCCTCCCTTCCTTCCTTCCTTCCTTCCTTCCTTCCTTCCTTCCTTCCTTTCTTCCTTCTGAGCTAGGGTCTTGACCTCTCACTCACTGTGTAGGGGATGGTGACCTTGGACTTCCTGCCTCCTCTTCACTGGTGCTGGGGGACAACAGGTGAGTGCCACCATGTCTGGTTTCATTCTGAGGAGTTTATTTTACGCTGAGGATCAACCCCAGGGCTTTGTGCTAGGCAAGCGCTCCGCCAACTAGGCTGTACTCCTTGCCCTTTTTCTGTATCTTGGCCCGCCATCATGCGAGCTGGCACACCCTTTCTGTCATGATGGACCCACAGCTCTTAAATCATCAACGAAACAAACCTTTCTTCTCTTGAAGCTATTTCTGTCAGGTGCTGTGCTCACAGGGATGAGAAAACCAGCCAAAGTGGGCACTGAGGGCCTCCATGCCTGCTCTTCTGCAGAGTTGAGTTTCCCAGCTCTGGTGGGGCCAAGCAATGGAAGTGAGAGGCCCTGGGCCTCTGCACCCTGCTCCCTGCCTTCTGCAGGAGTTACAGTTGCCTGTGGGCAGCCAGAGCGATGAGGTCCTTGGGGCTGTGACGTGAGAGAAACTGTCATACAAAGCCACAGAGACACCAAGGGTTTGTCAGCGGGCAGTCCCCAGGGAGTTGTGAGGCCTTGGCAGCTCCTCAGAAGACTTCCCAGGGGCATGAACGGAAGCTTCCCCATTGCAAGAGATTGAACCCCCTCAGTCGTCCCTGTGATCAGCTGCAGGCTTGCTCTGTCTTTGCAGAGAAGAAGAATGGCCACTAGAGCTGGCAGACAAGTCCCTCTGGCTTGGGCCACAGTGACAATGACCCTCTGTCTTGGGCCGCAGTGACAATGAGCTGCAAGTGTCTCAGAGCGGGGTGGGGGTGGGGAGGGAGGAAGAGGTCCTTGAAATCTACGGTGGGATAACAGAGGGAAGCTTCCAGATGTAGGCTGAAGACCCGAGCAAGGCACAGAGCCAGGCTGCGGCTTCCAGGCAGCAGCAGGAGCAGCTCAGACCAGCCAAAACTTGTCAGTGGAAGTAGGCTGAGGCATTGTAGAGCAAACGCTGGGATAGAAAAACTTTGTTTTTCTATGTACCATCCATCTGTGTCTATCCACCCACTGAGCTGTCAATCAATCCACCTACCCATCTGTCCATCTCTCTAATTACCCACACATTCACCTGTCCATCATCAACTCAACCATCTATGCATCCTTCCATCTACCTGGGCACCTATTTCTCCACTCACCTATTCCTATCTATCTATCTATCTATCTATCTATCTATCTATCCACCTATCCTTCTGTCCATCTGTCCATCAATCCATCCACCCATCCATCTGTCCTCAATCTATCTACCAATTCATATGTCCATCCTCTATCTATCTATCTATCTATCTATCTATCTATCTATCTATCTATCTATCTATCTATCTATCTATTCATCCACTACACACCATCTGTCCACCACCCATTTATTCACCTATCTATCTATCTATCTATCTATCTATCTATCTATCTATCTATCCATCCATCCATCCATCTGTCCATCAATCCATCCATCCACCCATTCATTTATCTATCTTCTCACCCATCTGTCTTAACATCTATGTATCTACCCACCCACCCATCTGTCCATCCATCCATCCACACACCCACCAACCTACCCACTTCCCCAATACATCCATCTGTCCATCCATCTACCCACTCACCGACTCATCCATTCACCTACCATACTACTATTTAGGAAATACATTTTATACAGTTAACATATTCCAATGGAAGAATTCAAAATAGAAGGAAAGGATGCAAGGTAAGTCCAATATTGATTTTCCTTCCTAGAAAAAGCATCGGCTTCTCTAATCCTTTCCAGCGAAGTGTACAGGGAAACACCCATGTGCACAGGCTGTGCGCATTCTCCTGCCATGCATTGGGTACTTAGCATGTCTTAAAGGCACAGATGCTCCTTATGTATCACCTGGGCACCCGGGCAGGGGTGGTCTCTGACAGGGACTCTGCTAAGTGGCTTCCTGGGAGTCAGGGCAGGCTGGGGTTTCCCGAATGGGCATTGCTTGTTCACGAGTTGTCTCCTGTGTTTTCCACCCTGGTTTAAATGGGAACACATGAGTGTGGTGCTTCCAGCGGTGCTGTGAGGAGCCAGCCTCCCTTCCACAGCAGAACCGTGGATGGTGCTTGGCACACGGTGGGTTCAGGCGGCTCACCCCCACTTCCCCAGGCCCCCTGAGCCGTGCCTGCAATTGGTTTTGCACACTTGGCTCATTATCCCCTGAGGTTTATTCTGACACATTTCCAATGTGTTGAAAAGGTCAGAAGATAGTCTAATGACCTCCCCGTGCCTTCTTCTGGGCTCACCATTTGGCGTTTGACATTTTTACTTTTCCAAACTGTTTGAAAGTAGCATGAAGACACTGTATCTTTTTACCTATAAATACCTCAGTCTTGGGGCTTCTAAAAGCAAGAACACTATTACATAACACACACAATTATCATGCTCAAAACTGATTCCGATGCAGTGATTCTGTGGAAGCTGACGTCCACACCGGCAGCCGCGCTGGGCAGCCGCACTTCACCGTCAGTCTTGGGGAGCTTTCCCTATCCTCTTACTTAATTTACACGGTTCAACCCAAAACCCTTTTCTGGGTATAGGAAGATGGCTTTAGAGGTCCCCTTGCACTTCCCTCCATCTTCTTCTCTATTCACACACTCCCACAAAAAACTTCCCACTAGTTTCTGGTTTGTTCTTCCTGTGCATCATGTTTTAAGTACCTATCACACAGATACATGCAAGAATCTTGCACATAAATGACTACAAACATACATATCGGTAGACATGCATACTTATACATACATATGCACAGAGCATACGTACGGACTCACATACATCTGTACACACACATACACACACCCGTATTGTAATGCAGGCTGTCCTCCTAGCCAGAATGCCACCACCTTCAGGAATTTGGCTGGGGCTGCTTGCAAAAAGGTCATCATAGCTGTGCCTTTTACTAGTGACCTTCCCTCAGGGGAGGAGTGAGTGGAAGGGTCCTGACACCCTCATCTGTGTATGCAGCCACCCTTCCAAAACAGCCATTGGCAATTATGCACTAACTGGGTGCTTATGAAGGGCTAGATTACAAATGTATATGTGTATGCATAGGTATATGTAAATGTGAAGAATTAGGGGATTCTCATCTATGCAGTGCTGGGTAAGCCACCATTCCTCAGGGTACAGATCTTCCAGTGTGGTTGCTTTAAGCCACCCACGCTCCTGCCTGTAACCCCTCGCCCATTCTCTGTAAGGGAGCGTGATAAACCTATTGGTTCCCTGCGGTGGAATCATACCTTAGATTTTTGTTGGGACCTTAGGATGCAGGGTAGGTGTTGTTTACATCTCCCTCAGGGAAGAAACTTTAGCAATATGCACACACATGCACATTACAAGCCCGCAGACACATATATCTGTACACAGGGGCACATGCACACTCACGGACACCTGGGTAGGTCTCAGGCACACGTTCACACACACTACACTTGTTTGCACTGTACTCTGCCCACGAGTCCCAAGCCTCCCTCAGATGAACCCGTGCACGTGGGTGTGGGTGCTTACGAGCCTCTGCCTTTTGCGTTCACTGAGGTTGCTACTGGGCAAACACTCCTGTACACGCTTGCTTTCTGCTGCTCATGGTACAGTGTGTGCTCCCAAAGGCAGGACTGCTGAGTCAGAGGGACTGCATGCGGCTTGTGAGCCATGCCCACACCCTCCACTGGGCCTTGCTGTTAGAGCTCCCTAGCTGGTCTGTTTCTCCTGATGTAAGGGTATGTGTGGTATTAATTTTTGAGAGATAGGAACTCACTTTTTCCCCCGCCTGAACTGAAACTCACTGTGTGGGCAGGCTGGCTCCAATTCACATTACCAGGAAGCCAGCCTAGTCTACGTAGTGAGTTTCAAGGCCAGACAGGGTGAGACCCTGACAAAAAAAAAAAAGAGGGAATGAGGGGAGGCTGTGATCAGATTATAAAGTGAATTAAAAATAAATTAAAAAAATCTTAGCCAGGCAGTGGTGGCACACACCTTTAATCCCAGACCTTGGGAGGCAGAGGCAGGCAGATTTCTGAGTTCGAGGCCAGCCTGGTCTACAGAGTGAGTTCCTGGACAGCCAGGGCTACACAGAGAAACCCTATCTCGAAAAAAACAAAAACAAAAACAAGAACAAAAAAATTTTAAGGAGAAAAATCTAAGAAATTAAACAAGCATGATAAAAATACAAAAGAAAGAAACAAAGAGAAAGAAAGGAAGGAAGAAAAAATGGAGAACAATTGAAGCAGATTTGACTAACTTGACTTCCAGAAATACACACAAACGTATGTTCCCACACATATTGCACACACACACAAACATACACACAAACACACACATTACACACACACACACATATATTACACACACACATTACACACAAACATACAAATTACACACACATCACACACATATATTACACACACACATTACACACACATCACACACATATATTACACACACACATTACACACACATCACACACATATATTACACACACATTACACACACATCACACACATATATTACACACACACACATTACACACATATATTACACACACACATTACACACACATCACACACATATATTACACACACACATCACACACATATATTACATACACACATTACACACACATCACACACATATATTACACACACACATCACACACATATATTACACACACACATTACACACACATCACACACATATATTACACACACACACATTACACACACATCACACACATATATTACACACACACATACACACACATATATTACACACACATTACACACATATCACACACATATATTACACACACACATATATTACACACACACACATTACACACATATCACACACATATATTATACACACACACATATATTACACACACACATTACACACACATCACACACATATATTACACACACACACA
>NW_022196897.1:154357240-154361632 GCF_008632895.1 Mastomys coucha
ATATATTACACACACACATTACACACACATCACACACATATATTACACACACACACATTACACACACACACACATGCACACACACACACATTACACACACACACACACACACACACACACACACCAAACAGGGTGTGTTCTTTCCCTCTCCATCAAGAACTGGCTTCTGTTTCACTTGTCATATTCAGAATGTGTAAGCCTGGAACTTAAAGTTTAGGTCAGTGTTTCCTGGCCCATGGGCAGAAATCAGACCAACAACAGAGTGTGTGTATGTGTGTACGTGTGTGTGTGTGTATGTGTGTGTGTGGATATGTGTGTGGTGTGTGTGTACGTGTGTGTGTGTATGTGTGTGTATGTGTGTGTGCGTGTGTGTACGTGTGTATGTATGCGTATGTGTGTGTGCGCATGTGTGTGTGTATGCGCGTGTGTGTATGTGTGCGTGTGCGCGTGTGTGTGTTTGTGTGTGCATGCACACATGCTCAGGCATCAGGGAGGGAACCTAGAACCTCAGTCGTTCTAGGCAAACACTCCATCTCTAGCCGTGTTTAGATATCCTAAGTGACTTGCCCAGCCTGGCTTTCAGTGTTTGTTTAATCCTCCTGCCTCAGCTTCCTGAGTTGCTGGCATGATAGCCCTGTCCTTTTGTAACCATGGACAAGGAGAATCTCCAGGCACTGTTGCAAAATAAACACAGCATCAGGACATAGAGCGGGGTGGCAAACTATCCCTAGTGCTTAGTATTTAGACTCATGTAGGATGGAGTTCAGACCTCGTTCTAAGACACAGACTTGGAAGGACTTTATCGTTACTGTGCCTGCCTCCCCGGTCACCAGAAGCTGCTGAAGTGAATTCCCCTCTCCTACCTGTGCCCTAGCTTCAGGCTTGTGCTTGAGTCTCCTAGCAACTGGGCTAATGATTGCGGTAAAATTTCCTCTTTTTAGTATTCTGGTATACCATGCTATTTTTAAGCACCAAAATACTGTTTTTTTTTCTTTAAAAAAATATAGTACTGTTATTTTAGCATCTTCCAGAGTCTGAGAGCTGAGTCATTTCCGTCTTGAGGTACCCAGAGATTGTTTCAAATTGCACAAAAATTCAAACTGAACAAAAGACCACTTGTTTGGAGAACACCTTTCGCACCATCGTCCTAGGAGAGAGGGGTGTTGTGTGCTCAGACAAAGCTTGTGCTTCACTCATGGGCCTAAACGTCCTCTGTGAGTGGGCTCCGACTGATGCGGGGGAGATCCACAGAGGTATCTGGGCCCAAACGTCCTCTGTGAGTGGGCTCCCACAGATGCGGGGGAGACCCACAGAGGTATCTGGGCCCAAACATCCTCTGTGAGTGGGCTCCCACAGATGCGGGGGAGACCCACAGAGGTATCTGGGCCCAAACGTCCTCTGTGAGTGGGCTCCCACAGATGCGGGGGAGATCCACAGAGGTATCTGGGCCCAAATGTCCTCTGTGAGTGGGCTCCCACAGATGTGGGGGAGATCCACAGAGGTATCTGGGCCCAAACGTCCTCTGTGAGTGGGCTCCCACAGATGCGGGGGAGATCCACAGAGGTATCTGGGCCTAAACGTCCTCTGTGAGTGGGCTCCCACAGATGCGGGGGAGATCCACAGAGGTATCTGGGCCCAAATGTCCTCTGTGAGTGGGCTCCGACTGATGCTGGGGAGATCCACAGAGGTATCTTGGCAAGAAATCAAGTGACAGAATTCTAGCGCTGACTGATGTGGGCACTGGGAACCCAACTGGGATTCTCTTTGAGAAAGTATTGAGGGTGTGTGTGGGGGGTAGGGTGGGGTGGGGATAAGGGGGGTGTCGGGGTATTGGGGTGGTGGTGTTTGTTTTGTTTCTCTCCTTTGAGTCAGGGTCTCTCTATGTTGACTAGGCTACCCTCAGAGATCCACTGCCTCTGCCTTCTCAGTGCTGAGGTTAAAGACACACACCCCACACCCAGCTAAGGCAGTACTCGCTCTCCAGTATGAGCTGGAAGTCTGTTCTCTCCTACCTCACGGATCCTGGGGATTGAATTCAGGTTATCAGGCTTGGAGGCAAGCTTTGAACCTTCCCAAATGACCCGTAGTTGCTTTGTTTTGTACGAGACAGGGCCTCACTATGTAGCTCTGGCTGTGGAGAAACTTGCTATGTAGATTAGGCTAGGCTCGAACTCACAGAGATCTGCCTGCCACTCCCTCCTGAGTGCAGGGACCAAAGGCATGCACCACCACACCATAGTTTTTGTTTTTTAACAGTTGAAAAAAATTGCACCAGAAGATATTTGGAATTCACCTATGGCATAATTAGTACAACTTTTAAAATCAATTAACTTCTCTAAGTTGACATGCAAAAACCTGGGTTTTGTCACAGCTTTATATAAGAATGTATGTGCATATTTATATACATGTTGTTTTTCTTTGCTCATGTTTGCCTCCCCATTAACGCACACTTTTCTCTGAGAAGCAAATATTATTTTGGGGCTGGGGACATGGCTCAGAATGTAAAGTGCTCACTGGGCTCCCAGGATGCCCTGGCTTCCATCGCAGCACTGGATAAACCGGATGTTGTGCACACCTGGGATCTCAGGGACCAGGATGTGCAGGCAGGAGACTCAGGAGTTCAAGGTCTAGCCTAAGGCACGAGCCCCGCCCTGGCCTCCTTGTAGTGTGTCTTGTACACTCTCTTTAAAGAAAACTTCTTGTTGCTTAAAACAAACAGAACCCCAAATCAAAGTACAGTTTAGGGTTATCCTTGACTATATAGTGAATTCAAGGCTAGCCTGCGCTATAAAAAAACCCAGTCAGGAACCCTTTCCCCAGACCTTCATCCTCAGTCCTCAAGGCACCTCACCCTTTGTTTATTTCCCTCTCTCTCCAAGAAAAACTATTAAAAGTTTTTTCTTATTGAAAAATTTATCTCTGTCCGGGCCTTTGTGCTCCATAACCCTGATTTGGTCTCTTGCCACGTCTTCTCAGGAGACTTTCAGGATCACGTGACTTCTGGCCAAGAAGCAGAGCGGAGCCATCTATTTCCCCCAAAGGATCCAGAAGAAAACTGGTCACAAAGTCAGGTGCAGTGACTCGCAGAGAGACCCTGCAGGAGAACAGAGCTGGTCTGGACGGGTTCACATGAAGGCGTGAGGCAGGGTTTATGTCGAATCACAATACTGTCCTATTTGATGGGGCAGAGCTGGTCTGGACGGGTTCACACGATGGCGTGAGGCAGGGTTTATGTTGAATCACCGTTACTGCCCTATCTGACGGAAAGAATGCCTTTTAACTGCTGGAGACTGTGTTTAAATTGATTTGCTACTATCTGTTTCATCTGAGCTAATTGGTTTGTTTGTAATAAAATGTAGAAATTTTTAAAAAGAATGTATTTAGTTTTGGGTTTATTTGTTTTTTTCTTTTCATCATCATCATCATCTTCTTCTTCCTCTTCTTCTTCTTCTTTTTTTTTTAAAGACCGGGTTTCTCTGTTTAGCCCTGGCTGTCTTGGAACTCACTCTGTAGACCAAGCTGGCCTTGGACTCCTAAGAAAGATCTGTTTGCCTCTGTCTCCTAAGTACTGGGATTAAAGGTGTGCACCACCACCACCCAGCTTGAATTTGTTCTTCTTGTAGTGTTTTTTTTTAAATATACCTTAATTAATTCATAGTAAACATTCTATTTATAACTTACAGTTTTTATATTCATTGTGCTGCTTAATATCTGGTTTATAAATTTATGCATTCAAAATATATTGCATGGAGCTACCAAGATGGCTCAGTAGATAAAGTTATTTGTCACCAAGCCTGATGGATGACCTGAGTTTGATCCCCAGGACCTCAATAGAAGGAGAAAACACATTCAGGCAAGTTGCCTTCTGACCCCCACATCAGTGTCATAGCATGCGTATACCCCCACACAAAATAATCAAATAATTGTAGTTTAAAATACTTTCTTGCGCAATTACTGTTGGTGATTTTTTTTTTTTTTTTGAAAACGGTTTTGTTAAATCAGAATACTTCTTGGTCATGCTGGAATTAAATACCAAAATGCTGACAGGGTCGTTTTCCCTTTACAGCCCTTCGGATGGTTTCCTTTTCCTTTGTCAGTGTGAAGCTCTTAATAGAAGATTCTTATCTGTGTTCTCAAATCCCTGAAGACTTTTGGAGGGCAAAGCTCTCGGGTCGGGTCGTTGTCCTCAGAGTCAGCTGCTGTGGGGTTGGAGTCAGAGCGTCCTGGAGGTGGGTCTCTGGGCTTCCGGGTGGGGTCTGCACATGGACAGCTGCTGGCTGCCTCAGAGGGCTACCAAAGGGATAGAAAGATGGGGAAGGAAAGAGGACCTCACCCTGGGGACCTCACCCTGGGGACCTCACCCTGGGGACCTCACCCTGGGGACCTCACCCT
>NW_022196897.1:154361724-154377402 GCF_008632895.1 Mastomys coucha
TCACCCTGGGGATCTCACCCTGGGGACCTCACCCTGGGGACCTCACCCTGGGGATCTCACCCTGGGGATCTCACCCTGGGGACCTCACCCTGGGGATCTCACCCTGGGGATCTCACCCTGGGATCTAGTTTGCATTTTCTTCTGGCCCAGAATGAAGAAACTTCTCCACTGCTGAGAAAGTCAAAAACCTCCTGGAGAGTTGCAGCAAGCTTCCTTAAGACGTGTCCCATGAGCCTAGCTATGTTTGCTTAAAGCTAGAGTATTAACAACCATCCCTGTTCCTGAACCACAAACTTCCTATAAGAAGTTCCTTAAGATAAGAGAAGCACAGGCTGAATGTAGCTTAGTTGGTAGCGTGTTTGCCTAACACGCACAAAATCCTGGGTTGCATCCCTGGCGGCTGATAAACTGGGGGTGGTGTGGACACCCATAGTTTCAGCACTCTGGAGGCCGAGGAAGCTTTAAGGTCATCTTGAGCTCTATCAGGACTTCAAGGCCAGCCTGGACTACACAAATGCATGTTTCCCAAAGGTTGTGTGTGTGTGTGTGTGTGTGTGTGTGTATGGGGCTGCTGCTGGAGAAATGGCTCAGGGGTTAAGAGCACTGGCTGCTGATCCAGAGGACCTTGGTTCAATTCCCAACATACATGACAGTTCATAACTTGTAACCCAGTTCAGGGGATCTGTTGTCTTCTTCTGGCCTCTCTAAGCACTGCACACACACTGTGTACAGGCACACATACAGGCAAAACACCCACACACATACAATAAAAAAATAAGTCTTAAAAAAAGGAAAATAGCTGGTATTTTGTACTTAATTTAAAAACTTCACTTAATCTTTAAGCCTTGTTACAAATTACGTTGTTTGAGGAGTGTGATCTCACATAGGGTCCTATATGCAGTCACTGTTGAGACTCTAAGGGTGCCTGGCATGGTGGCATATGCCTTTAATCCCAGGACTTGGGAGGCAGAGGCAGGCGATCTCTGAGTTCAAGGCTAGCCCTGTCTATAGTTGTCCAGGACAGCCAGGATGACACAGAGAAACCTGGTCTCAAAAACCAAGCAAACAAATAACACCTAGGGCAACTTTGTCCTGAGAAGCCAGGGAGTGAGAGAGTGATTTTCCCCCTTGTAAGCATCTCTCGGTGAACAGCCATGCTTAGATCTGAAGCATGCCTCTCTCTTCTCTCCTTAATAAACTTGATAGTGTCATTGAGATCTTGCTTCAGCTGAGTGGATGCCCTTAAGGAGGCTATCACCTCCTGCTTTGTTAAACAAAACAAAACAAACAAACAAAGACCAGTCAGAGGTGAAAAGTCAGCAAGCCCAGACTGCTGCCGGTGACCTTGGGCTTCTGTCCCTTGCTGCCACGTGCCAGGCTCACTGTGATTCGCAATAAGAATGCATGTCCAAGTGGCGGCTTCTGCATGGATGCCCACTAGACTTTTCTTTAGTCCTTCCCCAGGAAGAGGCCTTTTCTCCTGCAGGATTCTGAAGACTGGGGGTCAGGTCAGCTGGGAGAAGGAATCTGTCTGATGACACATGGCTCCTTTGGAGGCCCTCAGGGGTCTGTGATAGCCCTCGCTCTCTAAACGGACCAGGGCAGATGAAGCCACAGAAGAGCAGTACCAGGAGCAGTACCCACCAAGACCATGGACCGGTTCCTTTCTGTTTTCACACCTTTTCTCCTTCAAGCATCACACCTGGAAGAGAAAATTAAAACAGGGAGGGAGTCCACAGGGAGCCTTTATTTGCCTCCCAGGCATCAGGAGCCACCCACAAGGAACCAACGAGGAACCAACAGAGCCTCAGGGCAGATGCTCACACTGAAAGCACCCACCCAAGCACCAAGGGAAATGGGTGATGGGGAGGTGGGGGGGCAGTGGCTTTCTTTTCTGCATACCTTCTGAGCTGACTTTGTTAGTGATCTCAGAAAACCACCGGGGACAGTCACCTGGGGCCACTCAACACCTCCCTTCATCTCTTGTTAAAGGACTAGCCCAGAGGCTGGTGGGGCCGAGCAGCGGGGGTGGGGTGAGGGGGAGGCAAGCTCCAGTTTGCAGCAGTTTCCCCGATTGCAGACTTCAGCAGTCCTCGCTCTGTTTATCTCATTGTAGAAGATCAATCTAGTTGGTTTGGAAATGTTGCCATTTGGAAATGGATAACCAAGGTCTGGCTCGGATGCCACCCAGGCAGGGATGAGGTCTCTCTGTGGTCTCATTCGTCATGCCAAGTCTCTTCAAAACACTCATGGCTGTGTTTATTGAACTCAAGCTTTGAGCTGGCCAACCAGTTAAATACACTCACCAGAGAAATGGAGACCCATCCCGCCCAGCTTCCATGGCTGCCAGCCACATCTGCCCACCCACTCATTAGGAACAGGATCTTAGCTTCTACCCTGGCTGTATGCACAGTGCTAGGCACATGGGCCTGGTGAAGCTACTCCCATGTCTGTGCTCCTACTGCTGCACCTGGTATGTGTTGGTGTGTGTGTGGTGTATGTATATGCCAAGCATGTGAGAATGTGAATGCTCATGCATGTGTGTGTGGAAGACAGAGGAGGTTGTTGTGTGTCTTGCTCTCTGTCGCTCCTGCCGTATCCCCTGATATAGGGTGTCGCACTGAACCCAGAGCTAGCTGTCAGTCAGCAAGCCTCAGCATCGTCCCGTCTCTTCTTTGACTTCCCAGGACTGGGATGACAGGTGCCTTTCACATATCCCGGTTTTCTACATGGTTCTGGGAATTGAGCTCAGGCCCCCATGCTTTGCAAGCCAAGCATGTTCTGACTGAGCCAGCTCTTCAGCTCTGAATCTACTTTTGCTCAGCTTTTTTGAGGTGATGACTTTGTCCAGATGCATACAGCTGCTTTCTACGGTCACTGTCCATTCGTTCTGTGACTCAGCTCAGTATCACGTGTCTCCTAGGACTCATGCTCCCTCTCCGTGAGGAGAGAGGACATGTTCCTTGCCATTGGAATGCTGGTGTCAGTTGGCTTGTGGTTCCTGATCAGTTAAGCATACAGGTCCCTTCGAGAGAATTCAAAACCCTTCTCCTTAGAAAGACATTTCCACAAGCGTTTTCATCTTTCATCAAGGACACACTGAAGCCCTGCAGTGTGCCATGTCTGCCCCAGGCATGGGGATACAGCAACAAAGGAGAAATACAGACTCGGTGCTCGGGCTTCAGGGTTGGCAGTGGGAAGAGTGAATGCAGGAGGCAGGAGGTACCAGGCTGAGCATCTCAGGGTGGGTGCTATGTGGCTGTTTCCTGGATCCAAACACTTAGGAGTCTCTCGAGAAACCCACAGGACTGGGATGTCCCTCCCCGAGGACGTCAGCGCTGGGAAGGATGATTGTCTGTGGCGGAGTTGTTTGCAAGCTGTACCAGGAGCCCAAGAGCGGCAGCTTTTCTGAGTTTCCACCCAGGCTGGGGTGGGCTTTGCAGCTTTTGAATTACCCATGCTCCTAATAAAGGAGCTCGCTCTCTGGTTCTCCGAGTGGGACTTGACAGAACGGCTTCTTTGGATGGTCAGTGCCTTTCTTCCCTGTTTGGGGTGACAAAAAGTGTCTCCCTAGCGAAAGGTCTCAGATGACAGTTCAAGAAGGACAAGATGGTTGGGGGTAAATGTTTACTAGAAGGGTTATTAATGCCATGAGCAGACACAGACAGACTGGTAGGCAGAGAGATAGCCAGGCAGACTGACTGACAGACAGACAGCAGCATGGTGGGGCCCTGAGGAGAGTTCAGGCCTCAGCACATCAGCCTCAGTACTGGAGACTGTGGCAGAAGTGGGGTCTGTTCTTGTGTCTGTTCTTTTCTGGGACGGGGGGTTCACAGCACAAGCTTCAGCCAGCACGTGATGACGTCTGGTGGACCATGCTGAATAGGAAAGTAGGGGCTTGCAGTAGCACTGAGGCCTCCCGTGGCTGTGGACACCTGAGGCAGGGCCTGAACACAGGATGAGGTGTCCACCCCAGCCCTAACCCTGGGGCATCCAGGACGTCCCTACAGGCCCCACAAATGCCACATACTCAAAACTGGACCCAGGACCAGGGCCTGCTCCCATCTGCTCCTCAACCTGATTTCCCACCTCAGAGTGATGTGAGTGTTCACCACACGGCCCTGGTGTGGCTCAGTTCCCATGGCCCCACCCCTTGTCGGCCTCTGAGTCCTGGGGAACTGTTCCCTCCTTCTGTGATAGAGCTACTCCATCCACCCGAGGCGCACACCAAGCTTGCAGAGTGAGCAGCTGTGGTTTGGGGAGAAGCTGCGCTGGGTGTGAGCCGAGTTGGGGAGGGAAGGGCAGACAGTGGGTCAGATGACCCCAGAGGGGCTGCACAGTCCAGCGGCCATGAGACCCAGCAGTCAGCCCGGCAGTGGCTTTATCCCAGGGGTGTGTGAGCAGCAGCCTGTGGATGTGGGCATAGGTGAAGTTGCTAGGGACAAAGGGACCCAGTCCTGTGTGCTGGTTGGGGTCGAGCTGGACAAGAGCCAGGTGGGAAGGACCAGGCTCTGCAGGCCATTCCTTCTTTAAAAGATTTATTTTACTTATTTTATGTATATGAGTACATTGCAGCCATACAGATAGATGGCTGTGAGCCATTATGTGGTTGCTGGGAATTGAACTTGGGACCTCTGCTGGCTCGGTTCTTGCTCACTCCAGCCCCAAGATTCATTTATTATTATATGTAAGTACACTGTAGTTGTCTTCAGACACACCAGAAGAGGGTGTCAGATCTCATTACAGATGGTTGTGAACCACCATGTGGCTGTTGAGATTTGAACTCAGGACCTCTGGAAGAGCAGTTCATGCTCTTAACTGCTGAGCCATCTTGCCATCCCTCTGTAGGCCATTCCTACCTACCGAAGTTCAGGGCTGGGAGACTCTCTGTGACCCCAGCCCTTTCTCTATTGCCAAATCTGGGCTACTGAGAGGGCTTCTCCTCAGCCCAAGGTGACATCCTGAGGACTAGTGAAGACCTAGTGTGTGTGTGTGTATGTGCGCGTGCGCGCGCACATGTATGTGTACATGTGAGTGTACATGAGGGTACATGTGTGAGAGTGTAAGTGTATGTGACTGGGTGGGAATGAATGTGAAAGTCAGTGTGTAGGTATGTGTGTAAGTATGTGAGAATGTGAGTACGTGTGTGTACATGTGAGTGGTACATGCAGGCATGTGTGTGTGAGAATGTGAATGTGTGTGCCTGAGTAGGAATGAATGTAAAAGTGAGTGTGTGTGTGCGCGCGCGCGCGTGTGTGGGTGTGTGTAAGTGTGCATGTGTGAGTGTGTGCGCGTGCGCGTGTATATGTGCGCGTGTGTGTGAGTGTGTGAGTGTGTTTAAGTGTGTGTGCGTGCACGTGTGTTTGTGTGTGTGTAAGTGTGTGTGTGTGTGTGTGTGTGTGTGTGTGTGTGTGTGTATGTACCCCTGCCTGGTGAAGGGGGTCTCAGAGCCATCTCTGGACAGCACTCAGCACAGTCCTTGGGAAAGCTGCCAGCATCTTTAAAGAGGTGAGCAGCCTTGGTTGCCTCGGACTGCCTTTGTGTTGTGGCTTTGGTTCTGTGTGCGTCCCACGCCGGCCCCTGCAGCCTGTGGCTCTCCGCTCATCCTCAGGGCCTGGGCACCTGAAGCTGTGCCTTTGCTTGTGGCTGTTCCAGTCCAGCACAGGAAGTGCACAGAGTGGTGCAGGCAGGCCTCCCCCTGTGCACAGAGCTGCCTCCTGCTAGGCTCAGCTCTGTTCAAGCTTGGACAGCCACCTGCTCCACCTGCCCTCGGGGCTTTAGCTGTAACTGTCACCTGTCCACCCAAACAGTGACCACAGCTGCGGCTGGAGGGGGCAGGGGCTTGTCCTGGGTCATCTATTGGACACACTGTGGGGAGCGTTTGGCTCAGGTCAACTTAGAACCCTGGGCAGTACAGTGGGTGAACCTGCTGTGTCGCTCTCACCAGTCACCCAGGTGTGTGTCTGCAGAGGTCCTCTCTGCCCCCACACCTCTCTCTAGGCATAGACTGAGGCTCCTCCCATCTTACTGTGCAGTTCAAGTTTGGTTCTACCGTCGCGACCGGGGCTCTGCCCGTGCCTTCTGAGCAGCTGTGGCTGGGGTTCTCCATCTCAGGTAAGGGGGTGGCTTAGACTCTTCTGCCCACTGTGACACTGCCCTCCTCCCAGTATTCCTGTTCCTCTCTCTCTCTCTTTCTCTCTCTCTTTCTCTGTCTCTGTCTCTCTGTCTGTCTCTGTCTTTCTGTCTCTCTCTCTGTCTCTCTGTCTCTATCTCTCTGTCTCTCTGTCTCTCTCTCTCTGTCTCTCTCTCTGTCTCTCTGTCTCTCTCTCTCTTTCTTTCTCTCTCTCTGATCTTTGCTATGTAGCTGAGGCTGGCCTCAAGCTTAAATAAAGATGGCCCTGAACTTTTGATTCTGCCTCCATCTCCCAGCTGGCTCAGACATTTCTGTATGGACTTTGACAGAAACCTATGGATGCAGGCAGTGGTGGCACACACCTTTGATCCCAGCACTTGGGAGGCAGAGCCAGGCAGATCTCTGTGAGTTCGAGGCCAGCCTGGTCTATAGAGTGAGTTCCAGGACAGCCAGCACTACACAGAGAAACCCTGTCTCAAAAAACCAAAACCAAACCAAACCAATAAACAAAACCCCCAGAAACCTATGGGTTCATATGAGATTCTTTGTGTGGCCCCCATTCTAAACGTCCTCAGCTGAATACCAGGTAGTCCATGCCACACTAATTTTATTGAGGGCAGGAGAGAGGGCACAGCCACACAGGGGCATCTTAATGAGCTTTCACTGTGCCACACCTCCATCCCTTATGTGGACTGAACAGCAGAGTGTCCCAGCATCCGTGAGCCCCTACACTGACAAGCCTTCCCTAGGCATCTGAGAGCCAGGCACGTGGCCCTCAGTAGTCACTATTAACAGTTGGGATGTGAGATGTCCCCACGGCCTCGTGTGTCTAAACACTGGGACCCCAGCAGCTGGTGATGTTAGGGGAGGCTGTGGACCTTTCAGACAAGCGGTCTGGCTGGTGAGTATAGATATAGCCGGAGGGATAGGACTTCAAGGTTTCAGGCCCACTCTGCTTCCTGGTCCCAGCTGCATGCTCCCACAGCCAAGATCTCTGCTTTGCATTCTGGGTAATGATAAGTGGTAGCCTCAGAGACTCAAAACCACAAGTCTCTTCAGTCTCAGGGACAAGAGAAGAAATGAACAGTAGCGGCGAGAGGACAGCTGCCGTGTGCCGTTTCCCACCCACGCTCTCCATCAGGCCCCAGCAACCCTGGAAGAGGGCTCCATTACCCCTAGATTATAGACAAGGAAATTGAGACTCGGTCCAAACTCAGTTTCCCTAAACGTTTTCTGCCGGCCAGTGGTGGGGGCAGGATTTGAGCCCAGGGCTTTCTGGTCCCTGCATCCTTAACATATCCTCTAGTCTGGGAAAGTGCTGAGCGGTTGGTTCATCTGGGTCCCAGGCAGGGTCTTTTGATGTCTGGTGGGGTTTAGCGCGTGCAGAAGATGTTTAAATGCAGGATGGTTGAACAGTTAAACAGAAAGCATTGAGACTTACATCATCTCCTTGGATTCTGGCTTCAAAGGAAGAAGGCTGAAGAAAGAAAGAAAGGAAGAAAGAAAGAAAGAAAATAAAGCCAACCTCTTGAACTTTCCTCCCTCCAGCTGGACCTCTGCAGAGCTTGAGACTCAAGCCTTTCTTTTGTCAACACTTCCTTGACTCTTACTGTGGTAGGGGGACAAGGGAGGAGATGTTGCCTTTTACTGTGGTAGGGAGACAAGGGAGAGGAACACAGCCCAGGTGGGGAGGGCACCTCTAAGCTCCCTTTGAGGAGATGTACAAGATGGATCCAGGACTCTGCCAGCTTCTCTGGGTTCGTGTTTTATGGTCTGAGTTGTTCTTCAGTGATTTATCATGCTATCCGCAAGCTCATTTTTTTTCCTCCTTGGCCCGCAGAAGAGCCTCTGTATTCCCAAACACATTTGCACCCTTAAAACTAACACATTCAGTCTTGTTGCTGCTGGTGTCTGCACGCAGGCCCAGGCTCAGCTATTTTTGGGCTTGTTTCCAGGAAAATAATTTACTTTTCGTTGTGCGGTCTGTCAAGCTCAGCGGAGTGATTTTTTTTTTCTTTTTTCTTTTTTCCATGAGGCTGGACAAGTAAATCCTAAAAGAGCTGAGGATTTAAAACCTTGCCTGCAGAGATGGCCCACGGCTGCGCTTATCTGGTCCATTAAAATAAAGAGAAGCTCTCAGATCGGCATCCAGCTTGGTCGGCTATGATCCTCCGCAGTCGGGAGAGATAATCATGGCTCTATTGACATTACCTCTGGAGCTGTGGCTGCCGCTCAGGTGGTACCCGTGAGGCCTGGCCTAGAGGTACATGCTTAGAATCCTAGTATTCTGTAAGTAGAGGCTTGGGGATTTAAAGTTCAAGGTTGTACTTGGCTACACAGCAAGTCTGAGGCCAGCCTGGGCTATACGAGACCCTGTTCCAATCAATCAATCGATTTTTAAAAAGAAAAGACTAGGCTTCGAGGGCTTAAGAAAGCTCCCTTCCCAGCATCCTCTGCAGCTGGATGGAGCTGGATAGAACTCTGAGAGATGCTTTACACACTCTGGTCTGTTTCCTCACCTGAGAAGCAGAAAAAATAAGTCGTCTCCTATGGAGTCTCAATGTGAGGACGGGACTGGGCATACGGAGAGACTTATCTATGCGCCCAGTGCCTGGAATGCAGATGCTGTGATTAATGCTTCAGCAGCCACTTTGGGCTGTGAGGCATGCTTGAATTTGGTGATGGAAAGAAGTGGAAAACTCCAGGGCCTTGAAGGCACTTCTCTGGGCTTCCTTGTGGGGAAATACACCTGTAGCCAGGGCAGGAGGCGCAGGAGGCGCAGGAGCCGCAGGAGCCCAGGCCTGTGATACTTGCTGAGAGCCATTCCTTGTTCCCATTTCTGTGTCTTCTAAAACTAGAAGGCATGGGTGGTTTCTCCTGTCACTGTGGTAAAACACCTAGAAGATACGAGCTAAAGGAGAAGGATTTCTCCCTTGCCCAGGGTTCAGAGGGTACAGTCCTCCGTGGAGGATCCAAGGCTGTAAGCGCAAGTGCCCAAGGCCCAACTGTGTCTGAAGAACTGAGAGGCCACTCAGCTGCAGGAGGGTGGCTGGGTGTGGCAAGGCCTTGTGGATGTGGCTGGTCCTGGAGGAGGTGGCTGGTCCCGGAGGGCTGGGGCAGAGGACCGAGCTTCTCAGCTCAGCTGCCGGAGGGCGGCTGGGTGTGGCAGGGGCCTTGTGGATGCTGTCAGGACAGGCTAAAGGATGTGGCTGGTCCTGGAGGGCTAGGGCGGAGGACTGCTCTTCTGGCTTTGCAGCGAGCTTGGCCATGGGTTGAGGATGCAGAAGCACAGGAAGTGCAGGGCTGTCCTGGTGCTGGCGGCTTGGCTTAGGGTAGAGGAACAACAGGGGTGGGTGTCTGGTGTCAGGACATACTTTCTCCAGTCTGAAGCGCCTCTCTTGGGTTTCCGGCCCTCCTGCCAGAGGACACAGTTTCTTTGCATCAGTAGCGTCTCTTGCATTGGTCCCAATATGGACAAGGGTCCCTGTCCCCGCCCCCTCGCCACCAATCACATAGTTGCTGAAACAGAAGCATGGCCGTGAGCCCCTTGGTGAATTTAGCCTAGGGATAAGGAAGATAAATTGCTTAGACAGCTTGGACCTCCAAGATAGGAGTGGATCTTCTTTGTTGTGGGTCCCTCGCTGCATGGCCACTTTGACTCCTGAGACAAGTCGTTTGGCTTCTAGTGATCTGAGGCTGCTGTGGAGTGGGGCCACCAGGCCTGCCCTGTACCAGCTGGGATCCCTACCACTCAATCCGCGTAACCACAGTTTTATAAGTTGGATCCACAATCGGGGGCTGAAGGCACAGGCTGGTTACTTCCCTTACTTGGGAAGCTGACACAGGAGGATAGTAAGTTCAAGGCCAGTGTGGGCAACTTCTTTAAAGTCTGTCTCAAAATAAAAAGTAAAAAGAGGTCCAGGGACGTAGAGCAGTGGTAGAGCATTTACCTAGCATGTGTGAGGTCCTGGATCCCATCTTTAGTACAGCAAAAAATGCAAAATAAAACCAAGCCCCGCTCTGGAGTTCACAAATGAGCTCTGGGCAGTAAAATGTCTTTACCAAGGCCACCGCACTTCTGTGAGAGTTGGTACGGAATGTTCTCACTTCATTAGCCAGCCATGAGTGTCTGCTTGTAAGGAGAAGATTCTAGAAACAGAACCAGAGAAGGGGCCATTCTCCTTTCTCCTGCAGTGTGGTGGAGATAAGAGAACAACCATGGCCATTGCTTATCTGTACCCCACACCAGCTTGCTTCCTGGTTTCCCTGCCAGAAAGAAATTCCTGAGCATATGTATGCTCAGATTTCTCTAGAGGAAGGGTTTGTTCCGAAAAACAATATCTGCAGCATGTGTGTGGCCTTTAGACTCCATGCCTGGGCCTGTAATGCCCCACAGCACTCCTGCATGCCCTGTGATAGCCCACAGCACTCCTGCGTGCCCTGTGATAGCCCACTGTAGTCCTGCAGGCCCTGTGATAGCCCACTGCACTCCTGTATACCCTGTGATAGCCCACTGCACTCCTACATGCCCTGTGATAGCCCACTGCACTCCTGCATGCCCTGTGATAGCCCACTGTAGTCCCGCATGCCCTGTGATAGCCCACTGTAGTCCCGCATGCCCTGTGATAGCCCACTGCACTCCTGTATACCCTGTGATAGCCTACTGTAGTCCTACATGCCCTGTGATAACCCACTGCACTCCTGCATGCCCTGGTAACTGAAGTCATGCATGCATAGCCTTGTTTAGCAACACCTGCTGCATTTTGTACTGGCTTCTAGTGGCTGGAGGCAACCTCGGGGCTGGGGCAGGAGGATGCCGGGGAATAAGCGTTCTGTTCTCAGAACCCCTGAGAGTTCCCGGGGTTCTCAGGTTCTCAGAGCAGCACTTCCGTGGGTTTGCAGGCGGGGAAAGACACGGGTGGCTTATTTACCTTTTTTCTACATTTCCCCCAATTTTCCCAATCTGTTTCCATAGCAACCCTAATAGGGATTGAGTTGCTAGAAAAGTATTTGTCTCTATAGAAACAATTTGTTCTATAAGAGAAAAAATTTACTTGGTTTTACATGAAGTCTAATGTTAGGATTTGGGTCTGGTTTTGATTTTTTAAAAATTAAAAATATGTTTTTTTTTTTGTCAGAGTATTTCTCAAGCCACCTACAGATGGATGTGGCATCTTCAGGCTCAAAATCCATCCTGATATTCTACAGGTGCTAGATGCATGGCTCAGCCCTTTGGCATCGTTGCCAAGAATGTACAGTTTTACATAAAAACATGTGGGCCACTCACATTCTTGGATACAAGGGGCAAGACCAGGTGACCTTGATTTCTGGGGTTAATTGGAAATAAACACTTGCTGTTTTCTTGATTTTAAGAACCCTGAGGGGTTTCCAAGAGAATGAGTTAGGTCACAAACAACAAGAACCCAACTCAAAACTGGGTAAGCCCCAAGCCAGCAATAACGAGGACATCATGGCTCAGCGTCAAAGTGTTGGCGGCTTCAGGAAAGGCTAGATCCAGGGGCAGCTATGATGATCCAGTCCTTCCTTCAGCAATAGGCTGATGCTCCTCTCAGGCAGGAGGAGGAGGAGCCTCAGGAGGCTCCAGGTTGTTGGACTGTGTTCCTAGCTGCCGTTTCAGGTCAGACTCTCTGGGATGTGGGAACCCATCTACAGATTGAGGGTCAACGTCAGTGGCCAACTTGACAGAATCTAGGCAACATGGAGATGGGTCTGTATGCCAGCATAGAGGAGGGATACCTTGATCACTTTCATCAATGCAGGGAGGCTCACCCACTGTGGCTCGCACTTTCTCCTGAGCTGGTCACGGCCTGAAGGAACAGGAGACTGAGCTGAGCGCCAGCGTCCATTTCTCTGCTTCTGATGGTGATGTAATGTGGCTCCTGCTGCCTTCTCTTTCTGCCATGAAGGACTGAAGGCTGTGAACTGTGAGCCAGAATAGACCCGTTCTTCCTTACGCTGTGTTCGCCAGGTCTCCAGGCAACAGAAAAGCCATCAAGACAACCTGCCAGTCATTTCAGGAAGAAGTCACGGAAACAACGGGAGCCAATTAAGGAAGGGAGAGTTTATTCTGGGTCACGGTTTCGGGGGACCACAGCCCTCATGGTGGGAAGGGCGTGGCAGCCTGGATGCCTGTGGCACATGGCAGAGACATCTCAGTTCTTGGCAGATGGGAATGCAGAGAGTCTGGGCACGTCAGAGTCTGTTCCCAGAGACCTGCTTCTACCACAACATCCCGAAGGGTCCTTCTGCTCCCGAAACAAGGCCTCCAGCTGGGAACCAGTGCTAAACTGCATTGCCTTGAGTCACATGCCCATCCACAGGCCTGGGAAGCTGATTGGCCAGGCCCAGATGTTTCCCTTCGGCTCAGAGGTGAGGTCAGCATTGCCAGTCCCAGAAGACAGCGGTGAGATGGAAGAGAACCCTTAAGAGAAGCCCACACCAAGGGGTGATGTGGTGCAGGCACTGGGTCACATTCATAGACAAGAGGGTGGGTGACTGGAGACGGCTCAGACAGTAAAGTGCTTGCTATACAGGCATGAGTTAGAGTCCCAGAGCCCATGTTTAAAAAACCAGGAGCAGTAGCTCACACTTGTGATCCTGGCTCTGACAGCAAATGCAGAGATTCTTGGGGCTTGATGGCCAGGAAGCCTAGCCTACTCGGTGAGCTCCAGGCCAGGGAGAGCCAGTCTCTAAGAGGAAAAAAAAGGAGAAACCAGGGTGGATAGTGCCTGAGTCTCTCTCTCTCTCTCTCTCTCTCTCTTTCTCTCTCTCTCTCTCTCTCACACACACACACACACACACACACGCACACACACGCACATACCACACCCATCACACACACATGCACAGACACACCACATACAAACATGCATGCACATGTCACACATACCACACACACACATACACACTATACATACACATTACACACACATATCACACAGACACACACACATACCACACACATACTATGCACACATGCACACACATACCTGCATGCACACACCACACGTATACACACACACACACACACACACACACACACACACACACACACACAGAAAGGAGGACCATCCCCTGCTGTGTCCCAGCTCTCTGGCTTTGCTCTCCCAGTCTCTGCTTTTGCTAATTAACCTCCCACCGCTGCCTCCCTGACATCCTTCAAACAGGACTTTTTTTCTTTATCTGGAGGGACTTGTGGGGGGAGCAGAATTCATTTGCATGTCACCTAAAGTACTCTTGCTGTGTCTTATCGTCTTCTCAGAGCACAGCTGTGTAATTACAGTCACCTTCGGCCTCATGGTTTGTCTTATAAAAAGGTTATAAATGGGGACAAAAAAAAATCACTGGGAGACACAGCTGAGGTCTTTGAAATTGTCCTTTTATCCTGAAGTTCAGAGAGTTCTAGCAAATCACTTCAGCAGAGGAGGCAAATAAACTGTGGCAGAAATATGTGTATGTATGTATATATATATATGTATTATATATGTATATGTTATATATATATACATACATATATATGTATGTATGTATGTATTTTTGGGAAAAATTCTCTAAGATGATGGAAGGTGTAAATGATTTCAGGAAGGGAATTGGTGTGTGGCCAGTAATTTAAATTAGCAGGATTTCCAGGGCTTATTAAGATCTTGAAATAGGATTGTTAAAATTCAGCATTTTGGTTTGAATTCAGTTTTTGCTACAGGGGCTTCTGGGTTTTAAAACCGCCTCACTTTCCTTGCCATTAGCTCGCAGAGATATTTTAAAAGTCCTGTCCTTAGGCAGCTTCTCTCCTTGTTAATAAGCTAAGTTAACGGTTTTTGCAGAAATCGCTTCCACTTTGCTCTTGTCCTTCAGGGTGGGCACTGTGAGGATCAGGGGGGATTGCTGGAAAATATCAAGTGGACTGTGTGCTCCTCTCTCGTCCTGTGCTCCTTGGGTGGGCCAGTGCTTCTCAGGAGCCCGTTGATGTACAAAGCGTGGTGGGCTAGGTGAGGGGTGTTGGGCTGGTCCCAGCAAGCGTATCTTTACGTGTGTGTGCACCCAAAGGGTGGAGGACCTTGAGCTCTGTCATTGTGTGTGTCTTTCTCAGCCCTGGTCTATGACGTTTGACAAATGAAGGTGACATTTAGCTGAAGGCCAGAGGTGACTCTCCCTCAGAAGTGACCAGGGCTACAGTGTGGAGTGTCCTGTGCTTGGACAGAATCCTAACACATGCCTGTGAAGGGTGAGGCCTGGCACTTAATATTCTCTCCCTCCCTCCCTCCCTCCCTCCCTCCCTCCCTCCCTCCCTCTCTCTCTCTCTTATTTTTTTCTTTTTTTTTGATGAGACCCTGTCTCCAACTGCATTGCTAACTGAAGATGATTTTGGGCTTCCGCTCCTCCTGCCTCCACATCCTGAGCTCTGTGATTACAGGCATGCACTACTATGCTGGGAATGGAACCCGGGGCTTCAGGTGAGCTGGGCAAGCATTCTACCCACTGAGCTACATCTCCAGCCCCAAGTCCCAAAGTCAACCCACACTGCTGGTCGCCTGCACCTGCGCTTTCAGTGGAGTGTACAGGCAGCCTCTCCCTTTGTCTCTGCTGGAGAGTGGTTTTCTGGCAGGGGTCTGCATGTCCATGTTATTGGACTTCTGTGCCGTCCTGGAAAGGATGCTACACGAGAAGGGTGTAACCCAAACACCGTCTATATGAATCCCCTGCTGGACTCTGATGGTACCCTAACCTCGCAAAGGATCAGACCGGAAGGAGCTAGCACAAGAAAGCAGAGTTCAGGCAAAAGACATTGAGAGCGGCAAGGCTTCTGACACTCCTGTCTGCCACGCCCCCCTGGAATCATCTGCCCCGAGGGAGTGGTGTCAGTGGCATTTTGGTTGACTGAACCCCAAAGGCATTTGTGTTTCTTTTAGCATAGCCTTGTACCTGAGTTTTCAGATAGGGAAGGGCCAAGCTAAGGGCTTGGGGTGTGGCTTGCCTGGTTTTGTACGAACCCCCAGGTTTCATCTTCAGGACTACGTAAATCAGGTGTGGGGTACACACCTGTGATCCCAGCTCTGGGAGAGATGGTTCAAGGCCATTCTAGGCTGCATAGTGTGTTTGAGGCCAGCCTGGGCTACAGGAAGTCCTGTCTCAGTGACAGCTGGCCAGCCAAAGCCAGGGTTCATCTCTCTCAGCCTCCCAGCCTTAGGACTGCGAGTGCTCGCCACTGTCCTCTGTTATTATTAATGTGGGTTTCGGGGCTCGAACTAGATCCTTGTACTTTCAGGACAACCACCTTCCTGACTGAGTCACCAGCTCCTAACTGTGCTTTTGTGCCTGAGCGTCACCTTGTCTCCCATCTCTAAGGTCTGGTAAGTCCTGTTCCTTCTACTTCGGAAGGAACCACTCATCTCCCAGGCAAGGACGCGGAATATTTATCTTCCTGTGCTTAGCTTATTTCACTAAACAAAATGCTCTCGGGGTTTCACCTACATCATCACAAGTAACAGGAATTCATTCTCTCTCTCTCTTTTTTTTTTTTTTTTTTT